>NC_133774.1:117915587-118157151 GCF_003597395.2 Chelonoidis abingdonii
TCACTCCAGCTGAAACTGAAACTCTAAACAAAGGAAAAACTTCCCTCCTTCCTTTTGAAACATCTTGTTCCCCCATTGGTCCCTCTGGTCAGGTGTTAGCTAGGCCAGGTGAACTTTTTAACCCTTTACAGGTAAAAGAGGCATTAACCCTTAACCATCTGTTTATGACACTATCTTTTGAGTGCAAATGGATAGATAACTAATATTTAGACATACCAATATTAGTTTCTGCTTTGAACTGCAAAAACACCTCCGGCAACTGGACCCAAAAGGTCTTTCCATTTTTAAATCTCTCTGATTCTAAGTCCCAATAGAAATGTTTCTACTCTCAATCCCCAGAAGAGAACTGCAAACAAAGCTACCTCCTGCACTGTAACAAAAACACAGCACTTTTAATGACAAGCTCACAAAAACTAAGCACTTTTAGCACTGTTCAAAGTAGTCCGTGTAAGTAGAAGTTTCCTTGACTCTCGTGTTGTTTGGATCATTCATTAAGATTCCAGTGCCACAGAGTTTAGTGACCTTCCCCACATGCTTCTTTTAAGTAATGAAATTGATTTTCCTCATCTTGACCTAAGGCCAGTTTCTGCTCTCAGCTATATCAGCATAAAATGAGAGTAACTCCACTGCAGCAATGGGATTACTCCCAATTCACACTGATAACAATAAACTTTGACCTCCACCATGTGCCAAACAATAGCAGAGGACATGAAGGTGGAACCCATTGAGTTTTTTCCCCACAAAGTGATACCATTCATAAAATCAGAGTAAACTACTAAAAGAGGAGAGTTTCACCTTTTTATTTTCTTCATTCTTTACAAGATTCAGGTTTTCACACAAGCATCTCATCACAAGAAAGTCAGGTAAAGAAGTGACCAGAAGTTAAGCTTGCTGGTAGCATTTTATGCCAATAGTTGGAGGTAAAGCTACAAAGGATGGATAGCATTGGTACTGTAGCACCATAGTTACAGGTGGAGACAATTTCATCCTCAGTCATGGTTTTCAGGTTCTAATCACACACCAGATGGGACTTTCTCTGGCTAGTTCTTATCTCATATGTGAACTATTCTAAAAAACTGGAAAAATGCCACCAGATGATATTTGAGTTCATAGATTCCAAGGCCAGAAGGGACCACTGTGATCATCTAATCTGACCATCTGTATACACAAGCCAGGTAATTAAAAAAAAATTAATCCAATTTAAAAAAATCCAACAGTGATCTAATTGTTACCAGAAATGGAGAATCTACCACAACCCTTTGTAAATTGTTCCAGTGGTAAGTCACCCTCACTCAAATGCATGGCTATTTCCAGTATAGCTTCAACTTCTAGCCATAAAGAGAGATGTCAACATGGGTCAGACCACCACAAAAAATACCTTTCAAAATCTGGGCATAAATGACTTGTCTAAGGTCACATACAAATGCATGAGAGGGAGCAGGGAATTGAACTTAGCTCTCTCAAGTCCTAGGCTAGTACCCTAACCACTGGACCATCCTTCCATTAGTTGGCCTCACCCTCAAACAACAAAAGAGGTGTTCTCATACCTTAAGAACATTTTTCAGAGGCTTTCATTGCACCCAGATAATTTTTAAAAAGGGGTCAAAGATCAAATTTGCCATAGACTCAGTGAGGGCTATTGCTATTTACATGTTGGAAGGGATTTGGCAAAAAGTAACTAAGGACACAGCTGTGACTTGCAAGGATGGCAGTATATACCAACTGGTCAACCAAGGCTCCATAAGGCACTGTGGTTACATTCAGAAGATAATCTTTGCACCAAATAAGAACTAACCAATCATTTAATCTTTTAAAAATAAAACCAGTGATTGATTGGTCTACAAAAGGAAATATAGGCAAGGCATATCATGTCACCAAATTCATGCTGCATCCCATGCCAGGCTTCTCTCCTGCTTAGACTGGTTACAGTCAGGGTTGTGCTTTGTGAGAAAGTAAGAAATCAGCCAGTTAAAGATGAAAGACAATCCAGTTGTTCATTCCAACCCACAACTTGGCTAAGTACTTATGGAGTCAATGGGAGTACTCGTATGTAGAGAAGGCAAGTAGTTGTTGTGGAGGACCTGGCCAGGAAGCGTATGTTGTTATGGATTAGGAGGAAGATAGATAGAATGATACCAGTGAATCTGATTCCAAGTGAGGGAACCCAATTCGTAGGGCTTGATTCAAAACACAGGACTTCACTTGACTCTGGACCAGGCCCTGGGTTGAACTTCATAGCTTGTATTTTTTTTTAAATGACAGAACTCACCACTTCAGCCAGCTACACAATAAGAATGGGCTGCTGATGCTAAATAATGAACATGCTTTGCCTTATGGAACAGCAAACCACTAGTGACAAGCCAGGCCATTTTATGCTATTCAAACAACATAGAACAAGTGGTAGTTTCCTCTTTAGCCTCAGTCTCCCCCTTCGAACTCCATCAGAAAAAACACCATCTCCTTGCATTTGATTAATAATAGACCTTATTTGGAAACCCGTTCAGGACTGTGATTTATCTGGATGCTTGCTCCATCTCCATTTATCTTGAAATTTTAAGGAAGAAAAATGCACCTCTCATCTGTTTTTTTCAGTTAAGAGATTACATATTAATATTAAAAATGATTTTGGACCTAAGATATTTAATTTTTTTAGCTGTGTGGAATCTCTTAATAAAAATCATTAAGATTTAGTCATGTTGTTCTTGTTATATGCAAGTAATAGATTCATCTGTTGAATATATTTGATTCATTGTTCATATTATCCATTTTTTCCCCCCTTTTTCATGAAAAACTTCTCTCCTCCCCTCTATGTTTCAAACACTGCATCGGAGAGCTAAAATGGCTGGAGTTTTAAAAGGAAGAGCTTTCAAAAAATGTAAAATGGGGCCAGATTTTTCTAGATAGCTCAGCATCCAGAAATCAGGGGCAGATTTTCAGGAGTTCTCTGCTTCCTGTAGCTCCCATTATGACACTTATGGCTAAAGTTTTGAAAGTGCTCAGTAGCCACCATCCTGAGCCCTTTAGAGAATCTGATCATTTATTTTGGTACCTAATGGAGAGCTGTTTTTCTGTAAATCCTGCTCTTAGCAGTGGTTGAAGGTGCCAGTTTGACACAATCGGGACCCCTTTCTTGCCTCCACTGAATTCACTGGCAAAAAACTCTGGTTTCATTTTCCTCTAAGTGCAAATTAGAAGTAACTCCACTGAAATCAGACTGCATTGAGAACAGGACTGGGCTTCAGCACACTAAGGGCCTGAATCTGTCAGGTTTTGGGCACCTTCATCATCTGTTAAAGTCAATGGGAGCAGAGAGTGTTCTAAACCTCTCGGCAGGAGTTCAGTCCCTTGTAGGACTGCTTCCCACCTCCCCGAGTCCTTTCTTTATGAACAAGCAATGATAGTGCAGCTTCCCCAGTCAGAGTAACCCTGAACTAGTTGGACCACTCTAAGGGTACGTCTACACTATGGGATTATTCCGATTTTACATAAACTGGTTTTGTAAAACAGATTGTATAAAGTCGAGTGCACGCAGCCACACTAAGCACATTAATGTGGTGGTGTGCGTCCATGGTCCGAGGCTAGTGTCGATTTCTGGAGCGTTGCACTGTGGGTAGCTATTCCATAGCTATCCCATAATTCCCACAGTCTCCCCCACCCCTTGGAATTCTGGATTGAGATCCCAGTGCCTGATGGGGCAAAAATGATTGTCGCGGATGGTTCTGGGTAAATGTCGTCACTCATTCCTTCCTCAGGGAAAGCAACGGCAGACAATCATTTCGCGCCCTTTTTCCCCATGATTGCGTGGCAGACACACATTAGCACGCGGCACCATTTGAAGCCCATTCGCTTTTTTTTTTTTTTTTTCTTTTTTTTTTTTTTTTTACTTTAACCGTATGCTTCTACTTGATTTTGCCACTTGACAGAGGCGATCTTTCGCGCGTTGCGACAGCAGCATTTCACTTGCTTTTGCATGGTAGCAGGACGGTTATCAGTCGTTCGGTACCATCTGCTGCCATTTGTAAATTTGTCAATGATGCTGAGCAGCTTATTCTTTCTGTCATTCTTTACTGACTAGACGATTCGGGTGCCCCTGAGCTATCATGGGCCCCTTAGGCCTGAGGTCGGCCAGGGTGGCACCACAAAGGCCCAAAATGGACATGACTGTTCCTGTACCTGAGTCAATCCCTCCTTATGGTATCTAAAAATAGAGTCCAGTCTGCTGAATAGGGGCACAAGTTGTACTAGAGAACCAGTATATCAGACGCAGTAGAGCCGAGATGACTCGCTCTGTGTTCAGATCCCGCGATTAAAATGACTAGCTCTGCATGCTCATCAACAGGATGTTTGCCCCTTTGCAAACAACCCCTTTCCCTCACCTCCCCAACCTTCCTGGGCTACCATGGCAGTAGTCCCCCCATTTGTTGTCATGAACGTTATAAAGATGCAGGAATAAGAACAGTGACTTGTTAGGAGATAAATTGAAGGAGGGAGTTTGACCTCCCCACATGCGTCTTATGAAGGTCCAGCAAGAACATTAAGCTGGATTGCGCTGGGAAAGAGGAAGCCCAGCATGCCGCTGTTATTGATAATCCAGGCTGTACAGAATTCTTTTCTTTACACAGGGAAAGCGGCGAGAGCGACTGATGGACTAAGCTTTCCAGTTTGCATATGATGGGCTTAGGTACAGCCGTTTCTGTACATCATGGGAATGACCAGGAAAATCATTCTTATTTTTACCCAGGCACCCCAGCCAACCTCTTCTTTATGATGTGCCAGCCATAAAGCCTTCAGGGGTGGGACGCTCATGGTGTTGACCAAGGCGGCCTAGCAGTTCCTCACTGCAAACCATCGCCACCAGAGGCGAGCAGAGCGGGATACTGCTCTTTCACTGCCGCAGCATTGTGTCTACCAGCCAGGCATTCAGTTAACATCAGGGTGACATTTAGAAAGAAGCAAGAAACTATTTTCTTTCCCTTTTCTTTCACATGGGGGGGGGGGAAGAGGGAGTAAATTGTTGAGCTTACCCTGAACCACGCCGGGACAATCGAGCTGTGTCTTGAACCTACAGGCTTGGTCTAGGAGCCTCATAGTCCAAAATGCAAATATTTTTCCCGTAGAGGATTGCGCGTAGTGGACTGTTGATGGTTATGTGTTTGATGCATGGGAATGCTGGAGTCTCAGTTACCCCTCCTTCCCTCCCGATGAAGTGTTCCATTCTATTTTGATTCTTTGGTTTCAGTTTATGGCTTGTCACGCACGGTGTTGCTGGGAGAGATTTTTTTTGCCAACGCTTTTGCATGTTTTCGTTTCTTGTTTAACGTTAGCTTCTGAGCTGGTGTAGAACAGATTTTGTTCTCCCCATACAGCGATCAGATCCAGTATCTCCCCTATGGTCCATACTGGAGCTCTTTTTGGATTTGGGACCGCATCGCCACCCATGCTGAATCAGAGCTCCATGCTGGGCAAACAGGAAATGAAATTCAAAAGTTCATGGGGCTTTTCTGTTTACCTGGCCAGTGCATCTGAGTTCGGATTGTTGTCCAGAGAGGTCACAGTGGTGCACTGTGGGATACCGCCCGGAGGCCAATACCATCAATTTGCGGCCACACTAACTCTAATCCGATATGGTAATACCGATTTTAGGGCTACTCCTCTCATTGAGGAGGAGTACAGAAACTGATTTAAAGAGCTCTTTATATCGATATAAAGGGCCTCGTAGTGTGGACAGGTACAGCGTTAAATCGGTTTAATGCTGCTAATATCGGTTTAAACGCGTAGTGTAGACCAGGCCTAAGAAAGAAGGGGTAATTCAGTCTCCGTGGTCCTCGTTCCTTAGCTTCTCTGCTGAGATTGACAACATAAGTGGTAGTTAGCATCAGGTGTGGTGGTGGTTTTTGGACAGGTGTCCACATATCACAAAAGCAGCAGAGAATCCTGTGGCACCTTATAGACTAAAAGATGTTTTGGAGCATGAGTTTTCATGGGTGAATACCCACTTCATCAGATGATTCATCTGATGAAGTGGGTATTCACCCACGAAAGCTCATGATCCAAAATGTCTGTTAGTCTATAATGTGCCACAGGATTCTCTGCTGCTTTTACAGATTCAGACTAACACAGCTCCCCCTCTGATACTTGACACATATCACAAGGGGAACTAACGGAAAGCTTCTGTCCTCAACACCAGTTACTGCTTTGTTTGTTTGTTTGTTTTGGTGACCTGGGTTTTTGGGGCTGCTTTCTCTGTCCTGTGTCACATTCTCCCCAAATATTTGGATACAAAATTTAAAATGATGAACTAATGCAATATATTGTTGGGAGTTAAGTGCCCATGTGGGTTACATCAAACCATTCTATATACTTGCAGTTTAACATCACTCTCATGATCTATAACAGCTGTCTAAGTGAAAAACCTAATAAGCCAAATTTTCAAAATCAACCTCTAGTTTCATTTTTGGGCACTCAATTTGAGAGACCACATTTTAGGATGCCCATAACATTTTAGAATGCTCCAAAACTCTAATGATACCCCACCAGCAAAATATCTCCTTGCAACTAGGCTAACTGCTCTATTTGCATCTGCACATCTGAGTTTTGAGGCACCCAATATTAGAGATGTTACGATTGCTTTAAAAGCATGACCCCCAAAATAAAACAGCCCAATCAAATACACTATATATAATGAATCTCAGAAAACTGAGATGTTAGATAATATATATTTTTGTTCATCCAACATGGAAATGTCAATCCCGGGAAACCACTAATATAGTGGGGTTAGAAGATACACAGTATAGATACAGTTATTGTTTCATTCGTAAGGTCAGTCATGACCCAGCCCATAGCTTCTCAACAGAACTGAGTCATTCACAGTGAATAATGAATTGTGCTTCGTTTGTTCCTGAATTAGCCTTCTGATTTTTTCAAATCCTTTTTTATTCAAAGTTTCTGCAAAAATGTTTTGGCAAGTAAGTTTTCAACCTTTACATCCGTCACAAGCAGCTAATCATGGACATTTTATATTGGAAATTCAAGCTGTGCATTAGACTTGTAGATCACATGGCATATTTCTATTCCCTTATTGAATAAGCATAACACTCTGAATCAGGTTTTTGGGACCAATACTCAACTGATGATCTCAAAATTTGCCCTTTGCAAATATTCTCCAAAATTCACTTGAACATCTCCATTTCTATGAACATTTCTGGTTCTCTAGAGTCTTTTGCATAAGGTGAATGCAACAGGGACAATCACAGTTAAAGTAAATATGTTCAAAATTTGAATGACATTTTTGTAGTATTTTCCATTTCAACACAGGTCTAGAATATGGGCACAAAGATACTAAAGAGTAAGTGAACTTTGAAATACACTAGGATCCATAGATGTTGGAACTAGGGGTGCTGGCTTGAAGTGGTTTCCATTGTAAACAGGGTTTACAGTTTGGTTCAATGGCTATCAGCACCCCCACCATACAAATTGTTCCAGCACCCCTGCTGGTATCTCCCAAGGTCACAAACTTAGGAGAAGGGGAATACAGATGTATGGGAGAGATGGACCTATGCCACAAAATTGGGACCGGGATTTCAAACTCTTCCTATGCAACTGAGTTCAGGAGTGTTTGGATCTAGGGCTTTGATTCTTCACATTTTATAGAGAGAAGCCAGATGTGAGATTTGGAACTGGATTCTTATACCTCTGAAGTTTTAGGGAGAGAATTAAGGTCTAGGTCTTTGACTTGGACCCATACATTCTTTTCATATATATCTCATTCTCCCCGGGATCACCTCCACTAAGGTTTATAAACCTGGCTACTGATTTATATAATTCTTTGCTGCATGCTTGGCTGTGCCTATCAGCCTATTAAAATATTAATAGGGTCTTAGTATCTGTCATTACTAATTTTGAACAGGAACAAGGACATGCTGAGCCATAATATTGATGTATTTGTAAAATATGTTAATAGCAGTTCTCATTATTCATCCTACTTAGCTACTTTCCGCAGATATTTTCTATATACAAGTTTTTTTTCCCCAACAAACTCTGAACTTCTCTGAAATGCCTGGGTTTTTCCACTAACTGAAAAATAGGTTTCATGTGGATTTTCTGCAGAGTTATTCAGCAAGCAGAGATAAACGTATATTCTATCACGCTGTCCGGGCTGTATCTCAGGCAGGTACTCCTAATGAAAACTAGTCTTCTGAGTTCAGCAGAGGTATAAACTACCCATTATCTAGCTAGCTCACTACACCGGCCCCCCGTCACCATGGTATCAGATTTCTTGTAACTGATTCCGTCACATCACTGGTACAAAATATCTACAGTAACTCAGAACTAAATAGCACAGGAGTATATTTCACCCACCCTCAACAAGCATGGGTAACTCCCATTAATGGTAATGGAAGGCATGCTTTTGCAGCAAGAGGACACTGTACTTATTTTGCAATCTGATTGTGTCATACAGCATATGGATGTATAGAAGGAAGCATAATATCTACTGTTATTTTATGCATTGCTTTCCTAGTTCTGTCTTCGAAAGCATAGCAGAATACTGAAAGGCCTGGCTCCATTTTAGCCATTTTTTTTTTTTTTTTTGAGCATGTGGAAAGATTGCTTTTGTGACATTCAGATGTCAGGTTTCCCATTCTGATATTTCATTCTTAGGCTGAAATATATTTCAGGCTGCCTGAGATCTTATCTACCCAAATTAAAAAAAGTTCCCCTCCAAATGATGAAGAGATATGGCAGCCTTTCAAGCAATAAATCAGGAAATGTCTCCCTTATGGTGAATTGTGAGCAAGAGGGGATAACGGGGGGAGGGGGGAGGAGATTCAATCATTTTCACCACTTGCTCCCTCTAGGATGAGTGACAATCATCATATTGCCATTACTCCTTTGTCTTCTCCCCTTGAAGTCCCCCTTCCTCACCCTCCTCCCTCACTCTGGGAGCAACAATTTATCCAAGAGCTATAGATACATCTAATTTACTAGCTTCAGTCAGAAACACGAGTGTGCATAATGTTCCAGATCCGAAGCCAAAAGTGAAAAACATAACAGTGGAAATGATAAGGGTGCTGAATCTCAAGAGAGGACAGTTTTGCTATTGAGAGTCATTCCCAGTAGGGAACAAGCATCACTAATGCAGAGTGTGTATTAAATGTGAGCACTGACGCTGGGATTTTCAAAGAAGCCTAAGGGAAATAGGCACTCAGATCCCATCAGTTTCACCTTACTCCCTCAGGATACATCTATACTACCTGCTGGATCGGCGGGTAGTGTTCAACGTATCGGAAATCGATTTATCATGTCTAGATGAGACACGATAAATTGATCCCCGAATCGATGCCCGTACTCCATCTCGGCAGGAGGAGTAATCTGAGTCAATGGGGGCATCGCGCCGTTGACTCGCCGCCGCGAGGATGGCCAGGTAAGTCGAAATAAGACACTTCGACTTCAGCTACGTGAATAGCGTAGCTGAAGTTGCATATCTTAGCTCGAGAAACACACACACACACACACACACACCATGTAGTCCAGCAAGTCTCAGATATATGTTGTGATTTTCAGAGGTGCTGAGCACCTACTGCTCCCATTAAATTTAGTAGGAGCAGTGGGTGCTCAGCACCTGTGAAAAAAATCAGGACACTAATAACTGGCTGTTTGGTGGGGGAGGGGGGGTTTGGCTAAAAGAACATAGATGGAAAATCCAAATAGACTAAATATTACAACTAAGCTAGAGTTAAGCATCTTGAAAATGTTATGTGTTGTTGCTAATATTCCTAATGGTGATACAAATATTAAAAAAATAGATTGAATTTGAAATTAAAAAAAAGATTAAAATAAACAGGTGACTCTCATACTGTTAGATCATCTGGAAGTTTAGCTGTTTTATCTGTAGGTTATTGTTGCTACTTGAAGTTCCTTTCATCTGGGCCCCAGACTGGTGATCTTGCAAGACTTCCAGTGCTTACTGGTTTCAGTTGGTGTGGGACCCTCACAAAAGCCATATCTGTGTGTCCACTGTTGGTAAGAAAACCAGGAAATGCACAGGCACATAAGGGATTTTTAAATAGGACTGAAGATCTTCTTCCCTGCCGGCATGCAAAATATTATAGCACAGGTTTTTCATGGTGTATTAAAAAAACTGTTGTGCTGCTCTACTAGTGCAAAAGGGAGACACAACTGCTTCAAACTGGCACCTGAGCAGTCCCCCCAGCATGGGTAAAGGTTTGGCTGGTGTAAAACCCAGCCGCCTCCGTCTTTGGGTATAAGCAGTGCGTTGGAGGAGGAAGGGATGCAGAGGCATTCCAGAGATGGGAAAGGGTAGGCCCAGAGTCCTGTATGGCCAGTGAGTCAGACTTCACCGGAGAGCTATATGGCTCTAGGAATTGGTAATAGGATAGCAAGCCTTTTACCTCTAGGTCACTTATTCAAACAGCCTGACTGCCACTGACGGGAAATTTCTGCCAGTTGTCCAATGGTGGTTTGAGTCCCATCACAACAAAACAGATGTCCACATTTAAAAAACACAAACCACATCCACCACACCACAGCTTGTTGGCACCTTCCTTGACTGTATCAGCAGAGACACACCACAGACTGAGCAGGCAGCAAATGTGAACGATCCCCTCACGCTTCCAAGTCAGGATGGAGACACAAGTATGGGGCAGAAGCTTGTGTTGCTGCTCCCTATGGTGTACCAGCTCTGTGGACCAATCAAGAGCATTGGTCTCCAGCACTGTGAGATTGGTACCTTTCATGAACCTAGGCAGACTTAAAAAAAAAGACTAAGGGCATGACTCTATAAGGGTCTGAGCAAGCACACAAGCATGGGAAGTGGGTGCAAGGAGCCACTCCATCTCTTCATCCATCCCCACCTTCCTCCCCCACACCCCCAGTGTGGGCACACGCTTCTGAGTGACAATTCCTTCCTGAGTTGGTGGAGTTAGCTGCCCTTCTCCCACCCTCCACTCAGTGCGGTGTTTAAAGGCTTCATCTACTCTGGAGAGTTTATATTTATAAAGCATGCCAAGATCCTCAGATGTAGGCTCTTTATATATGCAAAGTATCCAAAATATTAATATTTTATGATCTGACACATACCAATTTGAACTGAAATGAGCCTTAGGGGCCTACTCTCCCCTTTGATTAGATAAGATAAGCCTTGACTTCATTCTCAGATAACCACCAATGCTGCGTCAGTTTTTAATGTTCTCTGTCCATTTCCTTTGCTCCTTTTCTGGCTGTTAGCCCTGCCCTGCTGGACAGGTGACTATCTCTCAACTTTGCAGGGGGAAAGAAACTTCCCCCCCAAAACTAGTAAGTTTCAATTTTCCGTAGCAAGATCTTGGGGGGGGGGTAGGTCTGGAACAGATGTTGCCTTTAATCCACATTTAGAATTACAGATGAGATCAAATGAGTTAAAAAAAAAAAAAAAGCCACCCAGTGTGGCTAATGTGCATTCTCTCCCCTTCTTTGATGCTGCATTGTTGCGTGTCTTTAGCTATATGAAGCACTTGCCTGATGCTCCACTACACACAGGGTGAATGCACACAGAGGTACTGTGATATTAAAAGGAAAAAAGAACACTTGCATAACAGATTCAGTTCAAAAGCAAGCATGTAGATCCTGATGTACTCAGGAGACACAGTTTCAATTTTCAGCATGCAAAGTCAGATTTCAGGCACAGTAATTAGGAGTGAATGAACTCCCCCATCCTGAGATGTTAGGCAAGGGATGTGCTTTCTGGGAGCAGTGTCACTTGGGAAGCCAAACCAAAAGGAAAGGAGATTAGAGCAACTACACACCACTGATGCTTGCATTACCCAACTTGTACACGAGGGACCTTACAGCAATATTCCATTGTACGTAATCAGCAGTCAAGGCTGCTTTAATTCCTAGTAGAAGTAGCATCTCATTCAAATAAGAGGTGGAAAGCCTTTTCTAAATGAATTCTACAGTGCTAGTTCAGTGGGTGGATTAAAAACCTGAGGTTCGTTGCTGCTGCTAAAAACACAGAAATAGCTAAGCTAGAGGCAATGTGCCAAATTCACCTAGAGTGCATGCTCTTAAGTGTTGCTGTTTGATTCAATGCCTAGAAGACTCCAGTTCAGATCAGGGCCCCATAGTGCTTAGTAGTACTTGGTATAAAAATGTCGCTGCCCCAGTGATCCAAAGCTCAATGCATCCGAAATAAATGTGCAAGTTTCTAACATTGTGTCAATGACTAGCCCCCCATGGCAGTGAATGCAAAGACAGAGCCTGCAAAGTGTTCTACGACTGTCTACACATGGAGAGACTGCCAGCAACTTGGCTCTGTTCACTGTAACAGTTGCGGGGAGCTGGGTTCATTTCTCCCTTACCCAATTTGTTGTTGCTTTCTGCTGCGGGAGGAAAAAGGTAAAAAGCTGGTGTTTTTCCCACTAAAGAGAGCCAGTGCTAGAAGAGTTAAACTAAGAAACCCTGAATGTTTAATCTGCTAGAAACATATGAGAAGAGCAATCAAATCTGGGATAAGTAGCTCCGAATGAGGTATGCCTGATTGCTTTAGGCCATGCTGTTTGTCAGTCTTTTAAAATTCAAGTCATTACCAGATGCTGATCTGCTATAATATTGTGATATTTTATCTGATTACACTTATCTGATTGTGCCATATCTGCTATTTGCCTTCTCATTTTTCCATGTATATTAAATGCAGGTGGTTTTATTATTCTGAGAGCTAGAAAGTGTTGACTGCTCTGAATATAAATGGGGATATTATATCATTAACTTGCTCTGAAAGTAGAGCCATTCAGTGTGTAAATCACATGCAAGGTACCTGGTGGAGACACAATAAACCATAATGGCTTGAGAGAGAAAGCAATGAGGAAAGGATAAGGAGATAAAAATTTAAGGCATTGTTAAAGAAGGATAATCTTCATAATCCTATTTAGTTCTTTCAAACGACCGGTTGTTGATAATATAACCTTTATATTCAAAACTTTTTTTTTTTAAGTTCATTAAGTATCTCTCAGAGGTACCACCCTATGGAATGTTCTCAATAATGGGATTGCGTAAAAAATAGGATCATCAGCCTACCATATGCAAGTGTGAGTTAGCAGAAGGTTTCAAAAGGATGCAATGCAGACACACACATTTAACACAGTCGCTCTACATACTATCCTGCCTCCTCACAAATAAGGTTCAGCTTTAGCTAAGAGGATTCAAGGTTTCCTGGGAAGATATGCCTTGGCGCTGGGGTGAAGCTGAAAGGCAGAGTGAGCTGTTAAGAAGTCAGGGAGATTCACCAAAACGGGAAGCCGTGACTTCAGCCAGAGCATGCCATTGGTTTGTGAGCAGAACTCCATGTGATTTCAATGGGAAGTTTTGATTAAAACCAATGAAAAGATCTATCCCTCTGGGAGGATGTACTAAAGTCTAATTCCTCTGCTTTGCTAACCCTCTTGGGGTCATCTCCCCTACTCTGACCTGGCAGAGTCAGATAAATGCCAATCCAGTTTGCAATGATGCTCACGTTGACCATTTTCACACACACCCCTTTTAGTCTGGCTTCTGCCAGGTTACACCAGGTCATAGTGGTGATTGCAGAGCGATTGCAACGCTCACCCTTATGTTTGTGAGGGAGGAGCTCTAAGAGGGTTAACAGAACCCTGAAAGCAGAGCACAAGACTCTATCAACCAGGAGTTGCAATGTATCCCTTATCCAGCCTCTGCTGTAGGGTTCCTGTGACACCCCAGGTAGGAACTAAAGCTGCTTTCCCTAGATTAGGCCCCAAAGGTGGACCACAGTGGAACCACCATCTGACTTCCTCCTCCTTGGATGATTCTCTCCTGGAGCACAAGGGGCCAGACTAGCACCAGGTTGGGCAGACTACACTTCCTAGCACCAGCTGGGGTGAATCCAGACTTGCATTAGAAAAGTTCCCATTCTCAGCAGCCAGGCGATCAATATTACTGCCAGCTAGTGAACAGAACATGTGATCTCTCCACCTGAATATGTGCTCCCTCAACTAACTGAGCAAGCAGCTCTCTCTTTTAGTTCATCATTAGTTGTAGTCAAAGGTCACAAGTTCTTAGCTAAGTGCTTCAGCTGCTGTGTGCTGTAAGCATAGGACTGTGGTGACTGCACATAGGCAGCCATGGACTATTACGCCAAGAGGCTGATTATGTAAAGAACAGAAAGTACAGAAGGAGCGAAGGCTGTGTGTGCAGAAGGCAGCTGGGGGAAATCCTAAGAGACTCTATAATTAAAGCACAGCAGACTAGAGCATCTCTGGGAAAAATGCAAAAAAAGGCAATTCAAAAACCATAAGGGGGATGCTCTGAGAGCTTGAGGTTAAGAAAATAAAGTACTGGAAACAGGGGAAGCAGCCAAACCTATTCAAGGTTAGTTTAAAGCTCGCAGGGACAGCAGAAGGGCAGCAAAACAAGCCAAGGAGGCGTTAATGCTGGGTCTGTGTTTATGGTACCGAAGGTCCCTTGTTAAAATCACAGGGCAGCTTGCTAGTGACAGTGAAAATTATGGGATTGATTTTTTTTTTAAAAAACTTAGATCATAAGCTCTTTGGAGAAGAGGGCATCTTTTTGTTGTGTGTGTACAGCATCTAGCACAATGTGGAAGCTGTTCCTTTTTGTACAATTAGTCAGTTATTGTAGCAGGGACTAGAACTCAGGTGTCCTCTCTCCTGGGTGAGTGTCTTGAGTCATCCTCTCTCTCCACCCCCTGTGGCTCTTGATTTGAATTCTGATACGAAATGAAACAGCTTCAACAGCAGAGATTGAGAAAGACCCACCCTGGAATACCCTATAGCCTGGTGGTTAGGGCCCTTGGCCACCCCCACTGCAGTTCAAATCCCTGCACTGAATCAGGCCAGGGGGGCCTGGAATCTGAGCTTTAATCCTGGGGCCATAGGAGCAGGGGCACAGTGACACCTTCACCATTGTGTGATGGGCATCTAACCCCTCTTGTGCACCTAGTCCAAGTAGTTTTTGGGGCTGAAGCTGTTCAGTGAATGTGTATCAAATTCATGACTATAGTTTCAGACAGCCCCAAAAAATCCATTTTTTGGTGAATAAACTATTTGTCCAAAAAAAATTCTGCCCAGCTCTAGAGAACAGTCTCCAAGGAGAAGTGAAACTGATGCCGGGACACCAGATACAAAGCCCACTGAAGTCAGTGGGAGTATCAGACCCTTAGTCCTGTCAATATATTGGCTTTTCCAAATATTGTGATGTGCTCTGAACAATTTATTATTTCCTCCATTGTGTAAGTACACAAGAGATTCCCCCCACCCGCTTGAGTCACTGAAGTTCTACCACTGAGTACAGACATTGAGGGATCTCCCAGAACCACATGTTTTATAAGCTGACTAGAATTCACAGAAAGAGGAAAATAAAACATCCCCCTGTACTCACCACAGTAACCCATTTGGTCAGTAATTTGGGAGAATCTACCTATTTCATTTGAGGAAATTACATTAGCAACAAAAAATCTTCACGTTGTTTTCTCTAGTGTCTGTTTATTTATATGCTAATTTTTGTAATATGTATACTATAAATACATTGTTTTCATTGTTAATGTTTTCATTGTTAATGTTTAAGTGGTATCTCCGTGAATAGAAATCAAAGTCACACAGTGCAGCAATGCAAGAATATATTTAAGCGATATAAGAAAGCCTACATTGTCATGGCCTTGAATCTCTTTACACAATCCTTGTCAATATTACTAAAAGTTTTCTGTTGTGAATGGGTTGTATTGCAATTGATTAATGTGTGCACTACTGTCCTCTATAGGAAGGAATCAGAACTGCTTGACTGTGTCATAGGCCATATACTGCCCCTTGCTTTAGCTCAAATGTATTGGTGCAGGGTGTATAATGGCCCAAGTCAGGGACATCCCTCTGGATCTAGAATTGTGTAGGGGAGACACATACACACACTCTCCCCCACACTGGGGCACTAGCACCCAGGCTGTGTCTCTCCTCCCTCCCACCATGTGGGCTGCCAGATTCCACCTAGTAGGACCAGAAGCAACCAAAGCTGGGACACTTAGCTCTCTAGACAGTCCAGTCAAAGCTTTTCTTCACTTCAGCTTCACCCCACACCTACCCCTTCTCCACTCCTTCCATGTCTTTCTCACTTCCTTCCCCTCTTTTCTCCTCCCCCTCGTGTTCTACCTCCCCTGCCCCCACATCTGCCTTGTCTACATAGACATGGTCTCATTGTTACCTTGTACTCTCCAGTATTTGTAACCATCTGTTGGCTTATATTTAGCTGGTAAGCTCTTTGGGGCAGACACTGTCTTTATACTGCACCTAGCACAAAGGGGTCCTGTTCATGACTGGAGCTCCTAGGTACTACTGCAATACATGTAAACAGCAACTGGTAGGAGCCTGGACTTTCGGATCTCAGTGCTAGCCCTGGGTACCCCATGAAGTTCTGACTGTCGTGTGCAGCATAGTGACAATGGCGAAGCTCTTATATTTGTTAGGCAGAGGATCTATAACAGTGTTTAATACTCTAAAACAACAGAGCCTGAGCTAGAACGTGCCAACCCCAGGGCATTCAGGCACTAGCTCACATGACACTCCATAAGTCTGTTTGGAGGTGCTGACTCTGCAACCAGTGATTTGGCAGATTTTCTCCACATTTCTCTCTCCTAAATTTAGCTAAATTATACTTCTAATGAATCTAGTTCTGGTTCCTGTGAGGGACAGGCTTGAACCAAAACCCAGTATCCAAATACTCCCAAACCTTGGCCAGGCTAGAACGTGTACCCTGGGTAGTTTTCAAAAGGCTTAAGTAATTTAGGAGCCAGGCTCCCCATGACTTTCAATGAGACTTAGTCACTTTTGGAAATTTAACCCTGTAACTTAGCAATTTGATTCCTTCTCTACCTGTTACAGTATGTATTAGGAACAGAGATAATCTCAAGAAAGGTAAGAAAAATCTTCATTAAAGCCAGCCCCAAATTAAGATTGTGTAAATTGCATTATTAATTTTTATTGCTGACTTAACCTCGTAAAAGATAATAATCAGCCAATTAGAAAAAAAACTGGTTAATAAAGCTGCAATCATCTCTGAATCCCAACGACAGACGCCAGCATCCCCTTCACATCCATTTATTTTGCAAAGCCTTTCTCTACCTGGACCTCCCCAACCCCTCGCACTTGGGTGCACTACATTTGTCCTGATTCAGTCCCTCTTTACACTTTCAACCTGTGCAACAATCCTATTGAAGTCAATGGGGATTTTGCAGAGAGAGCTGCCTCAGGCTTTTGGCTAAGTTATTTGGTCCAGGGCTCATGCATTTTTACATGCTCTTTAATTTGCAGTTCTCTCTAAATATCAGTAATCAAATACCAATCACGTTCCCTGTTCAGAGGGTGAAATTCACCCCTGTGTGGAAGAAGTTAACAGTCCTTAGCGCCTCCCATTAGCTCTCTGCAGTGGGGTGAAATCCATCCCTAATGCACATTATAACATTCCCATAAAGGACTTCATAAGTGGTAAGGTACCATCCTCCCTATCGCTTATTCTGTAGCAGGGAAGGGTTGGTCACACTATTGATAGCTGTGGAGGGGGGTGGGGGGGAAGTACCAAAAACAGCATATTCAGTTGTATTCCTGCTGTTCCACACAGTTTCAATTCCAGCATTAGATCATTTTCTGCCCAATTTTAGAGTCCTCATTTCCCTTTAAGGAAATTACTACAAAATGCAAACAGAATAAGTGTCAGCATGTCCCTTGCAATATCTTTCTTCCCCCGTTAGCAACAGAACAGATACAGAAGTGTTCAGTTCAAAGCCTAAAACAAACTGTGTGCCCAGATAAACAAAGTCACATTGGGAGTTCGAACAGCTTGGCACCAGCCCCTTCCTTACTCTCTACACTTTGGTCATTGTGTGGGCAGAAAACAGTGATGCACAATAAGAGACAGAACTGCAAGATTAATTCCTGAAGATCCTCTCACTTCGGCAGCATAAACTGCTTAAAGCTATTGTTGTCTGAGTCACTTCAGTCTGCACATACAGGGGCAACGGGTTAGCACAGAATGAAATCATTTAGCCATGGAAAATGTTGACAGTCACTGATTTTATCAGAGCTTGCTATGACTCATCTGGTGTTTAGTCTTTCAAAGGGTTTCCACCCCACACCTATCCAGTCTCACATGCGGTTTCCTAGTCCTAAGAAGGCCCTTCTTCATAACTACCAGCTGAAGAAATAGGCAGTGGCCTCTTCTCAGCACAGGACATAGCAGTGGGATATTTTCATTCCTCTCTGGGGGCATAAGTGGAATTAGGTTGATATCTTTATTCACCTTCAGATACTAGGCTGGGAGTACGATGATGGGGCTCCTGCCTGGAGTACCCTCCTGCTGCAGGCCACTGCATGACAGACCCCTACCTCAGTTTTCCCTTTCAGAGTCCGCAACAACTCCATATGAAGCTCTCTTGCCTCAAAATATTCCTTCTTGGGGCTTGTTTATTATTTGGGCAAATAGCCCATTTATTAGTCACCTCAATACAAGTAGTCTTAAAATCCAAGGAATCTTATCTATTGACATAACACACACCACATTCTGGCATCTTCTGCCACACCCAGACTGTCAGTCCTCTTCCGTCCCTCTACCAGGACTGGCCAGTTTCAAGGGTGGGTGAGTGAGGTGACCACCCTGGGCGCCATCTTCCAGAGGGTGCCAAATTGCAGTGCTGCTCAGCCTTTTTATAGGCAGTTGGGCATGGAAAGCATTTTCCACCTTAGCCAGCATGGGCGGCTCCTGGCCAGGACAGCCACCCCAGCCTTTCCAGAGGGAGTTCAAAGCTGTTCTTTTCACCAGGAACCCCCAGAGCCGCTCTTCTGGGACATCACCCTCACCAGGGAGCATCCCGCACTCCCCCTAGCCCTTTTGCTGTTCCTCTGGGCCCAACCCTTCAGCACTTAGCTGTTGGCAGGGAAGCAAAGGAAGAACTTACCTATTTTCAGCTCAGGCTGGTCTTTGGCCCTGGCTTAGCAGCAGAGGTGGTCTCCTGCTGACATCTCTCTGGCCTTCAAGTGTCTCTAGCCCTGGCCCTCTGGCTTGGGGAGGACAGCCAGCAAACCTTTATTGCTGCTCTTCTACTTCAGCCTTCCCCCAAGAAATACCTTCTGCTTCCTTCGGGCCCTTCCACAGTCCCCATAATTTCTGGCAGCTCTCCCCTGCCCTTTTCCTGACTAACTTAGTCTGAGCTAAGGCAATCCACATTCATCAGGTTTCTCTTTCTTTAAACCCACTTGGGAGGCAGCTAATGAGGGGGCAGGTGCACTGGCCCTGCTTCCTGTTAAAGAGCCAGTGTCATCCTGTGATAGAGAAGCTGCCTCTAGGGACAAGTACAAACTTTCTAGCAAGCCAGCATCTTTGCTGCATTTCTGAGGTGGGGGGCCAGATGTTATGAAAACTCCAAAACTTCACTTCCCCACCCCCTGTCTCAGCAGCCAGGTTTTGTTGCAGTCCAATGACCCAACTGTCCTGCTCTGTTAGCACTCGTGAATAAATTGAGAAGGCTGCTACATTTCTCTAAAGTTGCAGATGCACCTTCTGCTCTTTATGGTGAATGGTCTGAGTCTCTTCCCCCAGGTGAGGCTCATTCTGTAGTCAGGTTGGCTTAAACCCAGGCTCTCCAGCCCACAGGGCAAGCCACCTTGTTACAATGCTCTTTACTGTCAGCTTTTCTCTCAGCTTGGACAATTAAATGCAGGTTTTTTGTTCATCGTTCACTTCACTTTTAGGTTCTGGGTGTTGCCTTATGTAGGTTTTGACCACAGCCATGGAACATCTATTAGTTTAAATGCAAACATTTTCACTGGAATTTAATCCCCTCCCCCTGAAACATTTCTGATTTTCTAAAGGTGTGTTTTTCTAAAACTTACATTTGAGGCTGAGCTTAACTTGGCAGGGTTGTGTTAAGAATACTGTACACTCAAAAGCAAAACAACTAGATATACAATTGCCATCTTCAGGGGACTAATCAGCTACAACGGTTACCAAACCAAGGAGCACATTGGCTCAAAGAACTCATTTTCCATGAAGATTTTTGTTTTTTAAAAAAATAATTAACAATAGTTTTTGAATAAAGGTTGATCAACCATAATTGTGACCAGTACAGCATTTCTCATGTTTGTAACCACACAAGCCTTTCTGTTGTGCTTGTTCCTGCCTACTCCGCAGTATAATGTGGGGTATGTCTTCACAGCAGTTAAAAATGCACGGCTGGTCATTGCTAGTTGACAGACTCACAGGGCTCAGGCTAACTGTTTCACTGCAGTGTATAGGTTCAGACTCTACCTGGACCGCAAGCTCTAGAATCCTTCAAGGGGGGAGGGTCCCAGAGCTTGGGCTACAGCCCCAGCTCAAACATGTACATCACAATTAAGCAGCCCAAGCCCTGTGAGCCCAAGTCAGCTGGCACAGGGTCAGCCGTGGGTATCTAATGGCAGCGTAAATATACTCATGGAGCCTGATTCTCTCCTCTGTCACTTCCAGCTGATGTGTCCCCAATTTATAACTATCACATTGTTATCCCAGTACAAAGCACAGCTTTGCTAGTATAGCTGCAGCCGCACTAGGAGCATTTTGCCAGTATACTGTACTGGTATTCTTACACCAGTACAACACTCCTGTAGATGTAGCCCTACTATCATTAAATAAGTATGGGGTGTGTGTGTGTGTGTAGACAAGTCAGCATATCTAATTGTGAACACACACAGACAACTGCTCTATTGAGTAATGAGGTCGAGGTGCCATTTTTTTAAACAGGCATTTGCCAGAGTAGAACTGCACTTTAAGAGTCAGTGTCAGCCAGCTGGAAAAACTAAGTTCTGGGTGAGATGGCAGTAACAGCCTTGATAGAGTCAATATTTACTGTTAAAGTAGTACAGCAAAGGCAAAGAGGGCATAGGAAGGATAATTATAGGAACACAATACAAACGATTGTGGGGACTGTCCCAAAGGAATTCTTTGCAGTGTGTCATCTATATAAAATTCCAGGACTGTCACTCTGAAGCCTAGAATGGCTGTTGAGGCAGTGTAAAGTGATGGAAAGAAAGAGCTATAAGCATGTTTGGGAGCTTTTTGTTTAGAATATCCCCAGGTTCAATCATCACTGGGATTTGTGGTCTGTCACTGTCCAATTTTTAAAGTTCTCAGCTATTTTCAACTTTTTTACACTTAACAAATTAGCCCCATATGACAATATGGGCTTTCATCTAATACAAAGAATAAATAGCACTATGCAGTTTGAATATTGTATATGGTTCTGGTAGACAGAGGTATAAGCTAGAATCAAGTCAACCACTAACTTGTCTCATTTATAGTAGCTGCATTGCCTATCATCATTCAAATACTCCCACACTCATCTGCATTGGCTATCATCATCTTTAGTAGAATAATTGGCTTTTTCTAGGACTATCCTTTGCCCAATCAGACTTGAAGAAGGGTACACTCTGTTTCTACTGCAGAGTAAATTTACATGTGAGCAGTGCAGTCGAGTGATCATAAAATCGTATGACAGAAAAGGACCCTGAGAGGTCATCTAGTCCAGTCCCCTGCCTCATGGCAGGACTAAGTATTATCTAGACCAGCCCTGACAGGTGTTCGTCCAACCTGCTCTTAAAAATCCCCAGTGATGGAGATTACACAACCTCCCTAGGCAATTTATTCCAGTGCTTAACCACCCTGACAGCTGGGAAGTTTTTCCTGATATCCAGGGTAAGCTGCCCTTGCTGCAATTTAAGTCCATTGCTTTATAAGGTTAACTGGGTTCGGCAGGGTATCATGGGATGGAGACCTTCTCGACCCCTCCCTTACTTCTCGTTTAATCAATGGGAGTCCCTTGGTTCCCTCTCCTCTTAGGGACACAGTTATATACATCAATCAGGCCCAGATTCACAAAGATGTTTAGATGTCTGATTTCCAGGGAAGATAAGAACCTAAATACCTTTGTGGATCTGAGCTTAAGTTCCTAGCCTCCAATCCTGTGAAGAAACTTATTTTTGCTGCATTGAGTAGTCCTGTTACAAAAGCCAGAGTAATGTCAGATGGACAAACCCTCTTTTATTTAAGTTTACAAAGGAGAGGCTACTGAAAAGGATAGGCCATTTTATAACCCTGTTCACATGACTTACCTTGTAACAAAGCTGCTGTTTGACTGGGTGTTCCCAAAATATCAGTGAACCTCAGATACATTTGCAAAACATTCCAGCACTCAGATACTACAGTGACCAGAGCCATGTAAGTATCTGGATAGACAGAACCTGCTGAGGCTTGGCACCAGTGACAAGTCACCTTCCCTTCACCTTTAAAAGCAGCAAGGCTTTGGTGTGTATCCAGTGGTTCCACAACAGTGATCTGTGGACCAATGGTAGCCCAAAGAGAACTGATTGGCTAATATGACATTCCCATGTAAGACACTGCCACAGAGATGTTAGGATGGTGAATGGTTAAGGAGGAGTTCTGACAATGACAAATGGGAAAGGAAGGGATCCACCAATTCAACCTGTAATACAATGTAGTCCCTGGTATGAAAAAGTTGGAGACAGCCTTCTAGCCCTTTTTAAATGTCCATCACAGTGGTTAATTGGCCACTAAATACATAACAAGTTGTTCTATGTTCAGCAGGGACTTTAAGTTCAGATTCCTTGAGTTCAGCTGCAGTTACTTACATAAATCAAAGTGATGTCAGTGAGAAGTGATATCAGGTCATCTCAGTATGGAGGGAAGGCTTATGCAAAGAGATGCCTTGTATTGGGCTCTGCAAATGGTCAGGCTCGGGCTCCTTATGGTCCCTTCTGATAATGAGTTCCACAACAGAAGGCAAGCAGCTGTCCCAGTTTGTCCTTGATGATGGAGTGGTCTCTCAACTAGCCAGGCTCTGACCCATTTAAAGTGCTTAAAAATTAGCTCCAAACCCTTGAACTGGATCCTGAATCAA
This sequence comes from Chelonoidis abingdonii, assembly GCF_003597395.2. Classification (NCBI taxonomy): domain Eukaryota; kingdom Metazoa; phylum Chordata; order Testudines; family Testudinidae; genus Chelonoidis; species Chelonoidis abingdonii. The sequence goes on from NC_133774.1 coordinate 117,938,548, forward strand.
GTTTGAAACCAGAAGAATAGCAATGATGATGATGAGCAGATCTATCTAATATACATTCAGTGATGTGATCGGTTTCATGTGCAGCTGGAAGTCGCACTAGCATAGAAAAGTTCACCTTAGCTCTCTTCCTCCTAAGTGACTTAGTCATCCTGCTATTTGATTATATAGAAGAGGTAATTATTGGAATGTTTTAATTTAAAAAAAAAAATCAACATTTGCCAAGCTCAGTAGCAATAATGCCCCATCTAGAATCACAGTATCAAAAAAATCTACATCTGACAATGCTCACTGCACTCAAAACATTGCGACACTGCAAGATTTTTCTGCAGAGCCAGAAGTGGATATGGGTCTACTACCAAAAAGTATTTGCAGGACCAGGACCTATTGATAGTGTTCTTAAATGTGTGCTTAGCAGGAACCTATAAAGATAAAGGACATTTTTCATTATTCAATACTACTTTGGCTTCTTCTGCAAAAGTCAGCATCCTGCATTTCACTCCTACAAACTGAGCTGAATCACTGCAAGATGCTTTCTTGGCAACTCTTTCTTTAGGGACTTATAAGTCAACGAGCAACACAAGTTTAACTGCTCTATTTTTATTTATATTAATTCAATGCATTTAAGGGGCTGCCCAGGCTGGAATGGAAATAGGATGGTTACACTATCAAATATTTCTCCTGTAGGGTGACAAAAAGAAGCTGTCTCTTAACCTGATGGCAATGAAAGACAGAGAATGAATCATTGCTTGAGGAAACCAATTTATTTAGTCACTCCATGCCACTGTTATTTATTACTTGTCAGCACATGCTGTTAGTTCAATTAAATATAAAAACCTGAAGTTCTCTCCAAGTCCTTCCCCCAACCCCATTTTTAAAAACACAAAACAAACAAGAAAAATGACATGAATCTGCACCGCTAATGCAAAACCCTCTGGGTTTATTGTGCTTCTCTTGTTTTAATTAAGCATTGTTTATTAAACCTTTTGCAGCAAAGGTAAGGGGATTATTAATCTTTTTCACTAGCTGAAGATAAAAGTTTGCAAGGAAAGAGGACATTTATAAAAATACAGTTTAGAGTACCCCACTGAGATTCACTGACAGAAAAAAATTAAAATGAGGAAGCGAGACAAAGTGTTGATTGCAACACTTTATCAATACAAATACAGAAAGCTGCAAAGACCAAACTGTTCTAGTAAAACATCTCCTCTTTTGTGTATAATGGCATGGGGAATGAAAAACCCTCACTTTTATACAAGGGTGCATGTTACATCTAAAATGAGGGAGAGAGGTAAGCTTCTCCCTCTGTGTGTGTATATATCACATACCCAAATGAGTATGTTTCATTAGTTCATTTATTCTTGCATATGCCACATTTGTTTAAATATGACAACAGCAGACCTTGGAATTTATGTTCCCGATGAAGGGATTCACTGTTTGCCTTACTTGCACAATTAACCTGAAAATCCTTCTTCATGCTAAATGCAAATCTTGGAGGCCTATAGAAGAGTTGGTATTCGGAGAATAGTGATTCTCCTTCATCTCTCCCCCCAAGTGCCGTCCCTAACATAAAAGGGCTTGCTATTCTAAATTACATTTCTGATCAGGTTTACACCTCCACTGTGTCAAACACTGCCCACTGATTCTTGGGACTGATTACAGCTTTCAATGGTATGCATATATTATACCCCAAACAGCTTTATGAGGCCTGCAGTTTTTCATCCACCATAGATCTCACTTCACTAAGTTCATTCTCTTTGGCCTGCTGCTATTTAATGAACAGTAGTGATATTATCTTCCTCTGCGGCAAATGGGAAGGGAGGTGGAGCTGCCGGCCAAGCAGCTCACTGCTTTCCTCCTTGTTTCTGGGTTCGACTGCCATCAGAAAATAATGCTAATCTATGGCTATAGCAAAGCAGATGTGCATTTTCAAACTGGCGTACTGAAAATGTATTCTGCTAATTCATTTAATATTGAGGACTCCGTTATTTAATGAAATCTATAATGAACTAGCAAGTTGGTTTTCCCAGATGCACAGTGATTTTAACACTCTGGCTAATCAGCCCCAAGGACAGGATGCATCCATTTAGGGCACCAGCCCTGCAGTCTGATCCTTGTAAGTGGATCCCTGTTACCACTGCGTAGCCACACAGTGTCTTTCCACATGGATCATATGGCATGAACAGCCCCAGGTTTACAAATTAGAAAGTAAGAGATGAAAAACCACGGTCACGGCCTCACATGTGCTTTGTTAATTTATTTTGACAATTTCATTATGGATAATATGACAGCATGTCAGTAAAATATTCTTAAAACAACAAAGTCTTAGACATGAGACCTCTCTGTAATACTTACTCAATCTCTAAGTAGTAGTGGGATGCTGCTGCTTTTTTAAAGAATTATCAAACTTGCAGATAAGCCAAAGAAGGAACTATTGCAGTTCTGCTGTACTTTGAAAGGAAGCAAAAAAACCACACAAATTTAAGTCCCCAAGAATCTAATGCTGAACATTTTAACTAGTCATTTACAGTATTAAACAGTTCTACCATATTTCAATTTGGTATGAAGATTAATTCCTTTAACAAATCACTTCCTTTAGAAGGAACAATGGCTATGCTGTTATACAAGGTGGTAGGCTGAAAGTTGATCCTTGAATAGAGCTAGTTGGGTCCTTGGAACATGTAAAAAGGTTTTACAGAAATTGAAGCTGGAAAGGACTTATCTAGTCCATGCCTCAGCTCTGGCAGGTTGTGTCCTCCAATTAATTTTTTCATTGCTATGTCCAGTCCAGGTTCTATGCACTTCTGCATAGATATTGCCTCAAGGCATGGAAAATATATTAACAGATATTTTATCAAATGAACTTGCCTGTACTTTAGTGAGGCTGGCTGCTGTATCTCCTTAACAAAGAGGGAGATTTAGGAGCTCCCATTTTAGTAACACCGCAATCTAACTATACTGACACTACAAGGATCATCCTGGGGCTAAGAGCCATGGGGTCTCAAGAGACCTGGGTTCTGTTCCCAGATCTGCTACACATTTCATGTGTGATCTTGGGCAAGTCACTTAACCTCTCTGTGTCTCAGTTCTCTATCTGTTAGGTGAGTATAATGCTATTTCCTGTCTCTCTTTCTGTCAATCTAGATTAGAAGTTTTTTTAGGGCAGAGATAGTCCTAGGACTTCTGTACAGTTTTTGTATTGCTTTAACTATAGTTGTTTGAAACTGGTATAGTTAAAGCAATACAGACCCCTAGTGTGGATGCAATTCTCCTGCTATAAAAATGCTTGTACCAGTGTACCTTATTCCTGTAAATTTAAGAGAATAAATTATGTTGGTGCAAGGCATCTTTATAGTAATGTAACTACCTCCACACTGGGAGTTGTGCCGATTTAACTATTTTGGTTTAAAAACATACCTGTAACCTAAATAGTTAAATCTGGTACAAAAACTGTAGGCCAGGTTTTACCATACTTGTACAGTGCATAGCACAATGGGCGTTAATCTCAACTGGGGCCTGCGCTAATCTAACTGTAATACAAATAAATAAGGAACTCTGGACTCCAGTAGTTAAAGTGTTAAACCCACAAAGGGGCAAATTTAAGTTTAAATTCAGAGTAACTATATAAAAGTGGATGATTTACATCACTTTAGCAGAGCAGAGTTTAGCCTTTTTTACTAGTCCTTTCTTCTCATAGCTCAAATTCACCCACACATCATGAATAAAATTAGGCTGCATGGAGCCACAAAATAGAGGGAACTGCAATTTTGTAGAAATAGAAACTTTTACAAGCTAAAATAGTTACCAAGAGCAACTTTGCAGGGCCACCAGATGCAAAAAGCAAAAATTCAACTTTAAATTTTGACAATAGTCCAGGCAGATCCTATGGAAAGGGAGAGACTCTTACCGTGCATTTAAAAAAGGGACGGTCTACCATATGAACATGCATTTTTTAACAGAGATGATTACTTGTCCTCTACAGTTTAATAACCATGCAATATTTACAGTTATGCTCTTTGGTTCTTTCCCCCTCTGACTAGAGTCAGTTTGATTAACTGGTATGCAACAAAAACCTTTTTACAGGCTTCAGATTTTTCTTCACCTTTTATGTATCCTGTTTACATATTTTAATATTAATAGCAAGAAAGGGCCATAAAACATGAGACTTGACACAAAAATTGCAGTATTTTAACATTTAAATTTGGCTGTAAATAAGGTAACCATAATAAACTTTTTTTCTCCACATATTGCAGATTGACTTAGCAATAAACATGAAGGTTATATTACCATGACTAAACTACACGACTTCATAATCAGTGTTTAATTTGGTATCTGTGCTCCTAAACTCACGTTCCTTTTCTTCACGTTTCTGCATCGATGACTTAACCAGTTCATCTCTCCCCCTACCAAATTATCTGTTGCAAAACTCTCACCTGCAATTATTTTACATCCATAAAATGGACACAATGCTTACCTATGTCAGTGATCTTATAAAGCAAAAGCAATGCTTGTAAAGCTTAGTAGTGCTTATAAAATATTATGTTTGCTATTAAGTTCTGTGTGCAAAAGCCACTATTTTTTAAAGAAGAAAAACAGCTTTGTTTTTTAAAACCTTAAGATTCTTACCCCTGTGGTGTGAGTATGAAATAAAAATTAGTTCAGATGAGAACCTTTGTAGTTTGAGCTGTGCTTAGCAATAATGGGCATACATGATCTTTATAGTCCTGAATAATTTCAGACCTAATTAGCTGAGGGGTGGTCTACACTACGGGGGAAAATCGATCTTAGATACACAACTAACTTTAGCTACGTGAATAACGTAGCTGAAGTCGAAGTATCTAAGATCGAATTACTCACCGTCCTCACAGCATGGGATCGATGTCCGCGGCTCCCCCTGTTGATTCCGCAACTCCGTTCGGGCTGGTGGAGTTCCGGAATCGATATAAGCACGTTCGGGGATCGATTTATTGCGTCTAGATGAGACGCGATATATTGATCCCCGAGCAATCGATTGCTACCCGCCGATATGGCGGGTAGTGAAGACGTAGCCTGAGTGACGAGCTGCCCGATGACAGCAGTGAAGAACTGTAGGCTTCCCTTGCTGCTGCTGTTCATAGGAGTTGTACTCTCTTGAAATGCAGGCAGGGCACCCACAGTCAAAGGGGCCTCCCCCCTATAGAAAGAGTGTCCTGGTTCGCCAGTTTGGCATGATTTGGAGCACAGTGCTTAATATGGCCTTTAATCACCACCACCACATTACAATGAAAGCATTTTAACCAAGTCATCTATGTGGGTGACCTGCTTTTTGTGTGCGTGTGCTGCTTTTCTAAATTCAATGAAGTAAACTGATGTTAGTCATCAAACCTTTAACACATTGTGATTAATAATAATTATTATTTTAAACAGTGAAAGAGAAAATATCTTAGCACAGATGTATTCAAACAAATTATCCAAGACTATCGTTTCGCAGCATTTTAGGCAAAACATTTCCTTGCAAGAGCAAATACTATAATAAAAAGAAAGCTACAAACAAATCTGAATTGTTCAGTGGAAAGGCCTATAATTTTTCTCTTAAAAATGACATTCTGAAGTCTAATTATTGTTCCCTCTATCAAGTCACCATAAAAAATACATTAAAGACTCTCACCAGGAATAATTGGTACTTTTGACTCTCTGGGGACTTGCACCTTTTTATTTATATACTACAAATACAGTCTTGCCAGCAGAGAGAAAAAAGGAACTCTTAGGACAGCAAAGATTTATTTTAATAAACTATTTCTCTGGTCCTCAGAAAGTTGAAGCAGGGTCTTTCCCTTAATACTGACCAATGTCCAAGCTTCCATCCTACTAGGCTATGATTTTTTTTTTTTTAATCCTGAATCAGCTAAGGCTTCCAACTTGCTAATCAAAAGAACAATGTAAAATTATTTTAAGACTATTCCATAAATAATTCAGAACTGTATTTTCCAAACCAATTGCCATAGCCTCCAATGTGAAATACTAAAATTATTTTTAAAGAGAAAAAACACAGAGACATTTAAAAGTGAAATAAAATATGGTCTAGTACGCATTTAAAATACACTGAATAGTTTAATTGCACAGTGAATAAAGAGAGGATGAATCAATGCAGAAGCCTGTGTAATGCGGCTGATATATATCCCTAAACCATAGCAGCAACAGCTCAGTATCCAAAAAATGAATTAGCCCCTGAGTAATCAATCACATGTGGTCTCTTTTATAATACACAAAAACAATCAGGCAATTATTTCTTTGTAAACATCTTTTTTTAATTTTCCTGGAACCCTTCCTCTTCTTTTTCATTTCAAGTTCAATTATTTACCTTCTTTATCACATGCATAGTAAACCTTTTTCTCTGTTGTACATTAAACAAAAGTTCAGACTATGGGATTGCTTGCTATAGACCTTGAAATAACCATCTTTGAAATTAAAATATCAATACACCATAAACTGAAGCCTTAAAGGTGACCTGAAAAGCCAATATGAAAATGCAGTTGAGCTCAGAAATCAGTGCTTTAATGCCTTCATTAACCAGACAGTGGGAAAACTGAGTAAAGCAGTATTTTAATTTACCATTAAAGAAGGAGTCATCCCTGGAACTACTCCTGGCAGCACTTCCTGGTTTTTTAATAACTCAGAATACATCACTGATATCATGGATTGTGTGTGGAAAGTTGAACCTCATGGACTGAATGCTCTAACCAGTCAGATCATAACTGACTACCTTCAGCATGCATTTCTGAGCTTAAGTCAATTTACATTTTGACTTTGCAGAGCTCCTCTGAGGTATGCCTTACTCAGCAGTTTGCTCTGTGAAATAAGCGTATCCTGGAAGCCATGGGAGTTGTGGCATGGAAGGAGCCACTCTTTCTGGGGTGAGGATGTGGTTGAGGAGTGCCAGCAGGTAAGGGAGGCTGTGAATCCATAAACGTTTGTCAGCACACAAGCTGATGGGGTGCAGCTATCAATCTCATCAAAAGAATGAACGGTCATGTGATCAACACAGACCACAAGCGATTAACCACTGATATATTACCGTTCATTTTTCTCCAGTTTAAAGAATAAGATGTTTTATTGTTTATATTTTCTGGGCTTTTGTCAATACTATGGAGAATAGCAGGAAGAGTTGGCAAATGCAAACCAGAAACAGAATAGCAACAGGAGCAAACACTAAGGATCAAGTTCTCCTGTCAGTTATACTGGTGTAATCTTGCAAGGTATATGTGGCTGCACTAGTGTAACTTAAGAGAATATCCCTACAGGTGAGATGCACAACTGCCATGTAAAGGGGCATAAATGAGGTATTAAATGCCTTAATTGTGGGAATTACACATTTACAGCAATAGAGAAACAAACAGATTTTATAGTGAAACAATCTCACTCTCCTGTGACTTGACAGTCTAGCAAGCTCCCAGGCAGATCTAGGTCTCACCTGCTGTCCTTCTGCCCTATTCCTTTTCCTCATCTGCAAAGAAATCCCAAATTCCCCCCAAAATAAGATAAAATTACAGCACTAGAGCCTGACTTGGTAAGCAGGATTCTGGGTAGTAACTAATTGGCTAGGTCCATTCTTCCTCACACATGCATTCTGATGAACATCTTCCAACTGCTACATATAGTAGAGAAAAGTTAGGATCATCAATACAGTGACTAAACCAGACGCAATTCACTCAGGCCTCTTCTGCCCTTTGAAGAGTACTCACCATAAGAATCCGCTCAACTGCATTTAATAATGTCCTTATTTTACAAGCAAATTTATTGCTGCAGTAGGTTGGTACTATTTTAAACAACAACAAAATCAATCCTGCTTCATCTTTAAGACCACACAAAAAGAACCTGCTACTAAAGTCAATGCCCACATATTTATCAACTAAGAGAAGCTCTTTCGAGTCTTGTAAGAGCATTTTGGGCATTGTGGATCACTAAAACAAGGCCTGCAGATGTAAATAATGGAAAACATTTCAAATACAGCATATAGGAGTTACTAGTTTGTTGTCTTACTGTTTAATAAACATCTCATTTGCTTATTTGTATAAGAAGCAAACAGAAAATTCAATATAGCAACAGGTAATGAACCATTTATTTTATTTAACAAGATTTAACAAGAATTAGACTCACACCTGAGATGTGACAAAATCAAAAGTTTCTTTTAAATATACTTTCAATTATAAAAATAGCACCACTTCTAAACAATCAAAATTAATTTGTTGCAGTTACCAAATTATAAGAAAACAAGTTGTATAAAACAATTATTTCTAAAGAAATATCCTTAAAATGAAGAATGAGTTTATGATTTTTGAACCCTTACAAAAATGCATAAAAATAAATTACACCGTCTTTCTAGAAAGCTATTTACAGGGGAGCTGAAAAGATTAAATCAGTTAAATATCAAAAACTGGAGCTCAAAATCAGAAATTTTTTAAGTTTCTGATTCGCTGCATTATCCAATCTTACAAGATGATGGGCTGAATTAACAAAATCTCACAATAAGAGAAACAAAGCATTCATTTTCCTGTTTTCAGCTGAGATGTACATGATAAAATAACTGTGGGATAAGACTAGCCAAATAAAATGACCAGCAGTATAAAAACACCTACTAGCATAGTTTGTCACTGGAATTATTTTCTCTAACAATAATTAACTTAGATTGCTTACTGAAAAAAATTCTCCTTAGCAATTTTAGCTCTCTAAAAATTAAGCATGCTGTTAATCTCCCAAAGTAAATTGTCATTCAATTTTAACTAGTTCATTTATATTCCTAAAAGCTGGGGCCAAATGAGAAATAAACATCTCAAATCATATCAGAGTGTTGCAAGCAGATATGAGCACTGTCACGCTACAGAAGACCTCTTCAGAATAGTACCTTTTTAAGAAGCACATGGAAATCAAGTTACTTAAATTGCTAACAAGTTCAGGAGGAAAAAAAAACCACATAAATTAGCAGTTTAATTGCTAACTACAGGAATTATGAAGAACCTACAGTGTTAGTTTAACCTTTATTAAAGGCACCCAGGATCCTGGCATAGATCTGTGACTTCTTCCCGATTCATGTCAAGTGATAACCCAGCAAAAAGAGACACTGATCTAGTGCAGTGTCAAACCAATCCATTTGTATAAGTCACAGAAGCAGCATGCCAAAGGCAATGAAAACCAACTATCAACAATTTAAGCCACAGGTCAGGATACGCAAAAGGGTTTGAATGAGGAATGTCATGCCCAATCCAAATGCAATTTAGCATTGAAGAGAACAGACATCACACCCTTCAAAAATAAAAAATATTAAAATGAAGCAAGCTTAGGGCTATTTTTTTACATCACCAGCCTTCATCAGAGCCTTAATAGCCCTGGCCCTCATCTCAAGTTCCAGGAGCTCCAGCTGCTGTGCTGATGGCTGAACATCTTCTGATGGAGCAACAGCCAAGTTTGCTGCTTTAGACTCCTTTGGGCTGGATTCTGCCAACCCCAGTATCTCATTCACGCTTTTCTCAATGTCCTTCTCAAGGTCATCTATCTGACCAGCTCCACTTCTGACAGCACTTTCTGGCACATCTGGACTCTCCTCTTCATTGCATGGGCCTTCTATGTCACTATCATATGCATCTGCATTTATGCTGAGGACATCACTATCTTCTCCCTTGCCTGTAACACAAATGTAACAAATAATCATGCAGTGCAGGGAGCCTAACAAAAATTTCCTTTTCATCTTAAAAAAAACCTGCCTCTGCATAAAAATGTTTCTCTTCAGATTCAGAATATGACAAAAACCATCTATAAATTACAGACAAGTATTTCCTCTTCTTTTCCCTCCCCCAGCTTTTAAGACTGATCTAATTTAGACAAGTTTTAATGCAATTTTTATTCCAATTTAGAAAAAACATGCAATATACCAAAACAGCAGTGCCTGAAAAATTTATTCCATCATATGGAGTTACATGACGTTTTTAATTAGGAAAATATCTCATAAGGTTTTATATTACAATGAAGCTTCTGCATTACAAAATCAAAGTTGATGTGGGGAATAGTTTATTATTGCAGAAGTAAATTTAATTCTCAAAATGCAGTTTAAAAATACTTTGATTACTGTATAAATTACCATAAAGGAAAAATACCAAAGCCAATGAAGATGGGGGAAAAAGTCATACATTACAATTATCTAAGTCTTTTAGTAAAGTATTTCAGATGGATTTGGGTCAGCTCAGTACAATTATAAGACAAATGCTGCTGATGGTTTTTATTTTTGATTAACAGCAGGGGTTTATTAGGAAGAGTTTAATTAGAAAAAGCAGTAAAGTAAGTAAAACTAGCAAAACCTCCATCACCAATACTCACAACTTCACTGTAAAGAGAGATCCTCTCACTCTTGACACCTTGCCTCTGCAACTACTTGGGGCTTGGGCATAGTTTTTCTTTGGATACACTCTGATAATATTGCTTATTGCTTAAAATAAATATTTTTATTTATTGAAACAAAATGGCAAAATTGCTGATTCCAAGGGTTTAATAGTGGCTCCTGGTAGGGTCATTATAGAATAGTTAAGGCTATTAATTCAGAAAGAGTCTTAAAAAATGAAATTATAGATTTAAATAATTGCATTTTAAAAATACAAATGACTTCACTGTGTACTGAAGATATAAGGCGAAAGGTACATTCATACACAGTAAGGTCCTGTACTGCATAATGACAAAACAAAATGATAGTTTTAGAGCATATCAGCATTAGGATATAAACATCTAGATAGGATAACAATGCTTAGTAATTTTCCTTTTTTAAAACTTCCCTTTTTAAAATTAGCCTTTTGCCAACTGCTTTAAAGATATTTCCTTTCCGTGGATGACTTAAGAATTACTAGTTTTCTCCATCTGTTCTTTTAGCTCCTAAATCTCAAATCTCCAAGGCTGGGAAACATTATTGATCTGCCAGTATTGCTCATCAACAACAAAGCCGCTGATATACTGGAAACCAATGCAGTACTTCCTCTGTGAATTGCTGTTCTTGGACACCGGGCAATTTGAGTTTTACTAAAGCTCAGGTTATAAAGAATACATTGATAATGAAGTCTAATACAGCAGGGAGCCAGGGTTTGATGCCTTTAACTAATTGTCTTTGTATCTCTGAGATTTTCCCCAAGATGCTCACATTTAATATTTTATTGTTGCAAAACTTACAGAAAGGATTTTGCTAATCATTCTAAATACTAATGACAATTCCCTTGTGAGCATGTTTTAGTCCCAACATGAACCATTCTCCCTTCCTCTTCAAACAACAGCACAGTATGCATCTTTGAAATTTTAGAAGTCTGTCTTTAGAGATGCTTGTTCATATTTTGGTGCCTTTGGTTGTAGAGCATATCACCAGAATGCAGTTACATGGGTGAGAGGCATTTCTGGAAAACAGGAAGAAGAACTGAAAAAAACTCTCCATATCCGTAATAGGCCATATTCCCCTTGAACTTTGCACAGAATTCCTTTCATTCGATGAAAATTCTATGTGAAGATTAACAGGTAGGATATGGACAACTGAAATTAAAATGTCTGGTTCCAAAATAAGTTTAAGCAACAAATTTTGCCAGAGATCAATTTTTCCTTTTAAGTGAAAAAGAACGCATTAGAAAACTCTATTCCTTCTATGAAACTCTCAGAAGAAATGCTTTTTGGTGTGTGCGCATGTTTTCTGATGAGCATGGAAGGAAAATCTTTAGAAAAAACATTTTTCTTGGCTTCCATGACATAACTTATCCTGAGGGGGTGAAAAATCAATATTGAACACCAAGAAAAATATATAATAAATGCACTTTCCTTGCTTAAAAAAAATAAGAGGAGGAGGAATGGTGTTTCATCCAAATACCTAGTCAACAATAAGTTTCCTTAAATTGTTTTATAAACACAAGAGGCATATTTAAGACAGCCTGGGTTTTATTTATCCTAAATAAAAACTTAAATCTGAGTGCTGGTATAAAAAGAGTTCAAAAGAATCATACACATCCTCAATTCTGGAATTTTGGTCCAGATTTAAGAAAGCACACAAGTCCCTATTTGGGACTTAAATGCTGTCCAAAATAGGGATGCTTTCCTGAATCGAGGCCTTAGCTACTCAACATGTACAATTCCAGATTTGTAACATCAACTACTGAACATGGATGCAAGCACATACTAACACATAGGAAACAGCATACGATCTATAAAGCATACACAGCACACGTTTCCAAGATCAAGATCATCATAAATTTAGTCAGGTTTGGGAAAATTGGTCAAATCCCTATAAACTCTCGCTTCTAGAGATTAGCATTGTTGACTGCGTTGATATATAGGATTTCTGATCTGTGGCACTTATTAGGTGAATTCTGACTTTTTTTGGAGTAAAATCTGGTTATATTACTTAAAACAGTTTAACTCTATGAAAATGTATCCTCTTCTAATCCTCAACATCACATGGAGGAGTTTGCAGTAAGCACTGATATATAAGGCCCATCAGTCCCCCTACTAAAGTCTTCAACACCACAGAAGTGATGTTATGATCATAGAATTGGAAGGGACTTCAGGAGGTCATCTAGTCCAACCCCCTGCTCAAAGCAGGACCAATGCCCAGACTTTTGCCCCAGATCCCTAAATGGCCCCCTCAAGGATTGAACTCACAACGCTGGGTTTAGCAGACCAATGCTCCAACCACTGAGCTATCCCTCCCAATGTGTTTGAAGTAGTTTGCCCTGTCTCTAAAATGCCTTCACAGCAATCTCAAAAACTGCATTTTTACCTTAGATGCAAAGATGCAAGTTTCACTCATCCGCTTCCTGCCTACAGAAAGGGATAAGTGGACTGTGAACAAAATCTTACAAACTAACTTCCCAGAAAGACCACAAGGAATGGGAATCATTAAGATTAAGGAATGGAAATTCTTCTGTCTTGCTACGAAGCACAAGTCCATGTTTACGTAGCATGACTGCATTTCCATGGGGCAAGAAAACAAACTATCTGAGGAGCCTAGTTCAAAGTTCAACTCTGAGCACGCTCCGTCTTACTGCCAATCTTCACTTTGGAACTGATCGTATGGAGGGGATGGAAAAACCTGAACACTACTAACAAATTGAGTCATTCATTCCTGTCCCACTATCTGTATAGAATAGGGAGCTGCCCAGCCTTCAAAGGTCCAGGCTGTCCTGGGTTCTATCGAGAATTAGGAGTCTCCATGGCAGCACAATACACAGTAATCACACAACCACTGGCCTACAAATGTTGTTTAATTAGCCGATGAGCTTCATTTCCCCCTTTTGCTGTTGTAATTTTACACAGTAATAAAAGTCTCAGATGGCATTTTTCTCATTATCTTTTTCATTTAGATAGCTTGTACTTATTCCTTCAGCTACAGTTGTGAAATTCATTTCAGCACACTTAATTCCTTTTTTAACCATATTTTACTCACTTCTACTTAGCCTGCTTTGTTTTCTACCTTTTTTTTCCTGTAGCATCATAGGCTCCAGCATGGAAGAAGAATGATTACTAACTTATATTTTACAATTTATGCCCATATTCTCAAAAGCTCTTTAAAGCTAACATCTTGAGAAGCGCTGCTGTCATTGCCCAAAGCCATCATGATACTGTGGTTGATAAAGTCATAAAAAAGGACAATGAAGCAATCACCTGCAGCAGTCATCAATTCCCTGAGATAGCACAGAAAGAGTGGAAGAGGTCTGCAGGAAATCTGTCAACTCCGAGGTCACTCCATATAGTGCAACAAGCAATATTTAAAGCGTTTCTCACAAAGTCATGGCATCCTGCTCCTAACAATTGTGCGGCTTTTATGACATTCCTGCCTCCTCCCTCTATTTAAATCCCCTCACTAGCTACTTCAAAAAAATAAACCATTTGCAAAGCAGTTGAGATAGGACTCAGAATTGTGAAATAAAAAGTTGCAGGAAGCAAATAATATTGGCTCCTCGTAAGAGGAACACAGTTCATGAGAATCTGCAGCATTTACTGATTTTAAACTTATTTCTGACATTACTATGTAGAGTACGTCCCAATGAAAATAAACAGGCTGAGATAGAAGCAGCTTTAATTCTAGTATCATATATAAAATAATACTGGCAGTTGTTACACAGTGTTCATGAAACAGCCATGCTAAAAGAGAAGCTGATGCAGGTTAAAAGCAGCTTCCAACATACAATAGGGAATCAAAAGTACATCACTATCTGTCTTAGTATTTTATCCAGTGCCCATCACAGCAGTACATGAATGCTTAACCCAGGGCATTTCTGTCTGTCCTAAAAAAACAGAGATCCTAGAATCACCAGAATGATTCTATAATGAATGATTCCATAGTGATAATGAAAAGCTGATTCTGTACCTGTCTTTCCTGGAGGCTACAAAAAAAAGAAGGCTCATCTGTCCCCACCTGATCACCAAAAGCTGCCATATTGGCGCGATCACACCAAATGCTAGCTTGTTTGTATTTCTACTCTCAAAATTTGGGATATCAAGAGTATTGCTCAGTTTGCACTTGAAGTACAGAAGCAGCTTTCTTTTAGATAAGGCCCCAAATAATCACTGCCTTTAAAGAGATATGCACAATACAGACCTTTCCTACATACATGTTTGAACCTGCAAAGTGAGTAGCACTTTCAGCAACAGCAACATTGACTTTAAGTGAAATAAACTGAATTCAGCAAAGAAAGATCTTTGGCAGCAAGTTGTAAAGGGATTATGTCAAGTGGTGGAATGCCAACTATGATCACACCAGCATTAAGAAAAAGGAATTTGAAAGAATCCAAAGGAAGGTGATCAGTATTTAGAATGATTTACATCCCAAGAGAGAGAAATGATCAAAGTTCCTCTTCAGCTAGATGGCCAGAAGTGAGAAGCAGAAGAGTGGGAGGGCCTGCAGTCTTGCTTCCCCTCTACTGTACTCCCTTCTTCCACAGCTGAGTTATTAACTGTGCTTCTGCGGAGCTGCAGTAGTGCTTCCCTAGCAACAAAGAGCTCCAGTCCTGCAGAACTCAGAGGGACAGGAGAGGGATGGGAACCAGGATTGCAGATCCTCTGAACCAGCCACACAGCCTTGGAGAAATCGGGTGGCTGCTTATTTTGAAAGTAAAACTCTACTGCCATCTTTTCTTCTTCCGTTGGACCTGGGCTCAGTGAAGAGGCTTTAACAATATCTGCTGGGAGCAAGAAGAATGCCTATAGGAAGGCAGGACTCCACACAGAGTGTGATACTGAGAACTGCATGGACCCCACGCTGAGGCAGGATTTGGGTTAGTTTTTAAAAGGTTTGTTTTTTGCTTATAGCTACTTGTTTTAATTTATGGATCTGAAGATTTGCTTCTGCTGAAAATTGCTTTGTCAGTTTACCCCACTAGTTAACAATGGACCTACAGTCTACTTCAGGACAGTTAGTATTATGTTATTAGGACTTGAAGTTCTGGAGGAATTAGGAAGAGCAATGAATGGCTAGTTGCTTATACAATAGATTTACCTAATCTCTTGCTGCTGCAAATGGTTATCATACTGAACGGATTTGACGGGCAAAGTGAAAAGATAGCATCAACTTCATGATAAAAATACACTTCCCCAAAACCTTTTAATTTAATTTTTCCTACGGAGCCCAGGGAAGAAGCAGGAGGATCTTAAGAAGATCCTGGTCTACTGATCCAGCACTAGCAGGGTCTAAATATACACAAAACCCACCAAACTCTCTTCTGCCACTTCAGATCACTATGGGTACAGTGCAAAAATGAAGAGTGAGGAGGACTTTTGAATGTCAATATTTCAGCATGAAGGCAACAAATACCCCCATGTTATTCAAAAGAACATTCTGCTCCTACTGGAGCATCAATGGGAATTTTGATTGCTCAGCACTTCTGAAAATTAGGCCCATGTTTTGGATTTTGTTTTTTTGTTTTGTTGTTAAAACAAGTGATTAATCATTTTTTCATTTCTATACTGTCTAGGTGGCACAGATCTCTGGGAGCACTTGATTCCACTGAGGATGCTTCACTGTTATTACTACCAGTTCAAGTATCCAAGCTGACAGTCACTGACTATTGAAACTGATCACTATCAAGAATGCAAGACCTCAGCTTTCTCTAATACATACCTTGTTTTGACTCCAGACCTTCCAGTTTGCTATCTTCCCTCAGAGAAGAAGTAGAATCTACATTGTTGTCTTGTCTGGAAACAAACAAGAACACATTTTAATTTGCAAACTTTATTATATAAAGTGAAGAGGACTGTTTCAAAGAAACATTTCCTTTACATGAGCATGTAGTATTTGTTGATAGCCTGAATAATGCAGGTTCTGTATGAAAGGGGCCAACAAGAGTTTACATATACTCTATAACTATTTTAAGCACTTTACAATGCTATGGTATTTTTCTGCTTTCCTCAGTGACAAACAAGATCAAAGTTAATTACCTCATTGCATTAGTCCTACAAATGAATAATCATAATTGGCAGTATCTTCCCAATATGAGTTGCTTATTTGCAAAATGCAGCATAAATTGTCACAGGCAGGAATTTCAAAGATCTAGTTTCAGTTGCATTCAAGGGATATTTGCTGTTTATTTTTAGAATTAAGTAGCTATTTTGACCCTCACCAGAAACTAATGTTACCACTGAAGAATTGCTTTTAAAAAGCAAATTCAGCCAGACTACTGACCTGGGTTCAATATCTATTTTCCCTACCTTAGAAGAGTCACCTTTTTTTAATTCTAAGATTCCTACACCCTCCTGCTCTAAGGTGTCAAGCCTGGAATTACTTCATGTTGCACAGCAGCAAACAAAAAATAGCCGAAGAACCATGGGAACACATTTGTGGCCTATCTCCCTACAATTTTCAGATGACATTATTTATACAAAGCAGGGAAGTATAAATGAGAGATTGTTAGATGCGCCTGAAAAGGGCAGACACTGCTTACAGCAAGATCCTGAAATCATAAGAGAATCCATTTGTTGAGTTTAATGAGCATTTTGGCAGTAAAATTATTTTATATTCATCTACCCAATTTCATACCTCAGCTGTTTTCCTGTCTAAAGTTTGTGTAGTATGTATTATATTAACATGTAATCAAAGCAACCAACCTGCTCGTAAGTATTAAATCGGACCATAAAAAAAAGAGAGATAGTATTATCATAGATCTTACCATATTCTAATTTCACAGTTTCAATACTCAAGACTTAGTTACTTTTCAACTATGGCCTTATACAAGTTTTTTCTTAATAAGGTGGCTGCAGATTTGTTTTTTATTAAATAATCACAGATGCATTTCTGTTTAGAATGTCAGGCTAATAAAACAAATGGGAGGGAATCTCTTCATTTTGTACAGTGTTTCTAACCAGCCCAAATTTTCTACACAGGTGCAAAAGAGGGTACACCTATTTTGATGGCTACTTTCCTCACTAGTAGAAAACATTGTAATCAATTCTGATTGGCCTTCCATTTCTCACAAGTTTGCAAACAAAAACATGCATATAGTTATCACAACCATGCAAGCAAATGCTTAGGAAGGTGACTGGGCATTTGCACACAGAGAAGCAATAGTTACTCAAAAAAGTGAATGTTTGCCTTGACAGCACACGCCCACTTTGACTTAACCTGTATCTTTTGCAAGAGACTGGGTGAGGATCATGCATTTCCTTCCTTTCTCTCCAACCTGCTGAAGCGGGTGACATCTTATTCCAAATACCAAGGTTTCAGTTCTGTTGGGCTCTCCATTTCCAGCAGAAGGATGGCAGAGCGGGTAGAGATAAGAAAGAAAAGAGCTCAAGTGGGGAAAGAGCTATGCTGAACAGGGAGCTTGTTTATGTGAGCTTCCCTCGTCCTAGGAACCACCCAAATGTTTCCCCACAGAATGACTTTTGCTTGTTTCTGGAAGGTCAGGCATTTCAGGCTGTATTAGCTCTTAGATGCTCTCTCCAAAACCAGAAATTCTAAGAGAAAATTAATTTGCTTTTAATGTGATATTTTAAACATGTGAAGCAGGTTCTCAGACTTTCCTTTCTGCCTGCCCCAGCCTCTGGTGGCGAGGAGGGGGAAGTTTAAACACAGCCCAAAAACTTGCCCTCTTCCCTGCTGCCAAGGAGAGGGAGTAACTGGCTGTTTCCATTGCTGATGGCAATGTTGCTCCTTGGCAAGCAGCAGGATCAGCTCTGACACAATCAAATAGTTTCCAGGGGAAAGACGCCAAGCAGTGTCACCTCTGCAGTAATAAAGCTTCAGCTGCCCTGAGTCTTAAAGCCAAAATATCATTCAAGAATCAGAATCACCCCTTTGGCAGCAACCTCACAGCAACCCTTTATTTGCTTTAAGTATAAGTAGTAGAAATAGCTACATTTCTTTTTACCTAACCAAAAATAAAGACTTTTCTGTCAACTGGAAATTATGTAGCAAAACCTGCTGCAGAATGTGTCCCTGATATTTAGACCATATCAACTGCTGTAGGAAGGAAGGAAAGAAAGCATCCCTCCTGTAAAGACCACCTGCTGTCAAACAAAAAAAAAAGGGGGGGGGGGGTGTCCCCAAAGGCAATCTTTTACACCACATTTTATTTTATCATAATATGTGGGGTTTGACTGGATTGCTGATGAAACTTCACCGGCTGGATTTTAATAAGTAGGTGGCATGCACCATCTTGTGGCCACACAGTGGCAGAGCAGTCTATACTTGGTTTATTTTCTTAATATTAATAAAAAGAATTCAAATGCATAAGGACTGTGGGCCAAATTCAGTCACTCTTCATTTATACCAGCAGGGCCAGCGCTTCCATTTAGGTGACCTAGGCGGTCACCTAGAGCGCTAGGATATGGGGGGGGGGCGGCATTTTGCCACCCTCGGCGGCAATTTGATGGCGGAGGGTCCTTCCGTGCTCTGGGTCTTCGGCAGCAATTCTGCGGCGGGTCCTTCACTCACTCCAGGACCCACCACCAAAGTGCCCCGAAGACCCGGAGCCGCGGAAGGACCCCCCCTGGAGAACTGCCGCCATGGACCAGGAGCGCGGAAGGACCCCCGCCTAGGGTGCCAAAAAGCCTGGCACCGCTCCCGTACACCGGTGTAAAACAGCAGACACCCAGCAGCCAAAAGCAGATACAAAAGTGGGGCAAACCTCAGTATATCCCCCAGGTGTGGGGAACAGGAGATGTGCTGGATTTAACACTAAGGCAATGCCTTGGAGGCTGAAGGTCTCATATCCTCATTTTCCATATCAATCATGGCTAACAAGCAGCTGCTAAAGTCTGCAGTTCCCCGTGCCTCTTGGCTGTTAGGAAAGAGAACAGTCAGAATCAGGGAGTCAGAGTCAGTGCTAATCTTCAAAGTCAGCCACAGCGCTCTCCTGCCCTTCTTTTTCAGCTGATTCCTTCCTCACCCTTTCAATTTGGGTACATTAGCTCCTCTACTTCCATTTTTCCCTTGGGTCTCCTTGCCATTCTTGTTTTGATGGTGTTCTATTCCAGGACCCTCTACCACCATAATAACACCTTCTCTCTTTTGCTGCTTGCTGTTGACAGTAGCTGCAAAGGGAAGCTTACCTAATTCAGTGGTTTTCAACTTGTGGTCCATGGATCCCTGAGGGTCTGCAGACTGTCTAAAATTTCCAAATTGGTCCACACCTTAATTTAAATTTTTTTAGGGGTCTGCAATGAAAAGAGGTTGAAAACCCTGGCCTAATTCTTTTAGGCTGCTCATCTCCTTCCTCTGCAATGATAAGGAAGGTAAATTTACAAGAATTAGGGCTAGTCTACACTGGCAACACTAAAGTGCTGCCACAGCAGCGCTTTAGCGTAGCTTGTATGGTCGCGGCAGAGCGCTGGGGGGAGAGCTCTCCCAGCGCTCTTAAAAAAAAAAAAAAATCCACCTCCATGAGGGGCGTGGCTCCCAGTGCTAGCGCACTGTCTACACAGCGCTGAAACTTGCTGCGCTCAGAGGGCTGTTTTTTTCACATCCCTGAGTCAGAAAGTTACAACACTATAAATTGCCAGTGTAAACGAGCCCTGAGTTTCAATTTACAGGCTTCCTTCTAAGGTAGTAAAGGACTTCTCACACCCATCTTTCCTTGGCAAGGCTCAAACAGGTATTTCAGATTTTCTTCTCTGTTTCACATAAGAGAATCAAGTTTTACAGAACAAAAATTAATACATACACGTCATCCAGATATTCCTCTTGGAAGAAGTATCAGAGAAGGTGGTCCCCCCCCGCCCCAGAGGATGATGACAGATGAAATAAATAATAAGCACTAGTTATGTTACAGAACTGGACTCCAGACTGATCTGACTTACTAGGCCAAGGTTTCAAGGCCCAAAATTCAGCCTACAAAATATGTCAAAGGGTCGCATGGGAGGCCCAAGGTGTGTGTGACAGGGGAAGGGTTCAGGAAGCCCAGGGTGTGTGTGACTGTGTGCACCCGCGCAGAGATTACCCTGCACTCACCCCCTCAGAGCTCCTGCAGCTCTGGCTTGGCTCAGTTGCGTGCATTGCAACCTGACTGATGGGCTCTCAGTGCCCAAAAAGAATGAGAACCACTGCAATAGAGTCTCCTTGGTACATATTGAGAAAAGTCAGAGCCTGATTTTGAGAAGCAGACTCATTTTGCAGGCATGATTTTGTACCTGCAATTAACTGAGCCTGTAATTCAATGCCCTTCAATCACTAGTCTCTGTGATTAACAGTTGGAAACAGGCTATTAGACATCTGTGGATTTTTGGTGCAGTTGTGCATGTGGTTTGTGAATATAAAATCAAAGGACGGGGTGACGCCCTTAAAAAAAAGGCAGGGCCTAAGTTTTGAGGAACTGTATTTTCTTGCATGGAAAACTTAATTGCAGTTAATTGCAGTGAACAAGTCTTCTGCATTATCACAGTGGTTTGTGAATTACTAATAAAAATCAACATATTAAACATCAGTGCTGGAAATACTAGGTATAGTCCCTACCAGCATTATGCACTATGCTCAGGATTATTTGCACGATCTGGTCCTATATTCAGATAATCAAAAATTCATGGGGGCCAACTAGTATTACAAAGTTGTAATCAAAACCGATAGTGCTTTAGGTTTCAAAAATTATTATTACAGTATTAAACACTGCAACCAAAATTCACAAATTTGTTTAAACAAGAGAGCTACTTGTATAAAAGAGACAACGCTCATTTTTAAAAATAGCAACACGCAACTGTTTCTGATTAAGGAGCAAATTTTTATAAATTTATCAAAATCCCTATGGCTGACATTTTCTTTTAATAGAAAGTCCAAGATACTTTTTTTTACATTTTACATTAGAAAGGGCATAACATGAAACAGAATGACAAGATGTGCCTCAATAAATTTGGACAAATGCAAAACAACTTACGAGTGTCAGACTAACATATCAAAAGCCTTGTTTTCTTGTGTTCTATATACTACACAGTAAAAAGAAACAAAGGATATAAAAGCTGTAAGTAATGTAATATGTTACCTATGTTCACAAACAAATCTGCTTCAAGTCCTGTGTTTCTGAAAATTCTTGAACTGCTTAACAAATTACAATGTTTTCTAGTTTACAACTTGTCTTGGAATTATAAGTTAATTTAATACACTATACTAGAGAAACTTTTTAAAAATAATCTATTTCATAAAGTTTGAGGGGTCAAATTGTGTGAAGAGGAACAATTTTTTTCTTAGTATGATCACAAAGATAGAGGGTCCTATACCAGACTACAATAGATCCTCCTCAAATAACAATGGGAGATTTATATCAATGTCCAGGGTTGAACAAGGCCCTTAGGTAGCAACCAAATTTTTAGATAGTAAAGTTACTGTTGTAGGCTGCATCACATTGGGGGGGGGGGGGGGGAGTAAGCACTATACTCTCCCTGATTTGTGCACACAAATGTAGAAACTATGCAAGCTAGGTGAACAATTGTACAACAACCTTATTTGAATAATCGGCCCTAAAATGCCATCATTAAACTCAACAACCCATGTTATTTCAGAAAGTCTGTGAACTGTGGAAGACAACACTGCATCAGTTACACTTGATTTCCATTCGGCAAGTTTTCTTTCTTTGCAACCGTAAGTACTATAATTTTTTTTAAGTGACCACTTTAGATTCTACAGAATCTGATTGGCATGAAAGCTGGTTAAATATCCTACGTAGGATCAGGGATGGGTGTCTGACACCAACGTACTGAGTCTCAAAGAAAATTATAAAAGTATAGCATATCAGAGATAGTGCCTACTATCCACAATTCATTAAAGAATTGTGCTGGACAACCAGATCAGGCACTTCCACCATCCATGCTGGGAGAACAGAAAGGAAATGAACTAATAAAAGGGTCCATCTAAAGATCGGAGATTGCTGTTAACTTTCTAATGAAAACTTCACACAATGTCCTACCAGTAACTAGAAATAGAAGTCCATTTAAACAAAAACCAAACCAAACCAAACCAAACGGATTATTCCCCAGTTTTCCCTTCCTTAGATCAGAAGCTCAAGCCTACTCAAGAACTGATATGGTTTTTATCTGGAGGTAGTACTTATCTGATTGACAAGAGCTGCTGTATCTGGTGAGTATTTTCTTGGTCTAAATCCTTTTATTTTGTATCTTCTTTTCCCTTCCTCTGTCATATACAACTTCCTCCTCACCCGCACATTCTTCTTATTTGTCCTCTTGCCACCTGCATATGCTTTTCCCTCTTCCCCAATCACTTCAAAAATTAGATGTAAGTAATGATGTGTGTCCAGTGCAATAATTGTTTCTAGCATCTAAAGCCAAGCATGATACAGATGTGAAGCCAATACACTAGACTACATACAACTGGACTCAGACCAAGACAGAGAACAGGAATGGCATTGGTGATGCAGATGGTAGATATCCTCCTGTCAATTGATGGAGGACAGACATGCATCCTTTCTTCTGGACCTTTGGGTAGAATTTGACACAGCTGATCATGAAATGCAGTTGTCACACATAACAGAGGTGGCAGAAATCCTGGGGAAATATACTAAAATAGTTTGAGTCCTTCCTTTAAGGACACACCCAAAGGACAGTGATGGAAAACTGCACCTGTACCACCAGACACCCTCACTTGCCAAGTCTCACAAAGATCTTTTTTTTCTCCTGTTTTATTCAATATTTACATATAAACACTAGAAGCACTGGCAAGCAGGGTGGATAGAAATCAATGATCTATATGTTTTTTTCCCTCAAAAAGCATTTTATCAAAAAAATTTAATTTAAATAAAAAAATCCAATTTTATATAAACAAAAATTGGATATTTTTATTTAAATTTAATATTTTTGATAAAATGCTTTTTGAGGGAAAACAGCCTATCTGAAGATAGTTTTAATTAAGATACATTATAGCTCAAAGATATCTCACCATGAAATAAGAATTATAAATTCTAATTCTATAGTATGAGACAAAATATTCATGTAATGTTTAAGAAAAGTTTTGTATATGAGTTCCAATAGTTCATGGATTAGGGACCCAACCTTATGGAGTCCCAGGGGCTTCTGTACAGATTATTTAGGTTAATCTTTCCATCTATCCAATGGGACTCAGTGCTCAGCTTAGAAGATACCATCAGAGATGCTTAGTTTTGCAGTTCTCAGACTTTGCATTTGTGTCTCCAGAGATAACATGCTTGTTAACAGCAAAAAAATGTTTTTAAATAAATAAATATATAGAGGTGAGAAATAACAGACCTCGACCCTATTGTCCTCCTGCAAATTTGTGAACACAGAATCAATCCCTTACCTCTCTCTAAAAGTGCAAAGTTTCAAAAAGTTGGGGGCAGAATAGATCTGGACAAGGAGAAGTCTGAAGATAAATGTGAGAAGGGAGGGACAGGCAGTAGAAACAAAAGTGAAACTGTTTGAGGTGCATATTCCAGAACTCGAGGTCTGAGTGTAGCCTTCATTGATTTGAGACCTACCATACCATTCTCTCACTAGAAGGGAAAACCTATAATGGCAGCAGGCCGTAGAAGAGATCCAGTTTGGCAATATTTTAATTAAGTTCCTCTACCTGTGGTTAAGACAGGCATGCAAGCAACAACAATGCAACAAAAAAATGCCAGGCCTGGTTGCCCAAATGAAACAACATCATGAGAAGTGTTCCTTCTCAGGAGGAAGCTGCACTGAAGATGATGAAAGAAACATGTCTGAACATGCAGGATCTTCAGGTGGGTAAACTTTTTTATTTCATACTTCTTAAGGACTTACTGTCTTCCTTCTGGACTATTATTGAACTCTCATGTTTGAGCAAAAAATATAGTTGTTACTCTATGGTACTATCATTTAGATGCAGCCGTGATAAAAAAATAAATAGCTGAAATAGGCAGATCTTCCTTTTACAATTTCACCTTTAAAGTAGTACTGTCAGTGAATGCAATGAGTAATACTAAATGAGCAGTATGGTAATAATAATTAAATAACTGCATTGACTTATTTTGTTTCGGCGAATCCATTCTCAACATATAGGATTCTGAAGACTATCCATCTCAAGATCACCACGATTTTCTATAGTTTCAGAGTTATCTGCCAATGATAGTGTTTCAGTCACATCATGTATGTCACATAGCCACAGTATATCACCTATAGCAAAAAGGAAAAAAAACTTCCATAATCCAGAAAAAAACAGATACATTTGTGATAAGAACCAGACGATTACAAAAACAGGTAATTGATGAAAAGTTTCCCCGTTTGTTTATGCAACAAACTCTCCTTTCTGTAGGATTGAGAACCCACACTTCACTAACATGGTTCAGTCATTAAGACCAGGAGACAGTCCAACCCGCAGAACAGATGTCGCAAGCAAACTGCTGCATAAAGTGTATGAAAGAGAAATTGAGTAGTGTGCAAAAGGTCTAGAGGGTGAAACTGCTAACCTGCATGTTGATGGGTGGAGCAATATCCACAATGATCCTGTATGACAACAGAAGAAGGCAATATTTTCCTTACAGAAAAAACATACATCAGGAAATGCGCACACAGCAGAATACTAACAAGAAGTAGCAGTAAAGGCTATAACAAACTGAAAAAAAATTCAAACATTTAGTACGCAGCTTGGTCACAGACAATGCTGCAAATGTATCCAAGATGAGAAGAAATTTAGAAGAGTCCCAAGCTAATAATGTATGATTGCAGAGCTCATTTAATGCACTTCCTCGCTAAAGACTTCAGTGTTCCAGAAATAAAGGCTAATGTTGAAATTGCAAAATACTTCTGTAACCACCACTTTGCAGCAGCTGCTCTGAAAAAAGTGAGAGGAAGACAAGACGTGCGATGGAACTCAGTAGTGGACTGTTTTGAGCACTATATGCAGAACAGGCCTAATCTGATGACAGTTTGTGAACAAAATCATGAGAAAATAGATGGCACTGTCACAGCCAAAGTTCTCAACATTGGACTTAGGAGAAATGTTGAACACATGCTGAGTACCCTGAAGCCTATTTCTGTAGCCTTGAACAAAATGCAGGGAAATAGCTGTTTTATTGGTTATGCTGTTGAAATTTGGAAGGAACTGAGTGAGATCTTAAAGAGAAATATGCAATAACAGAGTTAAATTACAAGCATTAAAAAAACGAATGGGACAAGCACTATCCCCAGCTCATTTTCTTACAAATATTCTCAATACTCAGTACCAGGGTCAAACTTTAACTGCTGAAAAAGAGGAGTTGGCTATGACATGGACATCCAGCAATCATCCCTCCATAATGCCAACTATAAGAAACTTCAGAGCTAAGAGTGAGCTGTTCAAGAAATATGTTTGCTGGTGATATTTTAAAGGAAGTCACACCAGTGAACTGGTGGAAGTCACTTAAGCACCTGGATTCAGAGACTGTTGAAGTGATAATCTCACTTTTAACAGCAGTAGCTTCTTCTGTCGGTGTAGAAAGAATATTTTCTTCCTTTGGACTAATTCATTCCAAATTCAGAAATTGTTTCAGACCTGAAAAAGCAGAAAAGCTTGCTTTTCTGTTCCAGATTATTCATAAACAGGAGAATGAAGGTGAAGATGACTGAGTTAGCTGCAGAAGCCAATATTTTAAGTTTCTCAAGTTGACCTGGCTGACAGTCTATTTATTTTTTGTTTTTTAAATATTTCATTTAACTATTTTAGTTAAAAACAATGTTAACAAAAACAAACCTGATTTTAAAAAACTTGAATGTTTAACTAAATTAAAAAATTCATATGCTTGTTTTGTTAAAATATTATACGTTTGCTGTTGAAGAAAAAATTCCAGAATACATAACGTTGTTGTTTTAGTTAAATAAAACAATTTATGTGTCGGTCTGGTGATGTTCTCCTCCTAATACAGCATGGCAAGAAAACCCTCCAAATATTAATGATTAACCTGTTGAATTGGAGCTATTTATTAAGTCATTGGGAGGTAAACTATCTGCTTCAATTACTTTGGTAAATGAAATAACCAAACAATCAATCATTTTCTGATACAGCTGGAAAACTAATCTGAAAAGTTTTCAAAATAAATCACTTTAAAAATGTATAGTGTGTACCTTATAAAAATGAAACCTACATCTATCTCTGAGTTGTGAAGAATATGTATTAAGGTTATAACACACAACAAGAATGCACTTTTATGTAGAAATTCATGATTAAATCGAGTCTTCCTGACTAGTGATTTAAATCATGATTTAAATTAAATCCATTCTGCTGGCAAGACACCATGGGCTCAAATGCCAACAACATGCAGATGACATACAGCTCTATCCGTCCTTCACAATATAAGAAAATGGTTGACTAACATATATACATATGCAGGCTAGCCAGCATATCAATGTATGTATTATCCGTATCATACACATACAGATAAGTATGCATTAAGCACCAACAACGTTAAACACAAATACTGTAACAATGATATAGCCTAAACTGACCAATACCATAACTCTGTTTAATATTCTAAGTTCCCAAAACTCCTTGCATTTGCTGAGGTAAGCATTTGACATAAGCAGATAGGAAACTTGTTGAAATCAAGATACATTCACTCTATGTCTTAATACAAACCAGAGAAGTAACTTCACAGACCAGTACGTGGAATGCTAGTATCCAAAACCAACATAAGGAAAAAACAGAACAACAAGTTAAGGAACTGGGACAAAGTAATGGATTGGATTTTAGTGACATGTAAATAAAGCTGTAATTTTGGGATCACATCTTCTCGTAATACGAATGTAACATTGTTGCACGAGACAGCTTTCCAGACACTGGTATCGTATAGAACCCTTTTCCTGTACTATATTATTGGCTTACAGCAATAAACCAGACTGATATCGGTTATTTGGCCTCTTGAATAAATTTCATAAGGAACCAAAGTGTAGGCAGTCATCTAACTATACAATTTAGCAACACATCACCACCATTGCTATCAAGTTAGGTCAGTATTGGCAGAGATCAGCTCAGGGATGAACAGCTGGTTGAACCTAAACCAAAGCAAGAGGGAGGTTATGCTGACTGACAGAAGAAAACAATTCAAGATTATGTCACAGTGCATTCTCCTCCGGTTGAAGACACATACCCATAATTGGTCAAGTCAGTCCTGAGTTTACAAATGCTCTTGGACTTCTCTGCAACTCTATGTTGTCACACTCCAACATCTGCAAAAAATATATTCTACCATTGAAGGCTGGCTAGAAAACTACATCCCATTCTGACAGACTATCACCTGACTTCACTGACCTGCCCACTGGCCTACAGCAATGGAATCTACCCGGACAAGGACGAAGCAATCAGTTTACGGGAAACTCCAACTTGTACAAAATGTAGCAGTGCACCTCATTGGCAGGAGGTAGGGGGGAATATTAAGTGGGAAGCTGTCTATGAAATGCTGGATTCCCCCCTACAGTTACGAGCTATGCTAGGAAGCTGTTCAAAAGGCAATAAGTAACTTGTATCAGAAAAGGGATTTTATCTAATACAGAAGTGTAAAGACTGAGGTTGAGCCTGTGGTTGTTTTTTGCATAACTTGTACATGTTTGCTTTCCCTTTCTATTTCATCTTTGAATCTGTGTTTTTTCTATTAAATAAACCTCTTGTTTATTTTTACTCCAAGTAAGTCTCTGTTGTGCAACCAGTGTGGAGAGCCAAAGTAAGTTGGTATCCGGGGGCTGGTTTCACACCTTTGGGGGTGACAAACTAGGGGGAACAGTCCAAGTGTCCGTTAGTTAAGAACTCAGGGAGGATGGATTTGGGGAGACTCAGGACAGGAAGCTCTGTTGATATCACCCTGCAAGGAGTAAGTAGGCTAGGGGAAGTTGAGACCTTGTTCTCGTGGGTAGGCACCTCGTGTCAGAGATCTGAGCCATAACAGTACAGTGTTATGGCACCTGAAGATTACAGAGCAGATGACAACTTCTTACTAGTCTGGGTGATCTCTAAAACATCAACATAAGGCAACACATCCATTAGAAAAGAAGAAAAAAAAAAAAGATAAAAATCCAAAAGAAATATAAATCCACATGAAAGGAAGAACCACGTGACAAATCTTAGACACGATGTTTAACGCACTTGTCAAGGTTCCTTCCCCACTCTGAACTTTAGGGTACAGATGTGGGGACCTGCATGAACACCTCTAAACTTAACTGCTAGCTTAGATCTGGTCTTGCTGCCACCATCCAGATTTCTGAGTTACCTGGAAAACTCTTTCCCCCCAAAACCTTCCCCACCCAGGGTAGCCTTGAGAGACTCCTCCACCAAGTCCCTGGTGAACACTGATCCAAATCCCTTGGATCTTAAAACAAGGAGAATTTAACCATCCTCCCTCCTTTCCCCCACCAATTCCTGGTGAGTCCAGATCCAATCCCCTTGGATCTTAAAACAAGGAAAAATCATTAGGTTCTTAAAAAGACGGCTTTTAATTAAAGAAAAGAAAGGTAAAAATCATCTCTAAATCAGGATGGAAATAACTTTACAGGGTAATCCACATTCCTAGAGCCCAGAGAAACCCCTCTCGCTTTAGGTTCAAAGTTACCAGCAACAGAGGTAAAATCCTCTCAGCAAAAAGGAACATTTACAAGTTGAGAAAACAAAGATAAAACTAACACGCCTTGCCTGGCTGTTACTTACAAGTTTGAAATATGAGAGACTGGTTCAGAAAGATTTGGAGAGCCTAGATTGATGTCTGGTCCCTCTTAGTCCCAAGAGCGAACAACCTCCAAAACAAAGAGCACAAACAAAAGCCTTCCCCCCACCAAGATTTGAGAGTATCTTGTCCCCTTATTGGTCCTTTGGGTCAGGTGTCAGCCAGGTTCCCTGAGCTTCTTAGCCCTTTATAGGTAAAAGGATTTAGGTGTCTCTAGCCATGAGGGATTTTACAGTATTGTACACAGGAGGGCTGTTCCCTCCCCTTTATAGTTATGACAGCACTACAGGAAGGAGCTCTGATGCCATGATGATGGGTGCAGTATAAGAACCTGAATAGAATACCAGCGAACAGAGAACAGGTGCTAATAGTACTGCTCAGATCTGATGTGACTAGCAGTACTTGTGTCCCAAATGGTATAGTTCAGCATCCTACCTAGGGGGATAAAGACCAGCTGAGGATAATGTGTCTGGGTGCAGTTCTGTATCTGGAAGCAAAATATGTTAAAACAAAAAATCTTCAAACTGTTAAGCTTCCAAAACAAAACCAAAGGAAAACTGCATCCATGAGAGTAAAGTGACCAAAAGCCTATAAGCAGTTACTGATTAAAGGGAAACCTGTTACTCTGAATATTTCCACACAGCAATGAAAAAACCACACAATTACAGTTCTCACAGCAAAGATAACTTGACTGCATTACACATAGAATATATATGATTATTAGTTAGTGGTATCCACTACATTGTCCACCTCCCCCATGTATCAGCACATAGTGATACTTCAAGGAACAGCTTGACACACCTACTCTGGGCACACTCAGAGAAGGTAATTCAGGAAGAACGTTGTTTGGAAGGCCTCCAGGCTTCTACAAGATGTTGTGAGAACACCACCTGGGTCCTCTGCAGCCTCCAGATGCCCAGGAAAAAAGTATTCTTACCCAATTCCCCAGAACCTATTACAGGACTAAACTGGGGAATCCGTACCTGCTGAAGGAAAATAGGAAAGCAAAGTGGAGGACTGACAAGCAGCTGAAGAACTCACTTCACAACCTCAGTACAAGGAAGAAACAGCTAGCCAGCTTTATAGACAAATACTAGTTGACTGGCTCCCTCAATTAACTGTACCTAATTTAGCAAAAACCTTGGAACATCCCAAATCCTATGGCTTAATGGTGCTGTGTTGTAGAATAGCAGCAAAGAAGCAAACAGTGTTGTAAATAGTATATTAAAGATTTAATATTTGCATATTAAGACACTGCACACAGCTCTGAAGCTATGGAACAGATCGTTAACCCCTGCCAGCCCAGATGCCCCACCGCAGCAAGCCCCACCGCCAAGCCCTGGGCCTCACCAACCAGTGGGATAGACCATCGCGGCTTAATTGGTTAACCGTTTAAACATTTTAAATGGTATTTACATCCCTAGAAGCCAGAGGTATCTGCTACTCGACACTGCATACCCAGCTTCTGTTTTTGACCCTCTTCCTCAGGAACTTATTACAGTGTTGCTGCTGCTACTCATAGCTTTGTCTGTCAGACCAGAGTTGAAACTAGCAAGATTCTTGTCAGTTTCACGGCTCCCCACAGGGTTCTGCGTCTCCACAGTGAAAACTGACAAGACTCTGCTCAAATATTCTTGCGTTCTCTCTCTCATCGTTTTGTCAAACTACTGCATAATAAAAATTGGCCAGTGTCTTCAGCCTTCAGAAGACTGCACTATGGTGATCTGATTTATATTTGGCTCAAGTCTGGAAGGTTATCTTCACAACCATAAGGGCTGAAGAATCCCTTTCTTTTAAATTTGGAGTTTAGATTCTGCAACGGTTAACAGGGGTATTCCCCCCGAGAAAGCTTCCTATGCTCTACGAGCAAATGGATTTTGCAATCTCTTCAGACTTATACTAGTTAAAAATGATAAAAATCTTTTTCCCCCCTTCATATTTTTATTTTTACTGTTTTATTCACTAAGTGATGACACAATTTTCCTCTTAGTTTTTTCCCCTCAAGTCACTATTTTATTTGCATATAAATACAATTTTTATTCAATTTATTTTGGCTGGAAGTCATGACCACCTGCTTCGAACACTAGTTTTGAAACACCTTTAAGCTATAGAACTACAATCCTGAATCCTAACAGAACTGATTCAGCCCTTATTTTTCTGAGATAGTGAGGTGTACAGAACTCAGTCTGTTAGCTCAAACCTTAAAAACAGGGGTCCCATCACATCTCCCCGCAGCCATTAAAATCTTATAGCACTTTTTATAAGCATAAGATAATCCCTCATTATCCTTGGCCAACAGGATTCCCTCTTCATCCTAATGAAGATTTCACTGGCTGTTAGCTAGATTTCCAATGATGGATGAAGGGACAAAGACAGCTGACATATCTAGGACCTGATGCTACTAAGTGCTTAGCTCACTGACTCCCATAAAAGTAGGAGGCACTCAGCACATCACAAAGTGTAATCAGCACCTCAGGATCAGGCTCACAGTTTGTAAAGGGCTTCAGAATTCATATAGGATGAAAGTGATATATTTTCCTGGTTTTACTTTTGCACACATAACATTAATACCCATTAATACTTAACTGCAACACATGCATAGATGAAAATATTCCCCTAAATCAGAATTCTTTATAATAGTATCTTAAATATACAAAGCAGCACAAAGCATACAAAAAACCCCACTAAGCTCTTATAACAAACACTAAGTAGTCTGATAACGAGTCTCATACAACTTCTGCAAAAAGGAGGAAACGTATTTCTATTCTAATCTATTCTTTTTAGCCCCAATTCCACAATTAGACCAGTGCAGGTGGACTTTGATGACTGAACAGTGCCACAGTAAGGCTGTGCATGGGTTCAAGGGTCCATCTGTGTGAATAAGATTGCAGAATCAGGGCTAAATGCTCATGCAATTCCCCTGCAAGATCTCTGTAGTTAATTTCTTAGTTAACTGGTAGAATTTTGGCACACCATGATCATCATTCAGTAAGGTATATACTGTTTTAGTGTCACACTAAGGCTAAATTTTCTTTTTATTAAATGAACAATGCAATGGTTTGGTTTTGGTAGGACTCATTTATGGAAAGGAAATTATTTAATGGAAAGTGAGGGGCTAACAATTGTGAGGATCTGTCAAAGGATTTACAATACAACTTTGTTTTCAGTGCAGATAAAGTGTTAGTATGGGTTTGCAGAGTTGGACCCTAACAATATCACTCATATTGGCTTCAACTGGATTAGCTATTTGAGTAAGGGTCTGAGAGGGTATTGGGGCCTTTGGTGCTACTGTGAACCGAGGTAGAGGAAAGCAAAACCTCTTTCAAGGTTTTTTGGTTTGTTTGTTTTTTACTCACTGACTGATCGATTCAACTCCGCTCTTATTTCCACCACGGTCTGCATCTTCATCAGTATCAGAGTCAGCACCAGTCTCACCTTGATGTATAAAATTTCAGCATATGAGATTACAGCCAAATGTTGCTTCCTACCTGCTTGGAGTTATCTGCAAAACTTAATTTTACCCAAAGTCAACAGTGTAGTTTTTTCAGTTGAAGGTGTTCTAAAATTACATTTACCCAAAAAAAAAAAAAAAAAAGCAATTTCTGAAACTGCTGCTGCCCACAGGCTGAGACTAGTTTGAACTATCCTTTGATTATCCATTAACATATATGAAAATCCAGTTGGTTAGGGGCAATTCCAGCTTTGTTACTGTACTAAGTCTAAAGGGCAATGAAAGGCAGAGAATCAATTCAAGGTTCTCTGCATCACGTAAGCCCCACAGTGAGCTACACAAGAGGGGTTATGAGTGGGTGTTCTACCTAGAGGACCTCTGTATTTCCTGCAATCAAAGGGGAGTTCAACATTGGCACAGAAAAGTTAGCAATAAACAAGCCAATATTGAAGGGAATTTGGCAGACAGACCAGAGAAGGTACCACTGTCTGAGCTAAGTATTATCTGTGAATACATGGATCTAGTAGCTGAGAGTCCCCTAGTAGGGAGTGCAAAAGAGGCTGCAGACTCTATTTCAGCTCATGGGTTTGAATGCAGCCAC
Organism: Chelonoidis abingdonii; assembly: GCF_003597395.2. NCBI lineage: Eukaryota > Metazoa > Chordata > Testudines > Testudinidae > Chelonoidis > Chelonoidis abingdonii. The sequence continues at coordinate 117,971,687 of NC_133774.1, forward strand.
AGAGCAGCTACACATCAACCCTGGGGCCTGTCATGCAGCATACCCATATGAAACTCAATTACAACACACTAAACTGTGGCTTGCACAAGAAAATATGATACCACATTACTTCCCAGCCCAGGCTACATACGAGTGTCACAGCAGGGGACAGAATAGCCTACATGGGACTGCTACATACCTTCATGCACTGGGTGGGGGATTAGGTAGAACTATGACTCTATCTCAATGCATCAGTCAGCACAGCTGAGCTGGTACAACAGCATATGTAATCTGCTACTCATACATGACAATAGCAAATTATTTCCCTCTGTAGCACATGAGGATCAAAGGAAAGAAGTGTGGCTATTAATAGTCAATTCCCTTCCTGGTCTGTTCCTGGGACAGCAACATACTGCCCTTTGCTATGGGCTGAGAGAAGGTTCTCATTCTAACCCTATGAATTTTGCTTTAGTAGAACAACAGTGTAGAGCTGGCCAGAAAAAGGGATGTTTTCCTGTAGAAAATTTAGATTAAAATTAAAAAAAAAAAATCCATTTGTCTTTAAAAAATTTCCATGGAAAAATTATACTTTTTTTGAAAGTCTGATAACTGAAAACTTTAGGGTGAAATATTTCTATTGAGAAAAATCAAAATTAAATACTTTGTGTTGGATCAGTTCAACTTTAAACTATGTCCATACAGGAAAATCACAGGGGCTCAGGAGGTGGCACTTTAATGTGAAATCAACACAAAAGAAAAACATGTCAATCTGAAAGTGTCAAAACATTACACTTTGGGGACATTTTTTCCCCCCCCCACAAAAAGCAGTTTTCCACAGAAAGACATTTTGCATGAAAATTTTGTTTTGTCAAAAACCCTATTTTCCATCAAAAAATTGTTTAAACATAGTTTTTGAGCAACTCTAGATATATCACAGCAGATGACATTGGATAACCACATTTTTCTATCACCAGGTATTAACTTAAGAGCTATTGTCTTATTACATATATTTTGGTTTAAGTATGTAGAAAAATATATTTAGCCAGATAATTTTTACTTTTTAAAGTACTAGACGTTTATTCCTTTCAAGTTATTTATTTTAAGAAATTTCTGAGGTTGCAGTGGTTTGATATACAGAAAAGACCTATCTTTAATGTAGATTCCTTTAACTGGGCACTGTTGTACTATTAAAGATCAAAATCTGTAGAATTTACCATAGGAGAAAATAGTTCTTACCTTCAAGAATCTTCAGGAGTTTTTTCTCAGATAGAAGTTCTAACTGATCCAGGCAAAGCCTTTTGATTTCCTCCATGGAACAATTCTAAGAAGACCAAAGCAATAAATTAAAACAAAAAATCCACATTCATAATCCACATATCCGAGAAGCATATATGCAAACCACAATCAACCCTCCACTCCTATCAAAAATTAAATAATTGTTGTCTTTAGAGGGAAAGAATCTGAAATCATTGAGAGATGCAGATGAATCAAATCTGAAAAAAACAATACTTTCTCTCTTTGTCCCACCTCGAAGGACTTTTGAATTCTTGCTGAGACCAGATGATCTTCTCTGTCCTCTCTGATACAGACAACCACCTTTGGAAGACGAACTGCAAATATAACATTCATGTTCCAGCCATTTCAGCTCTACCTGCTGCACATTCTCATTAACCAAACTAGCAGGGATTATGTACATCACTCAAAGTTTCAGTTCCTCTCCTACAGTTCATGCAACATCCAGCTCAGACAGCAGCTCCTTTTCTGCTGTGATGCACCTTCCTGAGATGTCACAGCCATCAGATAACTACAAAGGAGCAATATGACAGCTTGGCGCGCGCGCGTGTGTGTTCAAAGTTAAGTATTTAACAACAATAAAAAAATAAAAACTGACAAAATATAAAGATACAATTTCTGAAAAACTACACAATATTAAGTATCTGTTACTTAATTCTCCTGCAGATTCTATGGTGGCTGTGACGTCTGAACAAAGTGCAAGCTACTGAGTCATTATGGAGAAGCTGGTAATATGAGCCTTGAGCATAAACGATGCTTACTCCACAGGCTCTGTCCCTAACTAGTACCTGAACCACAAAGAAGTTTAAATTACTGCCAATAGAGCTGCACCTTCTAGCTCAGGCAGTAAAGTCTTATGCTCAGAGGTCCTGGGTTCAATTCCTGTTGCCAGTGACTCAGGGGCATCAAGTTATGTAAGCAAGATAGGATGACAAGGATCTGAAAAGTGAGTTAAGTACATTTTACCTGTATCCTCTTCTTTTTAACACTCTTCTTGGGTAGATAAATGAAGCATTTAGTCCATATTACTGAAGTGTATGGAATTTCTAGCTCTTTTGTGTTTCTGAATGCTAGCTACCATATTTCCTGATAAGGATAAAAGTCCCTTTAGAATAATCATTATTTTCAATCACAGATTATTAGAACTGCAGGCGAAGCACAGGCTTACATACAGTTTTGTTACTGTACTTCAGTCCCTGTGGCAACAAACAGCCCTGCAAGGATGACACGAGGTATGTGTTTGTGTGTCTGCTTATCCTTTTGTTTCAAACTCATTACCTTAATCTTGCTCAATACTTCAGATTGGAAAGCTGTTCCTTTAACCTTTTTAGGTCACATTAGAAGATGCACACTCCCAGAATAATAATATTGTTTTTTAAAGGAAACGTACTATCAAACCCTTGACTAATCTAACCCTACAGGACAACAGACATTTCAATTCTAAGGATTTCTTCAGCAGAGGCTGCTAGTCTCATTAAATTGTATGTTTTTATTTTATTTAGTTTAAACAGGAATAACATTCCTCCAGGTGAACATTCCAAATTCATTTTCACTTGCGAGCTAGAGGACTAGAGCTCAAGCAGATGACATAAACCAGGCATTCATTCTAATAGAATGTTCTAATAATAAATTAAGAGTCAGGTCTTACTGTAACAGCTGTGGTATAACAAAATTATGCTCTATTACTGTTTGTTTTCTTTCCATACCATAGAAGAGCTTAATATCATATTACAGAGAAAGAGGAAAATAGTTAAATAGTTTTAGAAATATAAAAATCAAGTCTCATTATCAGTCAGCTCAATTTTGAGAAGTCTATACACAAAGCAGCTCTTCAATCCAACTATGAAATGCTGTCATTTCTATATACCACAGTGATGAGCATGGTATCAATACTTAAAAAATTTGAAGTACAGCAATGTCTTAACAATGCATAGAAATACTATGCAATAGTTTAAGACAAAGTGAATACCACATCAAATTGGAATTCTAGGAGGAATTTAGTGGAACAGAATAAAATTAGTGCATTTGACTAATTTAATTTATTGGAGTTAATATGCCCATCCATCTTAAAAATATTGCACAGGATCTTTAAATGACAAGTTTCATGTCTAAACTTTGTGAAGACTCTGCATAAAAGTCCAAAAAAATAAAAACAGAGGACTGCACCCCCGTGGAAAATTATTAAATTTAAAATTTCATATAACTGTTGCGCAAAAGGTATGCAGGTTGCTGTAATATACATGTTGGAAATCCACTGGACTGACCTCAGGCAAACAGAGCTGTTCAGCCCTGCATGTACTGAAGAGTTAAGTATATTTCAATACCTTCAAAACATCAGGCAGCATTTTCTGCAATTTCTTCTCCCCTATGACACAGAAGCACTGATGAAGCATTTCTTTTTTGTCTGCAATGTAGAAACTAACTGGTTTTAGTGACACACTGAGGTCTAGTCCACCTTCTTCTATGTCGCTGTGCTCTTCAGCTAACTCCTCTTTTTCTGCAGATGGCACAGTACATTTTATTTCCTAAAATTAAAAGATATTAAAACGCTTGGAAAAATAAAATTAATGGAAATTGTCTCTTTAGTAAGTAAAGAAAGGAGGAAAGATTTTACAACAGTGTCTGCCTCAATAATATAGTTCTTACTATAAAATGTTAAAGAATGTTACAAATGAACATCTTGTATTTCTGGAATGTTACGAATCTTTAAGCGCTTTATATTGTAAGATTGTGAAAGTTACATGAATGCTCTTCATATGTATAGGCCAAACATCAATATCCCTCTAAAAGAGATGGTTATTTTGGCTCATCCTAGCAGTCTGAAATACCATAAAGCAAAGAGCTACTTTGCCACATAATCTGAATAATATATTTGGGGAAAAAAAACAATAAAACTTTGCCCACATGGCTATAACTGGACGGCTGTATTCCCTGAAATTAATGGAAAACAAAGGGAGATATGTTTGGCAGCACAAAAAATAAGTCTGACGTAAAGTATCAGAGGGGTAGTCGTGTTAGTATGGATCTGTGTTAGTCTGGACTCTTTGCTACTTTTACAAGTCTGATGTAGTTAATCACAATTAGGGTATGGCTACACTTGCAGCCGTACAGCGCTGTCGCGAGAGCGCTCTGAAGTGCAAGTGTGGTCGTGGCGCCAGCGCTGGGAGAGAGCTCTCCCAGCACTGCACTTACTCCACCTCCCCGTGGGGATTAGCTTACAGCGCTGGGAGCCACGCTGGGGCAATGTTTACACTGGCACTTTACAGCGCTGTAACTTGTAACAAGCGTTTTTTCACACCCCTGAGCGAGAAAGCTGCAGCGCTGTAAAGCGCCAGTGTAGCCATGGCCTTAGCCTTTGTAAGGCTACTGCTAATGACAAATGTCTTGCTGAAAGACAACAGCTTGTGCATGGGATTTTGAGGGCCAAGTTTTTTGTTTTTTTTTAAAGAAAGGATGGAGTAAATGTTATGACAAGAACATGTATTGGGCAGGGGGATGGGGTACTGGAAAGGCTTAGAGATTCCCTCAGAAATTTCTTTTCATATAGCCCTCCTTACCATCAAACATTAAAAATTAGCTAGTAAGCATGAAACTGCTTTCCTAGAATGCAAAACTGTAGATACTACTATACACATTTTGGTCACCTCTAAAATTTGTCCCCCACCAATTTCCCATGGGAAAAGTTATGCAGCTCACCAACACTCAGATTAGCACCACACGGTTTCTGCACTTTATTCCTTCAACAGGTTTCTGTTTGCCTTTTCTCTACCCTACATTTGTCTCTGTTTCCTTCTATTTTCGTGTTGTGTGTAAAACGCTTCTGAGCTTGAGGCAGGTGTTATTTTTCCTGACTCCAAGTAGTCATGTTCTTTTTGAATCCAGCACTTCACAGTGGCTTTAATAAGGAACTGCCTGCAGGTGCACTAAAGGGAACGGACTAATGTAGCTGCCACAGATTCAGCACTCCAAGAGGAGCTGGCAAGGTAGGGCCACCCCAAAGGCAGTGGGAGCAATGCTACCCTCGCTATGGGGCTGACTTGGGCAGTGCAGAGGAAAGCGGGAGCAGATCCATGCGGGGTGGAGGGGTTAGTCCAAGCCCAGCTCTTGCTCAGTTGCTTTCCTGAGACGGGCCATTTCCCCTTGTTGCCGTGGGTCGGGCTTTAGCAGAGTCCCGTAGGGGAGACGTTTTCATGCCGCGTGGGTTGGGCTGAAGGACAGGAGGAGCCTTCCTTGGCAATGTCCCGTCGAGTGGGCGCTCTGCTCTAGCCCACGCAGGAGTCAGGCGGCCAGCCCCGCCGCCCGTGTCACGCAAGGAGTCAGACTAGTTGATCCCACCGGGCCCTTCTGGTCTCCGGCTCCATGAACCAGACCAAGCACCCGCCTAGCCGGCCCGGCTCAGCACCACCGGCCCCGCCTCCCCCCTCGGGAGCACCACCGCTTCCGCTTGCCCAGCCAGGCCCCAGCCCCCAGCCACGCTGCGGAACGTTACCTCCGAGAGGCTGTAGCTGGACTCGGTACTTCGCCGCTTCCCCTCGGTGCTTCCCGCGCCCGAGCCCCCGTCTAGGCCGCTGGAACGGGAGCGGCGCCGCTTCTTTTCCTTGGAGGATTTGCCACCCGGCATCGGCCCGGCCTCACGGCGGTTGGCGCCGCGTCCCGTCCCCCACCAACGGTCACATTCCACCCCCTGCGAGTCGCCGACGGAACATTTTTCACAACGCGCGCGCCGCCGCCCACCCGCAGCCGTCGCGGGTTGATTCCATCACCATGACAACGGGGCCTGACGGCTCTGTGGTGACGTCAGAGCCGGGCATGTGGACTTCCGGCGCTTAGTGGGGGGGGTTAGATTTACGCTCCAAGTACTTCCGGTGGGGGGTGCTGTGTGCTCCGCCCATGACCTGCTTGCGGCGAGAGGCCTTGGTCAAGGCTGACTAGCATTTCCCCCAGGACCTGCTGCAGGCTTCCCGCGAGCCGCCCGCTCCCCGGCACGGGGCAGAGTGTTACCGGCGGCTGGGAGAACGGGCGGCTGCTATGGGGCGTAGCATGTGAGGCAGATTCATAGACTAGCAGGGTTGGCAGGGACCTCAGGAGGTCATCTAGTCCAACTCCCTGCTCAAAGCAGGACCAATGCCCAGACAGATTTTTACCCCAGTGCCTTGAATGCCCCCCACCCCCATTGAACTCACAAGCCTGGGTCTAGCAGGCCACTGCTCAAATGTGAAGTGGGGCTATTGTGCACTAAAGAGAAGCCCCCCCCCCGCAGGCCAAAAGTCGATATAGAAGCCAGCATCTGCTGAAAGAAAGTGGGGGGGAAACTAGGGGAGTTGTTAGTAGCAGGAGGGATGGCATGGGGAAGTATTCTGGGATTTAAGTATTTGTCAGAGCAGTAGGGTGGATGCCCACATATCCTCCTGGCTGTCCGACTGCTAGCCCTACTTGTTTCCCAGCAGCATTTTCCTTCTTATTTTAATAAGGAAGTTAGGTCCAGCTGCCTCAGTGAGCATCTTTCCACCTTCTTTTAGTGAAGATGCAGTTGAATTTGTAGCCTGACAAATAGCAGATTAGGTCAAATTCTGCAGCTGTACTGTTTGGTGCTTCTTTATTGTGTTCCAGAGATACCAGAGACCTGAGTTGCCATAAGGTCAAGGGAACCACTGCAAAGGGCAGAGATGGATGGATGGGAAAATGTTCCTAAATCAATTACATGGATACTGGAACAATTTCAGAATAATCATCTAGAGTGCCTGATAAGGTTCTGACTTTCCTGACAAAGCAGCATGTTGAGGCAGCCTGCGTGGGTAATGTTAGGAGAGGGAGAGAAACTCCACAGATGAACAATCATCATCAGATATCTGATAACTGAATGTACTATTTCCATATTTAAAACTTCTCTCTCTTTCTGTGGAGCATTCTTCAAAAAAAATCTCTGGTGGAATAAGCACCTTACCTGGATGTTTTTATAAGAAAACAGTTAATATTGACATGTGAATGATGATGATTAATGTAGGATAAATATTAAATTAACATTAAATTTAGCTTAAGTTTGGTAAAGGAAATGTGTGTGTTGTAAAGAAAGGCCCTGACTAGTAAGAAGGATGACCTTGAAAATAATGAGTAAAGCCAGAAGGAATGAAGTAGACAGGATGTCTGGTTCAAAGAATAACTAATGAGATAAGCGGAAGTTTCTAAAAAGAAGCCCTCTGACTGATAGGGGTGGCTGCATATCATTTTAAATAATACAAAAGGAGTATGTCTTAAAAGGAGCCAGTATAAACCTTCCCACCCCAAATACTAGCGTTATCTTAAAAATAAAGTCTATGTGAACCAAGGTACAATGGAAAAATTGTTGGTCAGCAAGAAGGAGGGGAGGAAAGGCCTGGGAAGAAAGGAGGTTGTAAATCTTCTCTACCTTAAAAGTGGAACTGAAGGCCACCTGTCTCAAATTGTTTTTAGGTGAAGTCTGGAATTGGCAGTGATATCATTTGTCTGTGAAATGATATACAAAATTCAGAAGTGGAGGGGTCTTTGTTAGACCCTACCTTACCGTGAGCGCATAGAATGAGACGGTTTTCCCTAGGTCTGGCCTATTTGTAAATGTCTTGATCACATGCTTATGAATACTTCGTTGTTGGGTGTAGTGACTGCTATTTTTAGGCTGTTAGGCAATTGTATAATTGAGCGATTGTATAAAATACCACTTGGCCTTGGGTTTAATAAAGGAATTTATGGTTAAAATAGTGGCTAGTGGTCTATATTAATTTCTAATATTAAGTCCAACGATTAGACAACACTCAAAATGAATACAGCAGTTCACACCGTGTGCTACTATTTCAATGTCTGGCTCCAGATAACGTTGCACTGGTATACATTTTCAAGCTTATCTTTGCAACCAGAAAAGTTAGAAACTCTCTCCCCCATGAAAGTATAAATTTGATAGAATGCAATATCAAAACTGCACAGATGCTAAATTCTACATAACAATGGCCATGCTGGGTCAGATCAATGATCCATCTAGTACAGTAGCCTGTCTTCTGACAGCGGCCAATACCAGATGTATCAAAGGGAATGAACAGAACAGGGCATCTATCAAGAGATCCATCCCATCATCTGGCAGTCAGAGGCTTAGGAACACCCAGAGCATGTTGTTGCTTGCATCCCTGACCATCATGGCTAATAACTAGGGTCTTACCAACTTCATGGTGTATTTTGGTCAATTTCACAGTTATAGGATTTTAAAAATAATAAATTTCATGATTTTAGTTATTTAAATCTGAAATTTCAGTGTTGTAATTGTAGGGGTTCTGACCCAAAAAGGAGTTGCGGGCGGGGGGGGTTGCAGTACTGCTACCCTTCTGGCAGCAGTGCTGCCTTCAGAGCTGGGCAGCTGGAGAGCAGTGGCTGCTGGCCAGGAGCCCAGCTCTGAAGGCAGAGCCACTGCCAGCAGCAGCACAGAAAAATGGCATGGTATGGCATGGCCACCCTTACTTCTGCACTGATGCCTGCAGAGCTGGACCCTCAGTCAACAGCTGCCACTCTGGCCACCCAGCTCTGAAGGCAGCAGCACAGAAGTAAGGATGGCATGGTATGGTATTGCCACCCTTACTTCTGTGCTGCTGCTGCTGGCAGGATGCTGCCTTCAGAGCTGGGCATGCAGCTAACAGCTGCTGCTCTCTGACTGCCCAGCACTAAAAGCAGCACAGAAGTAAGGGTGGCAATACCGTGGCCACCTTAACATAACCTTGTGACCCCACCCTTCACAACTCCCTTTTGGGTCAGAACCCCCAATTTGAGAAATGCTGGTCTCCCCCAGTTAAATCTGTATAGTATAGGGTAAAAGCACACAAAAGACCAGATTTCAGTGGGGGAGACTAGATTTCATGGTCTGTGACCGTTTTCATGGCCTTGAATTTGATAGGGCTTTACCAATAACCACTGATGGACTTCCTCCATGAATTTATCTAGTTCTTTTTAAAATCCAGTTAGTTTTGGCCTTTACAACAGCCTCTGGCAATAAGTTTCACAGGTGGACTGTACTGTGTGAAGAAGTATTTCCTTTTGTTTGCTTTAAAGCTGCTGCCTATTAATTTCATTATGTAACTCGATTCTTGTTATATGAGGGAGTAAATAACACTTTGCTATTCACTTTAACCACACCATTCATCATTTTATAGACTTCTGTCATATCTGCTGTCAGTCATTTTTTCTAAACTGAATAGTCCCAGTCTTTGTAATCTGTCCTCTTATGGAAGCTGTTCCATACCCTTAATTATTTTTGTTGCCCTGGAAATGTAGAACTTTGATTTCTAGCAGTCCTGCATATCATCTTGTTACTGAGTGTTTCCTTTTTGTGCTGTTTAATAAATAACCAAGTCCTTGTAGAATTAATGGGAAACTACCATTGACTTCATTTAGTTTTTGGGTTAGTATGGTTGTTAGGTTTTTTTATTTTAGAGAGAAAGAACTCATAGTTAAGATTTACTAAAAATAATTGTGACAAAGTCACAGGCACCAAACAAAAATTCACAGGAGCTTGAGAGTGGTCTGTGACTTCACTAAAAATAACCAGGGGCCAAAGCTAGATGGAGGGGCGGGGACTGACAGGCCAAGCCTCTGCGCCATGGTGGGAGGGCACACAGCCCTAGCTCCACCAGCCACAGCAGGGGAGGGATCCGCAGCTGCAGAGCAGGGGCACACAGTCCCAGCTCCAATCCCAGCCACAGGCGCACAGCCCTGAGCACAGGCAAAGGAGGCGTATGGCCTTGGGAAGCTGCGAGGGGAGTGCACAGCCCCAGGGAACTACAGACCAGTCAGCCTCACCTCAGTCCCCAGAAAAATCATGGAGCACAAGGAATCCATTGTGAAGCATTTGGAAGAGAGGAAGGTGATCAGAAACAGTCCACATGGATTCACCAAGGGCAGTCACAGAGCAGGGGCATGCAGCACCAGCTGAGGGGCAGCGCACACGGTCCTGGCCATGGCGCAGGGGCATGCGGCCACGGCTCCTGGCCCAGCTGCAGGGCAGAAGAGCACGTGGTCCTGGCCACGGTGCAGCAGCACGCGGCCCCAGCTCCAGGCCCAGCTGCGGGGCAGGGGAATGTGTGGTCCCGGCCACGGCACAGGGGCACCTGGCTCCGGGGCAAGGGAGTGCATGGTCCGAGTTCCAACCCCAGGTGCTGGGCAGTGGGACAAAGTCACGCAATCTGTGACTAAATCTTACCCTTATTCATAGTATGCAGCAATATATAGGATGAAGCTGTCTTGACTGAGTCAGTGCCTGAGTTGATGAGATGACACTAACAAAGAGAGGGGCCTGGTGAACGTTTAGTGAGGCTCAATGCAGTTGAAGCCAAGATGCAGTCGACTGTTCAAAACGTTTACAAGAGAGATCCTTACAGATTACTGTATCAAATTATTATGGTTTATAGAAGAGATAGCACCTGTACAATTATTCTATCATGAAACGGGATTCTATAGGATAACACTGCAAAGTTCCATCAAGGTTTCTCTCTAAGTTTAGATTTCCCTCTCTTTCAAATAAACAGCATGACTGACTGCTTTATCCGGCATCTGGTTGAGATTGGTATGGATGAGAGTCAACTGTCTCTAACAGGTTTCAGAGTGGTAGCTGTGTTAGTCTGTATCAGCAAAACAATGAGGATTCCTTGTGGCACCTTAAAGCCTAACATATTTATTTGGGCACAAGCTTGTGTGGGCTACAGCCCACTTCATCAGATGCACGGAGTGAAAAATTCAGTAGGCAGGTATAAATATACAGCACATGAAAAGAGGGGAGTTGCCTTATCAAGTGTAAGGGTGTGTATGTCAATGCTAACTAGGCCAATTCAATCAGGGTGGATGTGGCCCATTCCCATCAGCTGACAAAAAGGGGTGAATATCAACAGAGGGGAAATTACTTTTTGTAGTGCTAATGAGGCCAGTTCAAAGAGGGTGGATGTGGCCCATTCCCAAACACACTTTTCCAAAAACTTCTTGGCAAGTGCTGGGAATAGGCCACATCCACCTTGACTGAATTGGCCTTGTTAGCACTGACCCCCACACTAGGTAAGGCAACTCCCATCTTTTCATGGTGCTGTATATTTATACCTGCCTACTGTATTTTCACTTCATGCATCTGATGAAGTGGGTTATAGCACACGAAAGCTTATGCCCAAATAAATTTGTTAGGCTCTAAGGTGCCACAAGGACTCCTTGTTGTCTCATAATACTTAGACTCATAGACTCATAGGTCAGAAGGGACCAATATGATCATCTAGTCTGACCTCCTGCACAAGGCAGGCCACAAAACCCTGCCCATACACATTTATAACAACCCCGAACCCATGACTGAGTTATTGAAATCCTCAAAATTGAGATTTGAAGACCTCAAGCTGCAGGGAATCCACCAGCAAGCGACCCATGCCCCACGCTGCAGAGGAAGGCGAAAAACCTCCAGGGCCCCTGCCAATCCGCCCTGGAGGAAAATTCCTTCCCGACCCCAAATATGGCGATCAGCTAAACCCTGAGCATGTGGGCAAGACTCACCAGCCAGCACCCAGGAAAGAATTCTCTGCAGTAACTCAGTTCCCATCCCATCCAACATCCCCTCGCAGACCATTGAGCAAACTTATCTGCCGATAATCCAAGATCAATTGCCCAAATTAAACTATCCCATCATAACATCCCCTCCATATACTTATCAAGCTTAGTCTTAAAGCCAGATAAGTCTTTTGCCCCCACTACTTCCCTCGGAAGGCTGTTCCAGAACTTCACTCCCCTAATGGTTAGAAACCTTCGTCTAATTTCAAGTCTAAACTTCCTAATATCCAGTTTGTACCCATTCGTCCTCGTGCCTACATTAGTACTAAACTTAAATAATTCCTCTCCCTCCCTAACGTTAATCCCCCTGATATATTTATATAGAGCAAGCATATCCCCCCGGAGCCTTCTTTTGGCCAGGCTAAACAAGCCAAGCTCTTTAAGTCTCCTTTCATAAGGCAGATTTTCCATTCCTCGGATCATCCTAGTAGCCCGTCTCTGAACCTGTTCCAGTTTGAATTCATCCTTCTTAAACATGGGACACCAGAACTGCACACAATATTCCAGGTGGGGTCTCACCAGCGCCGTATATAACGGCACTAACACCTCCTTCTCCTTGCTGGAAATACCTCGCCTGATGCATCCTAAAACCGCATTTGCTTTTTTAACAGCCATATCGCATTGGCGGCTCATAGTCATCCTGCTATCAACCAATACCCCAAGGTCCTTCTCCTCCTCCGTCGTTTCCAACTGATGCGTCCCCAACGTATATCTAAAATTCTTATTATTAATCCCTAAGTGCATGACCTTGCACTTTTCACTATTATATTTCATCCTATTACTATTACTCCAGTGTACAAGGTGGTCCAGATCTTCCTGAATAGTATCCCGGTCCTTCTCCGTGTTAGCAATACCCCCCAGCTTCGTGTCATCCGCAAACTTTATTAACACATTCCCGCTCTTTGTGCCAAGGTCAGTAATAAATAGGTTAAATAAGATCGGTCCCAAAACCTTAGCTCTACATAACCCCTTTTCATTTTAAGATCTCAGAGGATACCATTATCCCTATTTTACATACAGAGAAAGCGAGAGAGAGATTAGGGCCCAGATTGACAAAGGTATTTAAGCACCCAGCTCCTTCTGAAATCATAGGCACTAGGCACCTAAATACCTGAAGATCTGGGCATAAGTGACTTTCCTAAGGTCTCATATGAAGTCAGCTAGCAACTCACTGCTGCTGGACCCAAATCACCTAGGAGCACACCTGCTGGAGAGGAAGAGGGTCCAGTGGTTAGGGCACTAGCCTAGGATTTAGGAGACCCGTGTTCGCTTTCATGCTCTACCACAGACTTCCTGAGAGCTTGGACAAGTCACATATCTTCTCTGTACCCGAGTTTTCCATCTGTAAAATAGGATAACAACAGTGCCCTAATATGAGTGGTGGTGTGAAAACAACAACATTAAAGACTGTGTGGCAATCAGAAAATGCTGTGATGGGGACCATATAAAATACTTAAAACAGAAACCAGGGCTGTTTCTATAATCCTTATCCCTCTCCGTCTACCCAATTCTACAAATGCTGTGCTCAAACACAGGAAGAGAGTCTGTCCTGAAGAGCTTAAAGTTTAAGGCTAGGATTTTCAAAAAAGTGGTGGGAAGCAACCAAATCCTATGGAAATTCAGTGGTATCTGGGCACTTAACCCGAGTTTAAGAAAGCTGTTCTTGCTCCCAGTGTTCCTTGAGGGCAATTTCTCAAGACAATTTCCTTTTCGCAAGGAAACAGTGAAAGGCTAATCTGTTGTCCATAACAGTGTTCTGATGCCTGGACAACCCCTCCCCCACTGTGACAGCCTCTCACTGATTTTGACCCAGGACAGATGAAACACAAAGGGAAGAGCCTAGGGCAAAGATTTTCAGTAAAAGATTTTGAGCCAGGCTCCTAAACTCATTTAGGAATCTGAAAAATTCAGCAGAATGTTGAGAACCCAACATCTTCGGCTCAGTACCACGATAAGGAAGCAGCATTTGAAGTGGCCAAGGAGCCTGCTTTGCAGACCTTATGAGTAGTGCTTCCCAGTCCTTGGAACAGAGAACTATGCAGGCAGGACAAGAAGCAGAGGCAGAGCCCAATTCCCCAGCCGTTTTTATTTTTAATTGCATCACTCCACCTTAAAGTCTGGGTATATCATTTGCTATTTTATACTGCACTCTTATAATGAGTATAGCTTCTTTCATTCTGAAGGATTCCACAGAGCTTCACAAACTTCTGATCCTAGAAAGACATACTGCTGAACTTTATGCACAGGTAGTCAGTAGAGCTATTCCTGAGCACAGAATTAAGCACATGTAAGCCTTCGTAGCATCAAAGATTTAAACTGTTACACAAACATAACATGAAGGTGGTCTCTCGTATCACCAAATCACTCACAGTGAGTAAGCTCAAATGTCACTTACAGACATTTTCAGCCCCCAAAGAGCTTCCTCCCTCACCTCACCAGGGTTAACATGCTGCCGCTTTTAACCATGTACAGCAACACCACATTCAACAGTTTAAGGAAGTGAAGAAAACTACAAGGGAAATTTAAGTAGGCAGAATGCAATTATTAAAGTTAATCTCAGGATTCTGGCCAAGTTCAGACCTCAACTCTGACAAGTACCATCAAACCTTTAACAGTCACATATGACCAGAATCTTAGGTTGTGTCTGTTGGCAAACAGCACCAACAACAGGCACAATGCTTCCCAGCATCATGCTGAAGTACTATTTTCAGTGCTGATTCTAAAGAGACTGACACATACTGAATCAACGTTTCCTTGCTTTTTTTCTTCCTATGTTTTCCTTCCAAGTACTGACCTGATTTGACCCTGTTTAGCTTGACAAATTTAATGAGCTCATCACTCAAGACAGTATAGTTCATACCAGCATCTCATGTATCCCAGACAGTAAAACATAATTTACAATCAGTGCAAAAAGTTTTTATTAGGTTGTTCCACTCATAACCAGTTAGATCTTCATCAAATTTGTAATTCTCCCACAGTATTTTTTCAGTTATATTCAGTCATGTAAAATATGAAAAAAAAAAATATTTCACTACATATTCCTAGTTGCCCAAGTGCTAAAAAAAGTTACAGAAGATTGAGGACAAACCTACAGCATTCACTTACTTTAGCTGGTTCTGATACAGAGGCATATTTTTTAATTTGAGAGTCAACTCCTAGAGACTTGGCTAATTGCACAGCATTTGTATCGTCACTGATTAGCGTCCCAAGAGCCACAAGCAGTCTAAAAATGGCTTCAAGGTCTTGAACAACTTCTATGACAGTGCTGATTACTGACAAACACTGAGCTTTTCCCTCAATGTTATTAACTTTATGTAACCAAACAGCATAGTTCAATGTCAATGTGGCCAGTGCGATGTGAATGTTCTTATTGCCGCCCAATTTCAGTTCTATTGCATGTGACATTATTGTGTCCCTCTGTGACATCATGAGCCTCTGGCCTGTCTGGCTGACAAAACAATTGCAAAGAGTTCTAAGTGCCAGTAATTGGTTTGCCTGCTTTCCGTTACAATTCAGAAATTTTAGGAGATGGCTGCTGAATTGTATGCTATCCTTTTCACTGCAGAAATTCTGATTCACGCTGGGATTCCTGATAGATAGTCGAAGAATGTCTAATGCTGGAAAGACAATATCTAAGAGACAAGAAAAATATTTTAATGCATTACACAGATATTGCATTGTCTGTAAGAACTCTGGAGAGCATTCCTTATATGTGCAGATCTGTACTCCTGCTTTTGAAATGAGTACTATAAAAGGAACATACAGAGAACAGTTAAGATTCAGATAGACCCCAAGTGCCTAAACCACAAGTACACAAATATGCAGAAATTCATATCAAAACCAAAATTGTGTACACAGCCTCAATTGTACAAAAAGTTTCAGATGTCTACCAGAGAAACTTTGCTGCCATGGGTATTAACTTCAGATACAGTCATAGTGCTTCCAAGACACTTGTAAACTATCATGTCCAAAGAATTCAGTGTGACAACATTGAGAAGACAGATACTTCACATCCAACACAGCTGTTTCAAAGGTGTTAACTTTTTTCAATGTAGCCCACATCTAAATAGCAAGCATATCATGGGCAACCTCCCATTCCAGATCTCATAATGTCTTTGTGACCACTACAGCAACTGTCTACATGGAAAAGGAAAATATTTAGTGTATTTTCAGATGCCCACACTATAATATGTTTTTATCCAATTTAAAAAAAAAAAAATGGAAAGAATGCCATCAATTTGAAACCTAGTCTGTATTTCTAAAGCCAGCTTAAAATATGAATAGTTTCAGGTACTACATCTGCGTTCTAGCTCATACACAAATATTTGTGGCTATAGAACTACTTAAACAAAAAACAAAAACAGCAAACATTGAACAAGGGAAACTGACACTACCAAAACAGGCTATATACAAATGGCAGACAAATATATAACTTTAAAAGGACATTCCTCTTCCCCCTCCAGCCCTAGTAGGCTGTTAGGATAATCTTGGGTGTTATTTGTAACAGATGGTGAAAGATTTCAGGCAGAAATGTGATTTTTAAGTTGGCACAGTCCCTTTCATTGTGCTGTGAGCTACTGATCTTCATTTTAAAATTCCCGAAAACATCTATTCTGTTCCTTTTTCTCTCCTATACATGCTTTCCTGCCCCCAAAATCTCCTCCTCTCCCCCAGACACTTCCCTGCACCCACACGCCCCTGAACAAGATGTCTAAAGTGCTAAGAAGTCCAGGCAGTTAATTTCCTGGATATGCTGCCCAGTTTCATCTTCCCCTGGACATTCTTCCCTCTCTGGTGGCTGACAGCTCCAGTCCCACTGATGGATCCTGTTCTTTACCTTTTTAGCAGCAGGGCTCTTTTTTTTATTTATTTACTTTTTTTAAAACCATCAGCTGCACCTGGTCCTCCTCCTCATATGCAGCTGTTCTCACAGGCATACAGGCTCTTAGGAATGAAGAGACTGTATACCCGTAAAAGCACTAGAAACATGTAGGTGTCAGCACTGATCTCCCACATCTCTATAGACTATAGTATAGTTAACTGCTGTGTTTCACAACTGCTATGAATGATTTACCTAACGTAAACAAATTCATATTAAATCTCTTAAATGTGATTTAATTGTTTTAAAAAGTTAGTTTTCTACTTAAAACATCATGTTAGCATTAGCTTGATATAAAGTTAAATTTTAAATTCAGTATCCTCTGAGTTCAGCATACACAGTGCACCCAATTGATTTACACAGGCTATAAATCTCAACCTGACTAAAGGGCCACTCTCCACTAGGGTGAGTGCCACATTAGGGGGTGGTTTTGTGAACTGGTGCGGCGAATATCCGAGTGTCTGTCTGCTGTGCCCATTTGTTTGACTGGTACTAGCTGCAGGCACTGTTTGACCATGTGGTTGTTTGTTTGAAAAGTGTGAATTGGCAGTGATTTGTTCCAGGTGGGCCTTGAGTGGTTCATTGGAGGGAAGGCTTTGAGCCAGGGCAACTGCTTTGAGCCAGCAGCCTTACAGAAAAGCAGCCAATTGGGAACCGAATGAGCTATGAACAGAGGAGAAGCAAAACAGAGGCAGTTTGCCTGGGGAGATTTCCCACAGAATTTTTACCTTTCAGGCTTCTGTGAGCAGTAAATACAACATCTGAAGAGGCTCTTAGAAGGAAGACAATATGGATAGTGAGCGATCAGCTGTTGTGACCTGCAGAGGATGTGCCATGTTTGTCTTTCTCCCAGAGGATAGAAATGACTTTGTCTGTATAAGTACAAGCTGGTCTCCATATTGGAAGAGAAGGTTAAAAGGTCTACAGACCCAAGTATCAACCCCGCGTTGCATCAGAGATAAAGAAGACTTTCTGTATAGAAGTCAGTGTTTGGTACTGCAGGCACAGCATGCTGAGGAATCTGAAAGGGCAGTGCAGAACGGGGAAGAAAATTGGCAGCATGTGACTTCCAGAAGAAGAAAAGGGAGAACCCATGTACCCCCAATGCAGATAGAAGAAAAAAAACCACCACCATTTTCAGACTCTCTGCACAGGTACTATGGCAAAGAATGGTTTGGAAGAGTCATCTCAGGGAAGGGATCAGAAGGAGACCCCATCGACCAGAAAGCATGGGTTGCATTGTCCTAGGGAAGGGGAGTTCCACGACCACCATTCCCAAGAGGAAGAAACAGGTGTGGTAGTGATTGGGGACTCCTTCCTAAGGGGGATGGAGTTATCCATCTTCCGTCCAGACCGGGAAACTCAGGAAGTGTGCTGCTTGCCCGGAGCTAGAATTCAGGATGTGACGGAGCTTCAGCCAAGACTGATCAAGTCCTCGGACCGCTACCCCTTCCCACTTCTCCACCCGGATGCCAATGATACTGCCAAGAATGACCTTGAGGGGGTCACTGCAGACTATATGGCTCTGAGAAGAATGATAAAGGAGTTTGAGGCACAGGTAGTGTTCTCGTTCATCTTCCCTGTTGAAGGAAAAGGCCCAGGTAGGGATCATCGTGTCGTGGAAGAAAATGCGTGGTTACGCAGGTGGTGTTGGAGATTCGTTGATTCTTTGACCATGGAATGTTGTTCCAGGAAGAATTGCTAGGAAAAGATGGGATCCACCTAACGAAGAGAGGGAAGAGCATCTTCACAGGCAGACTTGCTAATCTAGCGAGGAGGGCTTTAAACTAGGTTCACTAGGGGATGGAGACCTAAGCACTGAGGTAATCGGGGATCCCAGGAGGAAACACAAGGAGGGGGGTGCAACGGGAGGCCTCTTGATTCACACTGAGAAAGTAGGGCAATCAGCTAGTTATCTTAGGTGCCTGTACACGAATGCAAGAAGCCTGGGAAACAAGCAGGAAGAATTGTAAGTTCTGGCACAGTCAAGGAACTATGATGTGATTGAAAGAACAGACTTGGTGGGGTAACTCACATGACTGGAGCACTGTTATGGATGGGTATAAACTGTTCAGGAAAGACAGACAAGGGAGAAAAAGGGGACAAGTTGCACTGTATGTAAAAGAGCAGTATGATTGCTCAGAGCTCCAGCAAGAATCTGGAGAAAAGTCTGTTGAGTCTTTGGGTTAAGTTTAAAGGCGAAAGCACCAAGAGTGATGTCTGGTGATCCATAACAGACACCCACCATGACAAGGAGGTGGAGGTAGAGAAGGCTTTCTTCGGACAAGAAAAGTTTCCAGATCACAGGCCCTAGTTCTCAGGGGGACTTCAATCACGTTGACATCTGCTGGGAGAGCAATACAGCAGCGCATAGATAATCCAGGAAGTTTTTGGAGAGTGTTGGAGACAACTTCCTGGGGCAAAGGCTGGAGGCACCAACTAGGGGCCATGCAACTCTTGACCTGCTGCTCACGAACAGGGAAGAATTGTTGAAGAAGTGGGTGGCAACCTGGGCAACAACAACCATGAGATGGTCGACTTCAGGATCCTGACAAAAGGAAGAAAGGAGAGCAGCAGAATAGGGACTCTGGACTTCAGAAAAGCAGACTTGGACTCCTTCAGGGAACTGATGGGCAGGATCCTCTGTGAGGCTAAAATGAGTGGGGGGAGGAGTCCAGGAGAGCTAGCTGTATTTTAAAGAAGCCTTATTATGGACACAGGAACAAACCCTCCTGATGTGTAGAAAGAATAGCAAATATAGCGGATGACCAGCTTGGCTTAACAGAAAAATCTTCGGTGAGCTTAAACACAAAAAGGAAGCTTATAAGAAGTGGAAACTTGGGACAGATGATTAGGGGGAAGTATAGCAATATTACTCGAGCATGAGGGGTGTAATCAGGAAGGCCAAAGCACAATTGGAGTTGCAGCTAGCAAGGGATGTGAAGGGTAACAAGAAGGGTTTCTACCGGTATGTTAGCAACAAGAAGGTGGTCAGGGAAAGTGTGGGATATTTGCTGAATGGGGGAGGCAACCTAGCAACAGATGACGTGGAAAAAGCTGAAGTACTCAATGCTTTTTCTGCCTCGGTCTTCAGAGACAAGGTCAGTTCCCAGACTGCTGCACTGGGAAGCACAGTATGAGGAGGAGGTGAGCAGCCCTCAGTGGTGAAAGAATAGGCTAAGGACAATTTAGAAAGCTAGATATGCACAAGTCCATGGGACTGGATGCAATGCATCCGAGGGGTTTGAGGGAGTTGGCTGATGTGACTGCAGAGCCACTGGCCTTTATCTTTGAAAATTCGTGGCGAGCGGGGGAGGTCCCAGACAATTGGAGAAAGAGACAAATATAGTGCCCATCTTTAAAAAAGTTAACTACAGACTGATCAGCCTCACCTCAGTCCCCAGAAAAATCATGGAGCAGGTCCTCAAGGAATCCATTTTGAACCACTTGGAAGAGAGGAAGATGATCAGAAACAGTCAACATGGATTCACCAAGGGCAAGTCATGCCTGACCAACCTGATTGCCTTCTATGATGAGAAAACTGCCTCTGTAGATATGGGGAAAGCAGTGGACATGATATACCTCGATTTTAGCAAAGCTTTTGATATGGTCTCCCACAGTGTTCTTGCCAGCAAGTTAAAGTAGTATGGATTGAATGAATGGACTATAAGGTGGACAGAAAGCTGGCTAGATCGTTGGGTTCAATGGGTAGTGATCAACAGCTTGATGTCTAGTTGGCAGCCAGTATCAAACGGAGTGCCCCAGGGGTCAGTCCTGGCTCCGGTTTTGTTCAACATCTTCATTAATGATCTGGATAATAGGATGGATTGCACCCTCAGCAAGTTCGTGGATGATACTAAGATGGTGGGAGAAGTAGATATAATGAACGGTAGGGATAGGGTCCAGAGTGACCTAGACAAATTGGAGGATTGGCCAAAAGAAATCTAATGAGGTTCAGCATGGACAAATGCAGAGTCCTGCAGTTAGGATGGAAGAATCCCATGCACTGCTACAGGCTGGGGACCGACTCAGATATTGGTACACCTAATCACTTCCAGTTGGCCAGTTTCAGCTTAGTCCAATGAGCTCCTAAGATGCATTCAGTGCAGTTCTAGAGGTTTACAGAGTAGCTTCAAACATCTGGGTTTAAACAATGGCAGAATGGCATGCTTTTAAGTGAAACAATTGTGAAAAATTTAAGGCACCATAATGCAAAGTTAATTACTTTCCTTCCTCAAATAATTATGGATGAATATTTGGAGGGAACAGATACACTGTGGAGGAACAACTCAAAGGAAGGGATAGATGAAGAGGAGCTTCCCAATTATCTCCTGCCCATCCATATAATGTGTTTATTTCATACCTTCTGGCCAGTTAATGGCTTTCCACAAAGTTTGAAGTTGTTGTGCTGTTGGTGTTTCTAAAGAGGTATTACATGTTACAAAGAGTAATTTTTCTAGGAGTATCAGATCATCTTCAGTTAGCTTTTGTTCTTCAGGTGCATTTCCATTAAGTTCCTTTAGTTTACCTGTGCAATCAAAAAACCCCAAAAGGTTAGTCTGTGCCAGTAGATTTTCACCACCTGAAAAATACTTACAAAGCACTTTCCAAAGAATCTCAAAGCATTTTAGAAACATTGAGCCCCCACTATTTTCACAACTTTTGTTCTGTAGATTTTTGAACAGAAATTGTTATTTTGCTTGACTTCACAACAACCTTTCAAATTCAGTTTTTCACAAGTGGCTATTTTTCATGATCGTCATTTCCACGATCACCCAGCAAAGCTGAGGTACAATCCCAAAATCTGGATCCTTGATTCCCTGCTCTAGTCACAACATTCCATGATCCACAGTATCTCTAGAAAACTCTTGTCCCAGAGAAGTCTGAACTTCCTAAGCTTAAGTTATAAAAATACATCAATAATATTAGTTCATATTTTATCATTTAGCACTTCTCATTAGGAGACGACATTACACACTCAAGAATGTTCAAGAAAGAGCTGGTTACAGAAGTAACACTGTTGCAAATTTTCAAAAGTCAATAAAGTGTTTTAAAAAGGGGGGGGAGATTTTGAACTCACATCTATAAAGTACTGAAATATGTCAGCTGAAGGTGGTAAAAGATCATATCACAACAAATTGATTTTGAGTGTTTATAGCTGATCCCCCTACTCCCTCCCTTACTTTTTGATTATCAGGGTAGCTAAAGTATGGGAAGGCTGGGTAATTCAAAGTTAAAATGAGTCAAGACGTGTTCAGAAATTACTGAAATCATCTTAATATCCATACTTGCTTGTTAAGTGCCAAGGAACATGTAAACACCTTATGATTCAAAAAGCCTTTGAAACTAAAATTAGTTTCAACTATGCTAATTTAAGGACAAAATGTTTATTATATATAATATATTCCAAAATTTTACAGTTTGCCACAAAGTTGACCCACTGATGCACATATGCCTACCAAAGGTCACAAATTCCAGTTCTATAGAAAAGTACAAGCAGGAGTACCACTTCAATTCCTGCTACCCTTTCTTGTCATATTCGTAGCAGATAATTAATGGGAAGTTCTGGAAGGACGGGTTGATGGTTTATCTTGAAAAAAAAACCTATATTAAATTTTTAGTTGGGGGTTCTAGCCCCCAGAGTTCCATAATCTTATCATTTGAACAATTCACTCACACAGGGCTAGTAGGAAAAAACTTTCCTGGGTGAGTGACAATGTTTGCAGAATCTAAGCTTTCATTAAAAAAAAAAAAAAAAAAATAATTCTAGCCCTTGTGGATGCAAATTTCAGTTCTCACAGTGATTACTGGAAACCGTATGTGCAGCAGTTAAACAAGTTAAAATTAGTCAATTTCATTCTCCATTATATAGGGAAAAATCTAGGAGTAATAGCAGAGGCAGGACTGGAGCTATTTACTAGAGAGAACTCCCCACAAATGAAGGCATGGGATTAGCAGAGACCACCACTATACTCAAGCAACCAGTAGCTTATAGAGCTAGAGGAAGAATGTGTTCTCTTTACCATAGGCACGTGAAGTGGTGGTGTGGGGGGTACTGTAGCATCCCCAGGTTTTATGCAGGGCAGCTGGCCCCGCATCCCACTCCCCAGCCACTGGTTCCATGCATAAAACTGGGGTTGTTTCCCATGCCTATGCCCTGCTCCTGGCCCTCTGCCTGAACTCTGCTCCCCAACCTCTCATCTCACCTGGGGCTCGGGTCCTGGCCGCCAGCCCCAACCCTACTCCCAGGCCTCCATGCCCTGGGCCCCACACCCAGCTAGGGCTCTGCTCTTGGCCCCGCACAGGAGGCCTCAGCTGCCAACCCCTGCCCAAGGCTCCGCTTCTGGCCTCACACCTTGTTCCCCTTATCCCATCTGGGTGCACTGCTCCCAGCCTCAGGGTGGGAAAGAGGGGCGGACAGGATTAAGGGGGCTGGTTTTCAGCACCCTCACTACTAAAAACGTTCCAGTGCCACTGCTCTCTACCCTCTAGCAGTCTGGGTTTGGAGTTCACACTGATCAGTTATTTTCTAGTACTGAGTATAAAATAGGGAACACCAGGGGGTGGTCAAAGGACAACATCCTGGTAGTAATCTCAGCACTCTTCATTTTCGAAGCAGCTGGGGTAAGGTTAAGGGCATGTTGGCCCTAGACAGTGGGACTCTTCACTGTAGTTCAGTCCTCTGGCTATTGGATATTTGGTACATTTTCAAGCCCCATAAGGTGGAGAGAGGGTGATAGTGAAATGACGAATACATGTGGGTGGGAAGGAGAGATTTACGTTCATAAGCTCTTTAGGATAGCACTAAGTCATCCCGTAAACGTGTATAGCACCTATCTCATTTTGAATTACTATTTTATCAAGTATAGTTTTATAGATCTCCCTAGGTACAGAAAATACAGACAGACAAAAAAAGAAGGGTAAGAGATTTTGGGGACAGATGAGACACAGAAAACATAGGGAAGGAAACAGAACTAAATAGCGAATTATAAGTGGGGAGGGTCAAGGGAGAGTAAGAAAAATAAAGTGACAGTGAAAACAAGCACTAAGATCTACTACAGCAAAGAGAAAGAGTGGAGTCAAGGCAGAAAAGGAAAAGTCTAACAAAAGCAAGGTACATTTACATGATTTCAGTGGAAAGTTTCACTGTAAATTATAATTAAATACTGTATACCAGTTGTTTTCAGTCAGGGGCCCGAGGCCCACTGGGGGACCATGAGCGTGTTTCAGAGGGTCCGCCAAGGAGGGCCAGTGTTAGACTTGCTGAAGCCCCACTGCATGGGGCTGAAGCCTGGAGGCCTACCACCTGGGGCTGAAGACAAAGCCTGAGCAACTTAGCTTTGCGGGGGCCCCTGTGGCATTGGGCCCCATGCAACTGCCCTGCTTGCTACTCCCTAATGCTGACACTGGCTTTTATATGCAGAAAACCAGCTGTTGTTGCACAGGTGAGCTGTGGAGTTTTTATAGCATGTTAGGGGGGCCTCAGAAAGAAAAGGGTTGAGAACCCCTGGTGTACACGACTGTTTTACTAAGTGTGTTACGCAGGATGTCAGGCTAGATGAGTACAATGTCCCTTTTGGACTTGGTCTAGGGAAGTGCAGGGGACATGACTACCTGGGATATTGGGTAAATTTATCAAGCCCTGGCTATACATTCAAAATCAAAGGATGTCCTCCTGAAGCCAGCAAGGGCTGGGAGCACTGTGGAATTTTATCGTAACAGGGGGAGCAAAACTTGTATCACTCAATCACGAATTCAGTGAGCAAAATCCCCCAAAAGAGCAAGAATAGGCATGCAACACTTGCATTACAGGGAGAACAAAGTAGATATTTTATATAAAAGAAAAATCAGTCTCTTGTAAAATCCCAATCCCCCACCATCTGGATTTTCAAATACCCTTCCATATTGTAGGTCTGTCTGGAGCTGTGACTGAAAAATATCAATTGTGCACAACTACAAGATCGGAGATGTGGTAAAAAGTAATGGAGCTTCTTGGAGGGGTTGAGAAAGAGTGAAGAATTAGTTTAATCAAAATTAGATTCAGGAATAAAAAAAACTCACCCAATATTTGTGTGGGGTTGGCCTGGTCAAAAGTGACAGCTTCCTTCTTTGGAAAATAAATATTTTCAGCTTTAGCATCGGTTGCTTGATAAGCTCCTCTTCCTACACAATGTAAAGGAATTAGAAATTCAACAGAATAGTGTTTGATAACAAGTAGTAACTTCCTTGCAGAAAGTTAAACTTGCTGGCTATATATTTCTATATGTGTTACTCCTGAAATTTATCACTAGCTATGCCATTAGTACTTACAATAGTTAAAAAACCAAAAGGCCATAATTATAAACAGAATTCATTCATAACTGGATTTTTTCCAAATGCTTTCCTACATAATGGCAAGTGCATAACTAGGATTTCATTGTAATCCAAACAAATATCATTCAGTTCACAATCTTTTCATTTATTCAAATCTTCCAAGATCAGAAGGGACAATTGTGAACAGCTAGTCTGACTTCCTATGCAACACTAGCCACATATCTCCCCCAAAATAATACTTAGAATTGGAGAGCAGATATCGTATTGACACACAAGTATGGACAGTCCACATTTTAATCCACAAAAAAACCCTTTATCTTCACTGTGTCATTTTCACAATAAAGAGGCAAATGATTTAGGTCGTCTGCATGGGCTACACCTAAATTATTTGGAACTGAAATTTGAGAGATTTCTTTGGAAAGGCAATTTCCCCTATCTTAGCAATGAATTATCAGATTTGACCTATTACCTGTGATCGATTTGCTAGAATTACATCTGAAAAGAATAAACTCAATTAGTAGAATTCACTTAGCTATTTAAAACTGAATATACACCTCTACCCCGCTATAATGCGACCAGATATAACACAGGTTTGCATATAGCGCAGTAGCAGCAGGTCTCACTGGCAATTTAAAGGGCCCAGGGATCTGGCTGCTGCGGGGAGCCCTGGGCCCTTTAAATCACCGCTGCAGCCCTGCCACTGCTACCCTGATATAATGGCGTTTCACCTATAACACAGTAGGGATTTTTGTCTCCCCACAACCGCGTTATATCGGGGCAGAGATGTACCAATTTCTCTGGCTGGTGCTACTGACACCATTTTTATGAGCTGAAACCTATTTAACATACTAATAGAGTCACCCTTATATTCCTTTAAAGGCAGATTAAACACCACATGCTTTGATGTTTCACTGCACGATTCCCACCAGAGCACAGAATAGAGATATACAAAAGATGAAAAGTTTCTTCCATTTTTCCAATAATTTCAGAGGGTGAACAGGCTTCCTTTTACTACAGCTTTGAAAACAACTGAATTTAATATAAAAATCTCACCTCAAGCAGAATCTTAAAGAGAAACTGGAGTGAAAGATTTATAATGCTTATTTATTTGCAAGATGAAGCCCTTACCAGTAAATGGATCAACTACTCCACTCAAAGGAGGTACCACATTTGATGCAGAACCAGGGACATAGCGACCAGCACCTAAAAGATGGCAAACGAGGTATTACATGAATGTACACCACAGCAAGGCAAGTAAAAAGATAACTAGGCTTTTCCGCTATCGATGAAATTATATCACACAGTCACAATATCCGTATACTCCTTAAAGTAAAAAGGTTATTTTTAATGAAATAAAAGTTATCCTCAGCATGTCACACAGTTTGAGGATTGTGCTACACTGTGGTATGTTAGCTACGTCCTGTTTCTTCTAGCACAAAACTAGAAATTAAAAAATACAAGCCAAACTGATCTTTCTCGAGTGCCAAGTGATTGTCATATCCCCACATCAACTGTTGTGGTCACGATCCTGCTAATTTGAAAGTGTTCTATGCTCTCACATTAAGACAGTTTTCACTCAGATAAAACCAGAGCAGTAAGACGTGTAAAATTCTACAGGAAAAACTCAACCCCTAGTTGGCCAAGTAACTTAACAAAAGTTTACCAAATATGAGGGTTAAGCACCTTGTTTCCTCTGCAGCTGGAGTGGTGGTATACTGTAGAGGACAAACTGAACTGTGTGAGGTAGAAGAGGGAGCCTCATATCACTTCTCCTCACAGTGGATTATCACAGCAGTGGAGTCAGTTTGGTCAATCTGAGTCAAGAGGAGTCAATCTGATCAAGATTGTGGCCCCCCAAAATAAAGGGATAGGTGGAAACTTAGTACTCTTGGTTGGCCATTGGTTGGGCCTGAACATGATAAAAACCTACCTTTTGATGCCTGCCAGAGGCATTAGAACAAAATCAAGTTATGTAATACCTGTAAACGGATCTGGTGCAGGTACAGCATTGGACCCAGATGAAGAGCCCGGAACATAGCGACCACTGCCTGTGAAGCAGTAAGAAAAGGAAAGCCAGTTAATTTTCTTATGCTGATAATAACTTCTATCTCATTAGTCTCTGCACTGGTCACTCCTCAGATAGCAAAGTGGCTCAAAATGAGGCTGAATGCAGTTTGTGCCTGGGGCGATAAAGATGTTTTGCAGGGGTTATTTTTTTGTTTTGTTTCTAAAGAAAGTTATGAATAAACACATACCATACATATACGCACACTTTCTAGTCATCTAACCAAGTCAACTGAGCACTTGGTTTTTTCATTTAAAAAAGGTATACATTCCTATACATTTGTTGTGACCTTCAGACTCCTAGCAAGTTGCCAAATCAGCCATCTATGTTGCAAAATTAAGGCACTCTTGGGTTAAAATCATTCCATTTAGATTGAGACACCAGATTTGCAATGCATCTCCAAAAGGAAGATAATTTTATATGCAAGACTTTTAACAGTATGTCTGTTCACTGAGCTTGACTACCATCAAGAAGTCAGCTCCATGTATTTAAAAAAAGGACAATGTTAAAAATGTATTTTATTTTTAAAATAAAATTTTAGAAAAAGACAGTTACTCACCTTTGTAACTGTTGTTCTTCGAGATGTGTTGCTCATATCTATTCCAGTTAGGTGTGCGCGCGCCACGTGCACGTTCATCGGAAGACTTTCTACCCTAGCAACACTTGACGGGTCGGCTGGGCGCCCCCTGGAGTGGCGCCGCTATGGCACTGAATATATACCCCAGCCGACCCAGCCACCCTTCAGTTCCTTCTTGCCAGCTACTCCGACAGTGGGAAAGGAAGGTGGGTTTGGAATGGATATGAGCAACACATCTCGAAGAACAACAGTTACAAAGGTGAGTAACCGTCTTTTCTTCTTCGAGTGATTGCTCATATCCATTCCAGTTAGGTGATTCCCAAGCCTTACCTAGGCGGAGGGCGGAGTGAGATGTGGCAGCGTGCAGAACCACTAAGCCAAAGGCTGCATCATCTCTAGACTGTTGGACCAGAGCATAGTGCAGAAGCAAAGGTGTGGACCGATGACCAGGTCGCTGCACGACATATCTCCTGGATAGGCACGTGGGCCAGGAAGGTGGTTGATGAAGCGCCTGTGCTCTGGTAGAATGCACAATGAGAGGGCCCGAAGGGACATGGCCAGGTCATAGCATGTGCAATATGCATGCCGTTACCCAAGAGGAGATCCTCTGGGAGGAGACTGGTAGACCTTTCATCCGTTCAGCGACTGCCAACGAATAGCTGGGGGATTTCCAGAAGGGCTTGTCCGCTCGATATAAAAAGCGAGCGCCCTACGGACATCTAAGGAGTGTAACTGCTGCTCCCTCCGAGATGAGTGAGGCTTCAGGAAAGAAGACCAGGAGGAAGATGTCCTGGTTGGTATGGAAGGCCGACACTACCTTAGGGAGGAATGCCGATGAGGTCGCAACTGTACCTTGTCTTGTGAAAGACAGTATACGGCGGGTCCATCGTAAGTGCTCCAAGTTCGGAGACCCTTCTGGCCGATGTATGGCCACTAGGAAAGACTGTCTTCCACGACAGGTACAGGAGCGAGCAAAGTCGCCAATGGCTCAAAAAACGGCGGATGTATAAGTTTGCTTAGGACTAAGCTGAGGTCCAGGGGGGGGCAGGCGGCGCATACTGGGGGGTAGAGGCGCTCCAGGCCCTTAATAAATCTAGGGACTAAGGGTGGGAAAACACAGAGTGGCCACTTTCTCCAGGATGGAATGTGGAGATAGCCGCCAAGTGCACCCTCAGAGAAGATATCGCCAGGCCCTGCTGCTTTAGGGACCAGAGGTAGTCCAAACACATGGGGATCGAGACCTCAGAAGGAGTAACATTCTGCGTAGAACACCAGCAGGAGAAACGCTTCCACTTGCCAGGTACGTTGACCGAGTGGAAGGCTTTCTGCTACTTAGGAGAACATGCTGTACCGGAGCGGAACAGCGTAACTCCGATCTGTTCAGCCATGCAGGAGCCATGCCGTGAGATGAAGGGCCTGCAGGTCCGCGTGGCGAGACTGCCGTGGTCCTGCGTATGAGGTCTGGAAGGAGTGGTAGGGTGAATTGGGCTGGCTCATGAACAGGTGAGCAGATGTGTGTACCAGTGCTGTCTGGGCCATGCTGGCGCAATCATGATTAGATGCGCTCTGTCCCTGCGGAGTTTTATTAGGACCCTGTGAACCAGATGGGGAAGTGGAAGGCATAAGCAGGTGGTGCCTCCACGACATGAGAATGCGTCCGTGATCGATCCCGGTGAAAGACCCTGGAAGAAGCAGAACGCTTGCATTTCCTGTTCGTGCGAGAAAGCAAACAGGTCTATGAGGGGAAAACCCCACCTCTGGAAGATCGAATGAATAACGTCTGGTCTTATCGACCATGTCGTGACAGAGAAGGATCTGCTCAGCTGATCCGCCAGAGTGTTCCGAACCCCTGGGAGAAAGGACGCTACCAGGTCTATTGAGTGGGCTATGCAGAAGTCCCAGAGTCGATGGTCTCTTGACACAGGGGAGAAGAGCGAGTCCCTCCCTGTTTGTTGATATAATACATGCCGTTGGTGTTGTCTGTAAACACTGAGACACAACGGCCGTGAAGATGTTGCTGGAACGCCTGGCACGCGAGGCGGACTGCTCTCAGCTCTCGGACGTTTATGTGGAGCGTCAGCTCCTGTGATGACCAAAGGCCCTGGGTACGAAGGTGACCTAGGTGAGCCCCCCAACCAACAGATGACGCATCTGTCGTCAGGGACAGCGAGGGCTGTGGTGGATGGAACAGTAGCCTGCACACACCAGGGAGGGAGTTAGCCACCAGTCGAGGGAGCGTAAGGTGCTCGGGGGAACTGTCAACAGAACGTCTATTGGGTCCCTACCCGGACGGTAGACTGAACTGAGACACATTTGAAGGGGCTGGAGGCGGAGCCTGGCATATTTGGTCATATAAGTACTTGCAGCCATGTGGCCCAGTAGGCTGAGACACGTGCGAGCTGAGGTGGTTGGGGAGGTCTGCAGACCCCGAATGATCATCGCAATCTCCTGGAAACGTGGCTGAGGAGGTAGGCCCTGGCTCGAGTGGAGTCCAGGGTTGCCCCTATGAAGTCCAGCCTTTGTGTGGGGACTAGAGTGGACTTTTCCGCATTGAGGAGCAACCCCAACCGGGAGAATAGGTCCGTGATTATGCCCATGTGTTGTCGGACCCGAGTCTGGGAGGTTCCTTTGATGAGCCAGTCGTCCAGATACTGGAATACATGTATCTGCTGCTGGCGGAGGTAGGCAGCGACAATGGCCATGCACTTCGTAAACACCCTTGGGGCCGTGGAGAGGCCAAGGGGGAGGACCGTGAATTGGAAGTGCTGGTGATTGGCCACAAAGCGAAGATACCTCCTGTGCGGAGGGAAGATGGCAATGTGGAAGTATGTATCCTTCGTGTCGAGGGCGGCATACCAGTCTCCAGGATCCAAGGACGGGATAATAGTCCCCAGAGAGACCATGCAGAACTTCAACTTGACCATAAACTTGTTGAGGCCTCGCAGGTCTAGGATAGGCCTGAGGCCTCCCTTGGACTTGGGGATCAGAAAGTAGCGTGAGTAAAACCCTTTTCCCTTCTCGTCTGGTGGTACCTCCTCTATTGCTCCTGCTGCGAGGAGAGACTGCATCTCTTGTAAGAGGACTTGCTCGTGAGAGGGATCCCTGAAGAGGGACTGGGTTGGGGGGTGGGAAGGTGGGGATGAAACAAACTGGAGGTGGTAGCCTTGCTTCACCGTGCATAGAACCCAGATATCTGAGGTCAGTTGAGACCACGCCGGGAGGAAGTAGGAGAGACGGTTGGAGAAGGAAGGAGAAGGATCCTGTCCTGAAACTGGTACGCCGTCCTCAGGCGCACCTTCAAAAGGTAGACTTAGGCCCCGGAGGTGCTTTTGGGGGCCCGTGGTTTTGACCCCCTTGGGGCCCGGACTGGCATCTACGGCCACCCCACCCACGCCTTCTGCTGAAATCTTGCCTGTGCCGGGGCACAAAGTACGGGCGGTGAGGTTGAGGCCGGAAGGGTCTGCGTTGGGTTACGGGGGTATGCATGCCCAACGAGCGCATCATGACCCTGTTGTCTTTTAAACTCTGCAACCTGGGGTCGGTCTTCTCAGAGAACAGACCCTTGCCATCAAAGGCTAAGTCCTGGATGGTGTATTGGAGCTCGGGTGGCAGGTTGGAGACCTGGAGCCAGGAGATACGCCTCATGGTGATACCTGAGGCTAGAGTTCTGGCTGCCGAGTCGGCCGCATCGAGAGAAGCTTGGAGGGAGGTTCTATCCACCTTCTTCCCTTCTTCAAGGAATGCGGCAAATTCTTGGCACAAGTCCGGAGGTAGTAGTTCTGTGAATCTACCCACCTCCGCCTGCACAGGTGCTCTAGCTATAATGGTTCAAGAGAGCCTGCTGATTGGCCACTTGGAGCTGCAGGGCACCTGCCGAATACACCTTGCGGCCCAGTAGGTCCATCCACCTAGCCTCCTTAGATTTGAGGGCTAGTGTCTGTTGGCCATGGCGTTCCCTTTCGTTGACTGATTGGACAACTAATGAGGAGGGTGGACATATAGGTACTCGTACCCCTGAGAAGGTACCATGTATTTCCTCTCGACTCCCTTTGCTGTAGGGGGAATGGAGGCTGGGGACTGCCATAAAGTGTCAGCAATGGCCTGGATGGTCTTAATGAAAGGCAGAGCCACCCTAGTGGGGGCATCCACCGACAGGATGCTCACGACAGGGTCCTCGACCTCCGGGACTTCCTCTACTAGGAGGTTGATGTTGAGCGCCACCCTCCTAAAGAGGTCCTGATGGGCTCTGAGGTCTATCGGCGGGGACCCTGATGACGAGGTCCCTGCCACAGCCTCATCTGGAGACGAAGAGAAAGACACTGCAGGGATAAGAGGGTCCTGAATGGCCTCTTGCTCATGGGTCGGTTCCTGCTCTAGCAGTACCGGGGAGCCTGGTGGATGGATCATCTGCTCCTCTGTCCCAGCTGGAGGGGGACGGCTAATGGTGGCCTCTGGCGCCCGATGCTCTGAGGGAGAGGAGCGGGTCTGGGCCAAAGGAGCACCTTGGGCCTGGTGGTACGCCCAGGGTGTCCAAAAGGACCACTGTTGAGGTCCTGTGTCCTGAGACCGGACGTCCTGGAAGACCCCGGTAGGCACCTCCATATCACGGTCCTGGTCGTAGTAACTGTCCGCGTGGGAGGTCACCGACGTCTGCCTGGATGGCCATGGAGGAGCAGACACACCTTGAGCTGAAGTTCCAACGGACCTCGCTCCCCTCCTTAGCGGGGACCGGTGCCGGTATTCATAATGGTACTGTGATCGAGATCGGGACCTGCGACCAGAGCGGTGCCGGGAGGTCGACCGGGATCTCGAGTCCCTGCGGCATGAGCGGCTCCGAGAGGTACGGTGCCTGGGTCGGTGCCGGGAACTAGAGCGGTGCCGCGAATAGTGAGGTGGAGAGCTTGAGTCCAACCGGTGCCGTGTAGAAGAACGGTGCTGGGACTGCGAGCGGCGTCGAGAGCAGGAGCGTCGTCTCGACCGGGACCGTCTGTGGGACTGGTCCACTGAGCCGACAGACGGTGTTCTGGTCAGGGTCGGCTTGCCCAGAGATTGGATTACCCGCACCGGCGGTGCCAGGGGTAGGGGCAGTGCCGTATCCATGAGGGCGATTAAGTCTCTCGCCGCCGAAAACGCCTCTGACGTGGATGGCATGGTGAGCTCTACCATGGTACACGCCGGGAAGCTATTAGGCGCCGGACTCGATGGCCCTCGCGGGACCGGAATCAACGGTGCCAATTTCGTCGGTGCCGCGGCGGGTATCGGCGCCAGGCGGTCCGATCTAGGCGCACTCTCTGGCTGCAGCGTGGGCGTTGCCAAAGCGGCATGAGTCTTAGCCTTCTTCGACCTCGGGGAGAGGGAGCGACGTGGAGTCGACTTCGGTGCCGGTGGCGGCCAGTGCCGAGAGCCTTTAGGCGTACCAGTGCGATCCGGTGCCGTGGGGGTGCCTCTGTTCACCGACTGACCTGCGCTCGGTGCCGAAGGTGGCGGTATCAAGGCCGCCTCCATGAGGAGCTGTTTTAGTCTGATGTCTCGCTTCTTTTTAGTTCGCGACTTGAAAGCCTTGC
The DNA here is from genome assembly GCF_003597395.2 of Chelonoidis abingdonii. Taxonomy (NCBI): domain Eukaryota; kingdom Metazoa; phylum Chordata; order Testudines; family Testudinidae; genus Chelonoidis; species Chelonoidis abingdonii. The sequence continues at coordinate 118,004,950 of NC_133774.1, forward strand.
AAATCGAGCACTTAGCAGTTAAGTGTGATTCCCCGAGGCACTTCAAACAGGAGTCGTGTGGGTCTCCTGTTGGCATCGGCCTGTGACAGGCCGAGCACGGTTTGAAACCCGGTGAGCCGGGTGTGAGCTCCGGCACCGGGTGCGGGGAAGAGGCTACTCCCCGAATCCCGCTAACTAGTAATAAGTAACTATACTATTAATTTAAGAACTTACAACTAAATCTAGCTATCTATATATTTCTACAAGAACAACAACAACTATGTATACGACAAGAACGAGAAAACTACGAGTAGCTAGGGAAGGTGGAGGTCAGCTACGCCGCACTCCAGTGTTCCAACAACCGACACGGGCGGTAAGAAGGAACTGAAGGGTTGCCGGGTCAGCTGGGGTATATATGCGGTGCCACTCCAGGGGGCGCCCAGCTGACCCGCTGAGTGTTGCTAGGGTAAAAAGTCTTCCGACGAACGTGCACGCAGCACGCGCACACCTAACTGGAAAGGATATGAGCAATCACTCGAAGAATAAGTTTCCTTGCTACTACCACCACGTATGTAGTTTACTTTTTGTTCTTCAATGGGATTGGAAAATGCACATACTAGTCTATCCTATTTAGGTTCTTGCACCTTGTTCATTACCATCTGAGCACTTTCTAGACTTTCAAAAGGCAAACTAGGTGAGGTAATGTCTTTTATTAGACTAACCTCTTTTGGTAAAAGATAAGAGTTCGTGCTTACAAAGAGCTTTTCTTCAGGTCTAAGTAAACAGAAACACTAATATCTATCAAGTGAGGTTCCTCTCCATTCTTCCCCAAGGAATTAATTGCATGTGTATGTTCTTACTAGTTATTTCAACAGTTCATAATCAGTTGCGTTTGATTTTCATAAACTAGCAAAATGCTGTAGTAACACATTGCAGGGTAATGTTTCAATCTCAATGGAACTTGTAACTGAAATATAAAAGAAAGTATTTCTAGTCAGACTTTTTTTTTTAAAAGCACTAAGTAAAAAAAAAGTTTGTACTAAGATTCCTGAGAGCTTTTTAATTTAAGGTAAAAAAAAAACGGTATGCTGCTTTGAAAAGCTTTGTTCCTATTACTGATTATAAAAAGAAAATTGAAGAGTAAGTAACTAATTTTTTGTTGAAGATTCAGTTTAACAAAAATTGCAAACCCAACACAGCAGTTAAATTAGTAACAATAAAACAAAACATAGTGGAAGTCAATTCAAGTCAATCAGAAGCTAGATCAGGCCAAGTCCCATAGTAAATCAGTGTCTTGCTATAAGAGAATTTGGAAGCTTAGTGGGATCATATTTGCATGGTAATAAACAGAAAGCTTTCCCGGCATTCTGCTAAACTGATGTTCCATATTTGTGAATGTGTCAACTATATAAAAATACGTTGTATGCTGCAGACAGAAAAGAACAGGCACCTTACAGTTTGCAGTTTTAATTCAGAAAGATATTAACATTTGAGATCTTAAAGTGTGTACCAGTGATAGTTAATTTTTCCCCTTTACCTGTAAAGGGATCTGAAAATCCAGTGTCTGTATTCCCCAGCATTTGCCCTTTGGTGTTGTCTATAATAAACTTGGCCACCTGATCCAGAAACATGGCATTTAAATCATTCTTCTGCAGGAAATTGTATGCAGTCAGCCAGGGATCATCACTGATGTTATATGGCAATTTGTAGGAAGGTCCATTTTCATTCACATCAATAGTGAAAACATAATCATATTCCTTTAAGTGGAAGTAAAAATGGAAATAAGTCAAAGGGGTGTCACCACATCTTTATCTACAAACACATCAAATGTGGACTGTAAGAACAGTACAGGCAAATGATGCCAGACTAAAATTTCTGGTTTTGAGAACATGAATATCTTTGTTATCAGATTTCACTAAACTGTAAAATATAGTACTCTCCTATGCTGGCTGCTTGTCTAAATATTTTATTTTAGAAGATACTGGACACAGTTAAAACACAAGTGTGTGCTAGATTAGCAAGTTTTACCATGAATGGAAGTGATGGTTTCCCTTAGAGTGCAGAGATGTTCCTTTTGAAAGGATCAAAGAATAGGAAAACTGAAATCACACTTCCGTGTGTGTGACTTTTAGAGACAAACTAACACTAAAAATAATTAAGCAGACATATCACATCAATTCTCATGAACAAGTCTGGCCATCTACAGACGCTGTAGAGGTTAGAATAGATCAGACGCACTATAAAATGCAGTCTTGAATGTATGTGTACATATGTAGCATGACAAACTAGTGACTTTTTCAGACATACAACTACAACTCCCATTAAATCAACAGAAATTGCAGGTACTGAAAAGCAGGCCACAGGATAATCAAAATCTAATGAGGCATTAGCAATAAGCAATAAATGCACAAGAACTCAATCCCAAATAGTAAATTAAACACTGCTTAGAGTTTATACAGTTTTCCACATTAGCTAGTTGATGCCAGCAAATGTATTTCAAAAATATTAAGGTATACACTGTAGACAAGTACAGTATCTAACATTTCTGCTTCTAAATAAGAGATGTTTGTTAGACCTAGGATCTATAATGAAGTAATAACAAGTACTTAACTTATTTAAGAGTTTATTCCAAATAATGACTGATGTAATGTGAGGTTTTTTGTATGAAGAGTTACTAGAACATCAATACCATGATCTAAGAAAAAAACTTTACATACCTTTCCTTCAAATAAAACCCTTCCAGATGTTTGCTGTGTGGCTCCAGATGATCCAACCACTTCACCAATCTTGATCCACCTCCCTTCACTAACACTCCACTGATAGGCTTCAACTTTCCCATTATCTCTAATCAGTCGTGTCTGCCCTTCTCTTGTTCCTTGAAATAAATAAATAAAAATAAAAAAAAATTGCATAGCTAGAGAGAACTAAGATAGTGAAGAAGTTTCCAGCGAGAAATAAGAATGTTTCCAAGTTAAAAAAAACCCTTCAAATTTGGCTCAGGTTTTTGCCTCCTGACTGAGGTGGGGTGGGGTGCGGGTGGATGTGTTTGTTCACATCTTCCTGCTTAAGAGCTATCCAAATTATCACTGCTTCCTTTCATTTCACTTGGCTCCATTCTTTTCTTATAGGGATCTTCATTTTAAAGTAAGTAAATTAAAGACTAAATTTTGATGCAGTTAAGACAACATCAGTTCTATTTCAACATTCATAGTTTGAAAGTGTTAAGTTTGTTTTGTAACTATTTTTTCTTTTTTAGGAAAACAATGCCATATCAAGTTGTCCCTTACTGAATCACATTGTTAAACAAAAACTGCTGCACTGTTGCATAATAAAGCCATTAAAGGGTCATCATAAATGTAATCTGTTCCATTTCTATGAAGTGATAGAAGAATATCAGTTAAATCCTCAGAAACAAAATCTTTTATTAGAGGCATAACAGAGCCTCCATAAGACCAGTGCACACAGAAGAATGAAATTTTTATTGTTAAAGAACACAATTTAAGTGATCAGTAAAACCTGCTCCATCCCCAGGAGAGATGAAGCTCCTGATCCTACAAAACAGAGCTTTATTGTTGTGTTTTAATGAAATAGAAACTGAAGAATTTACCAGGTTCTTTCAGATGTTCTCTTCCAGGAAGATCATCAGCATTAATGTCTCCCAAATCACTAGTTTTGGGGTCAACAGTTGCCTGGGAAAGTTCATTTTCAAAAGCTTGAATCTCCTCAGCACTTGCTGTGCGCTCCAAAGACTCTGTAAATACTCTGATAATCCCATCACTGAATGAAGAGAAATACAACACATTTAAAAATGTAATCTCCATCATCTAATATGTCAAAGTGGTTATGTTCCTGGTACGGGATAAATTCATATTAGAAATAACTTTATGTCATTTGTTAATTTTAATAGGCTAAAATCCAGTATCTGCCATATAAAAGATTCGGTTCTCATGCTATCATTTTATCACAAAAAAATAAGCAGAGTAGAAGTGCCTTGAGGTAGAATACTCCTATCAAAATGACTTTGGTACAGAATAACTGCTAGCCTATCCATAGTACTGAACTTTAAAAACCAGCCACATTTCCAAGGCACTATTTCTTCTGACGTTCTCAGAATAGTAAAAGTGTTCTATGAAACTAAGAAAATGTAAAACCTCCTCCGAAATAAGAAATATTTTCTGGAGCAAGGCACTTCTCCCACACACGATGCATATAATCAGTCTGACAAAGCGTTTTGCAAATTTAGCTCACTACATATTATGCAGACATAGTGAAGTCTGGATACCTTGCACCAACCACGATGTCACCATTGTCTAACACACAGCAGCTCCAAACAGACTGAGCTGGAAATCTGATTATCTGAGCACATTCCCCTCGTTTCCAGATCCTAAGTGATCTGTCCTCTCCAGTGGTTACAAAATCTGAAGAGAGAACATACAGAAGTTTAATATAAAAACAAAGATAAAAGGTACAAAGTAGCTTCCTGCAGGTAAATACTTTACAATTAAATGCTTCGTGCATCTCCTTAAAGAGGTCTAACAGGGAAAGAAGGGTAAAATAGTCATTCCTCATCCTTCTTTCTGAAAAAAAGTGCTCAAGTGTGTAAACTGGTGGCTGATCCATTAGGCGGAGAAGGTGAAATTATACTCTAAACAAAAGCACAGTTCCAGTTCCCTTCTCAGGGCTTTATTAATAAAGCTTAAAAAAACCAACACAGTCTCATCACCAGCAAGGCATTATCTTCCCTGGGGTCTGCAAGACTTCAGTCTTCACAACCCTCCCTAGGGGAGGCTTTCCGCCAGCTGGTTCCTGCAGGTGTCCCCTTTGAAGGCCTTACAAGTGCAAGAAAGTCCCCTCCTAGGTCCTTCCCGAACCCTGGGCCTCTCCCATCTGCCCCTCTGTCTAAGACGCAGCAAACCTCAAATGCTATTTACTGTTGAGTGCACAAATTAGGAGAAACATGTGACCTACTACTACATCTGCCAGTTTTAAAGGGTACGAGGACTGTAACAAGTGCACTGAGACATGTGCATGCACCCCCGGGGTCCCGTGCTCTGTTACAGTGCTTTCGGGGCTTTAGTTTTCATCAAGTGTGCAAACATATTCTATAATCATAGAAAGGTCTTCTGATTAACACACAAACCTGAGAATCAACTTCTGTAACCTTGGGCAAATCACAGTCCTGAGCCTCTGTTGTCATATCTAACTCTCAGATATGTAGTGAAGATTACATAATTAACATTTGCAGTGTGCTCTGAGACCCTTTTGCAAAAGTTGCTATAGGAATATTAAGTATTGTCTCTAAGACTATTGCTACGTATAAGTATCATTTTTGCACTATGCTATGGTACTGATAGGCAAATGGCAACCCAGACTGAAATCCTGGCCTTGTTGAAGTCAATGGGACTTCTGCCATTGACTTCAGCAGGCCAGGATTTCACCCGATTCCCAGGACCTTTTGGCTCAAATCTAAATTCTGAACAGTTTTGAACCCAGATGTTCAACAACATTTCTCCTGCAGTGACATGTTTATTGTTCAAATTGAAAAATACAGAAAATAGAATGCTGATGAAAGAACTCATATTATATAATGGTACCAGAACTACCATTCATTTTGAAAAGCTATTTTACTTTGGAAGAAAAGTCTTACCTTTACAATGAGGGAAGACAGATATGCTGTATATATAATTTGTATGTCCGTAATAATTTTGAAGACACTCGCCCGAGATCTGCCACCTTCGAATACTGGCATCATTAGCACAGGAAAGAAATTCTGTGTCACTTAAAATCGCTAAACCTCTCACACAATCTTCGTGTCCTTTATAAAGGAAAGGAAAAGGTTTTATGAACAACCAAATATTTTGTTCAGCAGCAGCAGCTTAACATATCAATACCTTATTTTGAAATCTCATTTCTTTATCCTAGAAACTAAATATTTAATAAAGAACCAGCTATAAAAAAAATTCCTTTGCTGAGCACTTTCTGAAAATCAGGCCTCTAACGTGTCTCAAGTTGAGTACTCAAAAACCACTAGCCACTTATGGAAATCTTGGTCTAAATAGTAAGTTACTTGAATCCATTAAATTTTCACAAACAGGAAGTTGATTTATAAAGATGTCAGGTTAGAAAATACTCTCAATTTTACCCAAATACTTACCATTGAATGTTCTCTCGCATCTGCCTGCTTTCCATAGTTTAATACTTTTGTCAGCTGAACCAGTCAACATTAATCCTTGCTCAGGCAGTATCTTCACTGCCCATACTGCAGCTGTGTGACCCTGTGAACAAGAACAGTGTTAGAATAGCTAGAGAACAACTGAATTTACAAAGCTGTTCAATTATTCATTATTTGATATACTCATGAAGAACTACTATACCTGTAATGTCATCATGCATTTGTCATTCAACCAGACTTTAGCTGTGGTATCCCATGAGCCACTAAGCAATGTGCCAAATTTCCCAGATGAAAGGCTGCAAACTGGAAAAAACATTCAAATCAGCATTGACACATTCCTGTCCTCTGCCCCTTTCTTATTCCAGTAATATATGGAAGGAGATTTTTCTTATGTTAGCAGCACATATTCATGGAATGTAATCTTTTTTAAAGTTGTTTCCAGGGCAAGCTTTTGGTCCTTTCCTCTTCTACTTTGGAAAGGGAATTTAGCATTGCTTCAGTCACAGTACTAACTAGAACTAAATTCTTCAGAGGATATCTCTGTGACACAGAGGACCACTGGAGCCGGCTGGCAAATGGTACCCTGTTCTGTAACAGCAACTCCTAGCAGGCATGACTAACTTACTACACCTAGCAAACAGCTTTCGTGGTATTTATCCACAAATGATGTAATGTAAGAGCTTAAATGAAAGCAAGCATCACACTGATAATTAATGTCATTGTGAAATAGATGTATAACGAAAATATGTTCCTAAAGTCTGAATCTAGACAGGGCTCACAAACAGGTTTCTGCCAGACAAAAGGTTGTATATTCACCTGTCTCAGTTCACACATAAGTTAAGCACAGTAAGCCAATACAATGGAAACCCAATTTACATATGAAGTCAATAGGAAGGCAATACACTAGAGACTGAACCACAGCAGGAAGTAAACGAACAACACATTTACATTTATGAAAATGGAATCTCAACCAAACTTGGTAGGAGACGCTGCAAAAGGACATGGGCGGAAGAAGGAAGGGGGGGCGGCAAAAAGGCTCTAGACAGGAGGTTAGTCTGTTAAGTTTAGCCTCTAGAAAGCATGTATTGATTTGATTTGATATGTAACCCTTCTGGTTTCATTATCCTTACTCATTAAAGTAGAACTGCAGCATTATGAATATCTCAAGAACAGAGGCTGTTCGTAACTCTGAACAAAATATTATAGTTGTTCTTTCAAAAATTTACAACTGAAGATTGACTTAATACAGCTTTGAAACTTTACTATGCAGAAGAAAAATGGTTCTCCTCCCTCAATCCTTTTTTGTAGTAGTTTACATTTAAATCAGTACTGGGTTTTTTTTGGTGGAGGGGGCGAGGGGGGGAAGAGAGGGTCTCTGCTGCTGCCTGACTGTGTACTTCTGGTTCCAAATGAGGTGTGTGAATAACTGGTCAGTTCTTAACTCAGAGTTTCTACTGTATGTCTTAAATCTTGATTTTTGATGAAAAACTTAGGATTGTTTTCACTATAAGTAGATCTCAGTGCTTTGGTATTGCACAAGGAACTGATCCCAAGTCAAATCATTCAAGCTGATGTATCTACTGTACCCTTGGGGACAGCATACCTGGTATTAACATGAGTGAATAAGGGCCAGAACACAACAGGGGAACTCTTCAAAGTCTTGGGTCTGGGGCAGGGGTGGGGAAACTTTTTGGCCCAAGGGCCACATCGGGGTTGGGCAACTGTATGGAGGGCCAGGTAAGGAAGGCTGTGACTCCCCAAAACAGCCTGGCCGCCACCCCCTATCCGTCCCCTCCCACTTCTTGCCCCGACTGCCCCCCTCAGAACCTCCAACTCATCCAACCCCCCCTGCTCCTCGTCCCCTGACCGTCCCCTCCCAGAATCCCCACCCCCTATCCAACCCCCCTGCTCCCTGTCCCCTGACTGCCCCGACCCCTATCCACACCCCCGAGACGCCGACTCCCACCCTCCTGTTCCCATAGCAGACCTGACGACCACTCCCAAACCTCCACCCATTCACACCGCCCTCTCTCCTGACTGCCCCGAGGACTCCCCGCTTGCTACCAGCAGTCAGGAGCTTGCCGCATGACACCAGACCAGAGCCAGCGCGACTCCCCATCACGTTCCGAACTGCGGGAGGCAGCAGCGGCAGAGTGCGGCCCGACACGCGCAGCTGTGGCTTGCAAGGGGATGAGCGACAGCAGGAGGGGCCAGGAGCCTAGGCTCCTCAGCTGGGAGTCAGGAAGCGGCAGGACGAGTCGTGGGCCAGTGTGGCCCCAGAGGCCCATAGTTTGCCCATGTCTGTTCTGGGTAATAACCTACTGTTTAACCTCCACAGAGGCAACCATAGAGGGTGTATGCATAGCCAGAGATTAATTGGATAGGAACAGACTGGAGATGTCAGGCGACTGAACTGTCAAAATTAGACACAACCAAAGTCTACTCTGCAGTACTGGAGACAGGGGAGAACAACAAAGCAGCAAAACACGCCTGCTGGCAACTGACGAGGGGTGGGCCAAACATCTACCTGAAATTTTTATAGCCCTGCTAACACCACAACCTTCAGCCCAAACACTGACACAGTCAAGCCAACGGGCATAAGATTATGTTCTACACACCTCGCAATAGCACCAGGGTTTTGAACTCAGCTCAAGGCACCCCCCTTACCATCTACACACAAATCAACTCTATAGCCAGGGCTGGACCCAGGAATCAAGCCTAATACTTTGCAGTATAGATGCAGCCCATTTGACTCAAGCTCATGGGGACTTAAAGTATTCCACAATTGTTCCCTGGACAGTCAAGTTTGGACGCAGGCTCATAGTTTTTTAACAGCTTGAAAGTCCCAAGTGGGCTTCTACTCATCGCTGAGGCTCCTAGGTGAACTAACAACAACAATATTAATAAGCCACATAAATAATTATACATTAAGATAGACTATGCTTGCTTCGTTGAAAACATGAGAAGTTACTGTGACTAGTTTACCTAAGAATTGGATTTAACAAATAAACCATGCCCGAAGCCATATTTGGAAGTAATTCCTCATAGAAAATACTAAAGAATTTAAGTCTAACAAAAGCCCATTTTCATGAGACCATATGTTAATTTAAACCAAGTTAAGACAATTTGCGATTAGTTTCAGCTTTTTGCCATGGGGAATCTAACAAAACCAAGAACTACAACTACAGTGTTTATGTGACCCTTAAGGAACTAGAGTGGAGCTGTGCTGTCCAGTGTGAAGATGCAAATATAATGTCATTTCCCACCTGTTGCATTAGCCAGAACGAGGAAGCTGTCACTCTGAAGGTTATGATGCATACACAAGATACAAATGGAGTGGCCTCCTCATAGCAAGCATTTCAGTAAAGCCCCCTGTTAGGGACTAACACAGACTATACGATCAACAAATTTACATTTACAGAAATAAAATACGAAGCAAAATTAATTTAAGCTACAGAATCACCTTATATTCAAAAACTTTGGACTGATTTTATTTATATATATGATGTATAGTGTGTCAATATTTAAACCTGGCCATTTATTTACAATAGCCTAAAGGAGTCACAGAAGTAAAGCCACTACTCTACTTATATACAGCATAGAAACAGAGGCAATTTTTCTATGAAAATGATTTGCTGTCGAGTATTTATGAATCGTAATCCTTCCCTTTTAAAATGTATGAAGCAGTATACATCAAGCAGAAGATAAAAATACTAAATGAATTAAATATAGCTACAGAATTGAAGATTAGATGAATTCAGAGAAATAAGTGTAACTAGATAATCATAATTCTCTAACATTACTGATTGCCACTTAGCACTGCAAATGTTGTTACACAGTTCCTCCAAAATCAGATTTTTCTTCCATTACTATTAATAATACGTTATTAAGGCCCATGCTGGGCAAATGGAAGTTACTACTTTTCAATAACTTGTGTGTTCCCTTTCCTAGACATGCAGTTAGCTTTTAATATTCATTCTTGTAATATCCCTTCATTTATTTACATCCAGTTATCCTACTCAACTAAGATCCAAGTCTGGGTTAAATGTTTCCATACCCCATGCTGGTGTTAACATGTACATAGATAATAGTGCTTCGGAACAGCTAAGAAAAGACAATTCTTTGATGTAGAATATTCTAAAATAATAAATATAATTTAATCTAGTATCAAAATCAGAAATCTGACTTGCGATACAAGGTAATCCCAACAATTTTTTGTCACAAGTTAAGTCCTGGTTTGAATTTCAAGCTTTTTATTTAATGTTGTTAAGAACAAGATTAATTCTTCTAAACTAAAGACATCAATCAGCAATTATTTGCTTGTGCATAGAAGCTTATGCCAGCTGGCAAAAGCTGTCTGTTACTCACTGCAGACTAAGGCCCCAACCCTGTAATTGACTGTGGCATGGCAACCAAACCTCCTCCTCGTTTCTTGTCCTCTTCCTCTACACACACACTGCATGAAGTACAAGTGGCTTCAATAGACGGGCTCCGCCTGAACAAAGCTTTTGCTGATCATGGCGTATAGTTGCATCTTCATACTCATCGCTAAAGCATGATTAAGATATGCTTTATAAGCATGTAGTGCAGGCCATAGGTGGGGCTTGAGGACTAACAAAAAAATTTTAATGAATCTGTAAACTCAGGGGTTGATCACACCATATTGATGGAGAAATGCCCTTAACCGGCAGTTACCATTTTTAGAAGGATAAAAAGTGAACGCAGAGAACGACAGCCTGATAGTAATTTGACATCTGTAGTATTGCAAGGTCTTTCGAAAAAACTGGGAAGAACAAGTTAGTTAAGGAACATTGAGGTCAAATGTACTTGGACAATACACACAGTTTCTACAAAAGGTAGATCGGCCAAACAACCTGATCTCCTTCTTTGAGACAGGTAAGTTTTTTTAGAACAAAGGAAACAGTGGAATCTAATTTTACCGATTTTCGATTTTACAGGCATTTGTTGGCCTGATTATAAGTCAATGGAGAAAGGTGCGTAAAGTGAAAACGGTAAAGGTGGGAAAAAAGCTAAAAACTTCAAAGGGAAGTTACTAATTTCGTACTGAAAGGTGAACTGTCAGGCTAGAGAGGAGAGTTATATGGTTCCTCAGGGATAAGTCTGGGACAATCTTATTTAATCTTTTCATCTGAACCTTGGGCACAACAAAAACGTGGTAACTGTGCTAATACAAGTTTTGCGGATGAACACAAAGCTGGAAGATACGGCCATTATACAAGAATATGACTTGTAAACCAGAGTTAATGGAATGAGGAGATTTTAATAGTGAAAGTGCAAGGTCATTGCATTTAGGATTAAAAAACAAGAATGTTTGTTATAAGCTGGGACTGCATCAGCTAGAAGGTAATGGAAGAGGAGAAGAAACCTCGGATACTTGGTTGATCACAGATTATGAGCAGCTAATGTAATAATGGCCCGTGAAAAAGTTAATGGTGGTCTATGCGGATGCTCAGGTGGAGGTCTTCAGGACGATTAAGAGGAGCGTAGTAACCATTATACTAATGGCATGTGGAGAGACTCCATCTAGAAATACATGTGGTGCGTGAATCTGGTCTCCCATGTTATAAGAAAGATAAATCAAACTGGCAACAGGTAAAGAGAAAGGCATACAGGATGATATCAGAGCGAATGAAACTGGGTTTTATGAAAGGGAGAACCAAAGAGTGTGGCTTGTAGCGTACCGCACAAGAACAGCATGAGGCGGAAAGAAGGATGAGGGGAGATAGGATTGCTCTCTATAAATATATCAGAGGAATAAATACCAGGGAGGGAGAGGAATTATTTAAGCTCAGTACCAATGCAGACACAAGAACAAATGGATATAAACTGGCCATCAGGAAGTTCAGACTTGAAATTAGACAAAGGTTTCTAACCATCAGAGGAGTGAAGTTCTGGAACAGCCTTCCAAGGGGAGCAATGGGGGCAAAAGACATATCTGGCTTCATAAGCTTATCAAGCTTTGTCATGGAGGGGATGGTATGACGGGATAGCCTAATTCTGGCAATTAATTGATCTTTGACTATTAGTGGTAAATATGCCCAATGGCCTGTAATGGGATGTTAGATGGGGTGGGATCTGAGTTACTACAGAGAATTCTTTCCTGGGACTCTGGCTGGTGAGTTTTGCCCACACGGTTAGAGTTCAGCTGATCGCCATATTTGGGGTCAGTAAGGAATTTTCCTCCAGGGCAGATTGGCAGAGGTCCTGGGTTTTTTTTGCCTTCCTCTGCAACGTGTGGAATGAGTAACTTGCTGGAGGATTCTCTGCACCTTGAAGTCTTTAAACCATGATCTGAGGACTTCAATAGCTCAGACATAAGTTAGGGGTTTAATACAGGAGTGGGTGGGTGAGATTCTGAGGCCTGCATTGTGCAGGTCAGTCTAGATGATCATAAATGGTCCCCTCTGACCTTAAAGTCTACAATTTTATAACCTGAAGAGCTAAAAAACAGATTTTTGAAGTTTTGAACAATTACGGGGTTGCAATTTTAAGCATCTCAACCTACAAAGTGCCTGCTGTAATACTGTTTTCTTCCACATTCTGATTCGGGGTTTTTCACAGCTACACCATAATTGGACAAAAAACATTTACTTTGAAATATTCATATTTTAAAAGGAATGTCAACAAAAAATTCACACTTCTATCTAAAGGTTTTTGTTTTTCTTTTTTAACCTAGAAGACACACCTAATATTAAAATAAATTAGAGATTATAGGAGAATAATATTTCTATTTTTAGGTTTGTTTACACAATATTTGACCGCTCTCTGTACACAGTTTCAAGACTTTCCCTGAACAGCCAGTCTAGTTGAGAAAAACAGTAATTAAAAATATTAAAATCTGCCAAACTACAAAAGTTGGCAGGTACTGAACCTGAAACAACTTTAAACTCAACTTTCCAGGTATTGTATGCAGTTGTCTCCTACCTCCTTGAATGTCTCAGATGCACAGGAATCAGTGAAAATGTTATTTAACCCCACACTCCAAAGGCTTTCTTATAACAATCATGATCTCCTCCCTCACCCGTTCCTTCAGCTTCTCAAATGCTACATGTAGGTTGAAGTCACAATATGCACAATAGTGGAAATCACAATAGTCAGCTAAACCTTTCCTCCACAAAAAAGTAGAATAATAAAGGGCTGCAGCAACCCCAGGTGCAGCCAAAAATTTGTATAAGATAGTTTATGCATTGATCCCTTTCCGCTGTACCCCTATAATTTCCTAAAGTGGACATATTGCTATTACCCACATTGTGATCACTAACATAGTGGAGGAGAACTAAAAAGAGCTGTCATCCATTTGGAAGAAAGGACAATTCCCTCCTTTGTGATATAGTTGTTAGAAAATTCTGAGAGTCTATCCCTCCAGTAATACAGGCACTCTATACTTTCCCTCACGTAAATCACAGTTTTATATGACAGCCTCCTGGCAAAATATTCAGATGAACTTGTCACTCTAATTTATTCACTCTAATTTAAGGTTCTGCATGCCAGTAATATATTTGAACGTTTTTAGAAGGTCTCTTTCTATAAAAGTCTATAATGTATAACTAAACTATTGTTGTATGTAAAGTAAATAAGGTTTTTAAAATGTTTAAGAAGTTTCATTTAAAATTAAATTAAAATGCAGAGCCCACCGGACCAGTGGCCAGGACCCGGGCACTGTGAGTGCCACTGAAACTCAGCTCACGTGCCACCTTCGGCATGCGTACCATAGGTTGCCTCCCCCTGCACTAAATCAAGGATATGTTTTATAATTTTAAACTATGCATACAGTAGGAAATATGTTTTGCTGCTGTCCCAAGTATATACTACAATCAAGGGTCAGCAACCTTTCAGAAGTGGTGTGCCGAGTCTTCATTTATTCACTCTAATTTAAGGTTTCGTGTGCCAGTAATACATTTTAACATTTTTAGAAGGTCTATTTCTAGAAGTCTATAATATATAACTAAACTTGTTGTATTTAAAGTAAATAAGTTTTTTTAAATGTTTAAGAAGCTTCATTTAAAATTAAAATTAAAATGCAGAGCCCCTCAGACCGGTGGCCAGGACTCAGTCAGTGTGTGTCACTGAAAATCAGCTTGCGTGCCGCCTTCAGCACACGTGCCATAGGTTGATACCCATGACTACATAGCAGTACATCTACTGATTATAACAAAGGACCGGGAATCAGCTCTCAGTTTCAATTTCTCACTTGCTCTCTTAGTTTCAATTCAATGACTCATAGTGCGACCCTGACAAGGCTACTTAGGAACAAAATTGTACAGCTGTTTGTAACACCTAAGATTTTTATAACTGAAAGCAGTCAACAAAAAGGTTTATCTTTCTTTTTCAGTTTGTTTTGCGCATTGAACTGTACTTTCTGTATAAGCAGTGTCAACGCATACAATATCTGTATATTCTGTTTCTAACTTGCTGAACAGACCATTGTGAACACTAAACAAAGCAGAAATACCCTTTTAAAAAAAATCTGTGAAAAGAATTTTAAAATTTTAGAACACTGACCTGTCAAAAACTTGAATGACTTTATTTTTAAAAACTAAGTTTATAGTATCACTTTTTATCTCTTATTGCTTCAGTAAGCCCATCTATAAACAGGATTCACACGTTTATGGGAGCGATGGAAAAATGTAGCATCTGTACAGCACTTTGAGCTATTGAGATAAAATGACCTATTAGAGTATTATTCCCTGAATTCCACAGAAAGCAGACACAAGGAGTACATTTAATGATCACTAACAGAGCAGCGAGCTATCCAATTCAAACAGACTCTGCACAAAAAGCCCTGATAAAGAGCAACCACAAGTCTGCTCACTCCACAGGGTCGTTATGAAATTGAGAGATTCACAAGGCGGTTAGAAATAGAACTGGGCAAGCCACTAAGGCTGTAATCTATTTTTAAACAGACACACATACATGTAAGAAGCAGCTAAGGCCAGCCACAGAAAGAACTGAGAGATTATACTCCTTTGCACTCAGATTCTGAACGCTTATGGCCAAATTCAGCTGTGAGACACGTACCCCCAACTCCCAAAGTGAGGAGTCAGGGAAGAGTTTGGCTCTCAGAGCCTAGGAGGAAATATCAGAGCTAGTTCTGGGGTTGGCGGAGGCACAAGTGCCCCTATTACAGCCTGCGGGAGGCTGGGTTAAAGGAGATCCTCATATTCGTCCCCCCGCATGCCTGCTGTCGGCGCAGCAGAGGAGCGGGGGGCGCGGGCGACAGGGAGTCCAAGCGGCTGCTGCTTCTGCTTCTAGGGGGAAGCGGAGCCCGGTCACCCCACATGCCCCCGAAGAGGCCGGTCCCCTCAGCACTCACCCGTCCGGGGCCCACAGCCGGGCGGTTCGGTCCCGGGACACAGACACGAAGCCGCCCGGCGGGAACAGGCCGTGACTCAAGCCCCGCACGTCCAGCTCGTGTCCCACCACGGAGCAGCGGAGCCGGTAAGTGCCGCCCGCGCTCGCCATGACCGTGGCTCTCCCCGCAGTTGGAAATCTCGTCTCAGCCCGGGAAA
This sequence comes from Chelonoidis abingdonii, assembly GCF_003597395.2. Taxonomy (NCBI): domain Eukaryota; kingdom Metazoa; phylum Chordata; order Testudines; family Testudinidae; genus Chelonoidis; species Chelonoidis abingdonii. The sequence continues at coordinate 118,020,631 of NC_133774.1, forward strand.
GCCGGCGGGTAGCGGAGGTACCGTAAGGCGAGACCCTGACACAGCAACACCACCCCTCCCCTCCCCTCCGCCGGAAACCGTCATCAACAAATGCCGGGCCACCGCCCCCAGAGGCATTGAGCACATTGAAGGGGTGGAGACTGCATATCCCGGCATGCGCAGCGCCAGATAGCGAGGAAAGACCAGGTCGGAGATGGCGCGATGTGTGCTGGGAGGTGTAGTCTCCGTAGATCACGTAATTAGAGCGGGCGCTTAGCATGCTGGGATTGGTAGGCCCTTATTAGAGCCAGAGCGGAAACCTTTGCAAGTTGGGACTTGCACAGTGTAATGCCCTTTCCCAGCGCCTATCTGTGCTGAGGTTCCTGCGGGCTCTTCCCCCCCTCCTTTTAGTGGGGTAAACTCTGTATTCTCAGCGTGGGGGTGGGGAGCTCGTTCTCTCTCCTGGCTGTCGGAGGCGGCGGGATTTCAGAATCTCGCGAGAGCGGAAGGAGCGCGGTGGATGATTGGCTGCTGGAGCAGATGGGGCGGGGTTGGTCCGTTGCTGTGATACTGGCGTCGCGTGGGGACGGGGGACGGGTCGGCTAGGAGGTAAATCGGTTCCAACTGGCCCTGGAGAGCGGCCGACTCGGGTGAGACCGCGGGGCCGGGATCCAACCGCGGCCCGCCTGGGGGCCCCCCCCCGCTAGGGCGGGACCCCGCCCTCCTCCCTGGCCCTCAACCGCTGTGGGGAGAATCGGGTCCGGATCCGACTCTTCCTGTGACCGTCCCGGGAGGGAGCTACCTCGCAGCACCATCCCCAGTGCCCCTGCGCCGCTCCCATCCCCAGTGCCCGCACCCCCCAGGGCCGCCCCCTTGCCCGGTGCGCCGCTTCCATCCTTTGTGCCCGCACCCCCCAGCACGCCCCCTAGTGCCCCCATGCACCGTCTCCACCCTTAGTGCCCGCACCCCCAGCACCGCCTCTAGTGCCCAGTGCGCTGCCCCCATCCCCAATGTCCCTGCGCCGCCCCCATCCCCAGTGCCTGCCCCTAGTGCCCGCACTCCCCAGCACTGCTCCTTGTGCCCCGATGCACCATCTCCATCCCTAGTGCCCGCTATGCCACCCTAGAGCCCACACTCCCTAGTGCCCCAGCGCCCCCCATTCTCCACTTCCATCCCTAGTGCTCTCCAGCACTGCCTCCTAATATCCCACATCCACTAGTTCAATCCTTTGTGCCCCTAGCGCGGCCTCCTCGTGTCCCTCAGCACTGCCTAATGTCCCTCTCCACTAGCTCCATCTCTAGTGCCCTCCAGCGCTGCCCCTAGTGCCCACACCCAACAGCTCCATTCCTAGTACGCCCAGCACTATCTGTAGAAGCCCCTGTCCCTAGCCCCACTCTAGTAACTCCCATTGCCACCCCTGGTGCTCCTTAACAGTCTGCATAGCCCAACCACTTCTCGAACCCCTACAGTGCCACCCCTAGTACTCCCCACAACTAGAGTTACCAATTTTGGTTGATAAGAACATAAGAACGGCAATACTGGGTCAAACCAAAGATCCATCAAGCCCAGTATCCTGTCCTCTGTCAGTGGCCAATGGTAAGTGCCCCAAAGGGAATGAGCAGTCAGGTTATCACCCAATCGCAGCTTCTGGTAAAGAGAGGCTAGGGGCACCATTCCTGCCCATCCTAGCTAATAGCCATTGATGGTCCTATCTTCCATGAATCTATCTAGTTCCCTTTTGAATCCCGTTATAGTATTGGCCTTCACAACTCTGGTAAGGAGTTCCAGAGGTTGACAGTGTGTTGCATGAAAAAATACTTTCTTGTGTTTGTTTTAAACCTGCTGCCTGTTAATTTCATTTCGTGGCCCCTTGTTCTTATATTATGAGAAGGGGTAAATAACACTTCCTTATTTACTTTCTCTATACCACTCATGATTTTATAGACCTCTATCATATCCCCCCTTAGTCACCTCTTTGCCAGGTAGAAAAGTCCCAATCTGATTAATCTCTCCTCATATGGAAGCCGACCTATACCCCTGATCATTTTTGGTGCACTTTTCTGAACCTTTTCCAATTCTAATATATCTTTTTTGAGATGGGCGACCACATCTGCACACAGTATTCAAGGTGTGGGCGTACCATGGATTTATATAGAGGGAATATCATATTTTCTGTTTTATTATCCATCCCATTTTTGATGATTCCCAACATTCTGTTCACTTTTTTGACTGCCACGGCACATTGAGTGGATGATTTCAGAGAACTATCCACAATGACTCCAAGATGTCTTTCTTGAGTGGTAACAGCTAACTTAGACCCCATCGTTCTTGGATGTATTCCTGGAGATTTCATCACATGACATGATCTTTAATTAAAGATTAATCTTTAATTCCTGGAGACTCCAGGCCAATCCTGAAGGGTGGGCAACCCTATTCTCACCACTGTGTCGCTCCTAGTACTCCTTAACAATCCCCACTGACCCTAGTGCCACCCCAGTACCCCAAAGCTCCCAGCACTATCCCAGTACCCCTTTAAATTCTCCCCACACCCCCAGTACCAGCCCATATTCTCCCCACAGCACTAGTACCTCATCTTTCCCAGTGCCACCCCAGTATCACCTAACAGTTCCCATAGCCCAGGGATCGGCAACCTTTGGCATGTGGCCCGGGCCAGTTTGTTTATCTGCCACGTCCGCAGGTTTGACCAGTCGTGGCTCCCACTGGCTGCAGTTCGCCGCTTCAGGCCAATGTGGGTGGCGGGAGGCAGCAGCCAGCACATCCCTCAACCTATGCTGCTTCCCAGAGCCCCCATTGGCCTGGGTTGGTGAACCGCGGCCAGTGGGAGCTGCGATCGGCCGAACCTACAGACATGGCAGGCCCCGTGCCAAAGGTTGCTGATCCCTGTCATAGCCCATCCACACTTGTATCTCCCACAGCCCCCAGTGCCAGCCTGTATTCCCCCCATACCGCAGTGCCACCTGTAAATCCCCCCTCAACACTGGCACCCAATACCCCCATCCTCCCTGTGTCACCCTGGCTACCCACCCATCCTCCTAATAGCCCCACTGTAATCCACACAACCTACAGTGCCACCCTTTATACTTCCTTCTGCTCCCTGTATTCCCCCACATTCTCTGTGCTGCACCTTATACTCCCCACCCACTCAAGTATTTCTAGTATTCCCACAGTACTCCCTATATACCCAGTACTCCCCCCAGCATCACCCGTTATTTATAGTCCCTGTATACCCTAGTACCACCTTACATCTTCTACACGTTCCTCACTCCCCTCAACTGTCCAACACCCTCCATTTCTCTCCCAACACACAACAGGCTCCCTTAGTAATGTAAAGGATCCTTACTAATAAAGGATCAGTTCTAATTAAAGGACATGAGCATCATATGTTTCTTTCCAGAGAGAAGTTTAAATAGAAAATGGCAAGCAATCACAAGCCACCTACAGCTCGTCCTACTTCAAGAGGAGGAGTTGGGCTCACAGCCAGGCCTTCTTCATCCTTGTTACGGACACCATCAGCAGCCAGAATGGGAACAGGGGTGTGTTAAAGTGATTTAATATGTTTGTTTTGAATGTTTAGATTTTATCCTGATTTTTCTCTCCTGAAGACTTGTGTGCCAGCAGTAATTGTAATTGAAGGTAGCAGTTTGTATTCTTTTTTGGTACTTCATATTTCTTTCTTCGTCCCAAGAAGATTTGTCTGTTGTATGTTAAAGGAGGTGGGTTGGAAGCTGTTATTGCCATATATGGGATGAAATATATCTTTTCGAGTCACAAGTAGGAAAAGCAAAAAGTTCTGGTTTGTCAGAGAGGTGTCAAGTCACCCTTCATCAGTTGCCTTCCCCTATGATTTTGTTCATGTCATGGGAGTAATTTACACTGGGTCTTCAGATTGCCTCTGGTCCTTTTATTCTGGTATGGCCTGCAAAGTCCAAGTAAAGGTCAAGACCATAGTACTTAAAAGATTACCGGATCTGCAAGCTTAGTGCATCCCACATCTGGTATCCTTAAAGGAGCAAAATACATTTTGCAGAAGTCCTAAGGCATCTGCTGATGCACTTTGGGACTAGAATAAACAGGTTTGGACTTTCGCTTTCACAGTTCAGTCTATGGTTAGAAAGACTTGGCTCTTCCCTAACAGTCTGTCCTCTCTAACCAAACTAGAGACATTTGTTTGGAAGAGCAACAAATTGTTCTTCCTTAATTTATGCACTTTTTGGTAGCCAGTAGGCTCGTTTTAGCCTACACCTCTGTTGAAATAGGAGATTTTAATAAAGAGTAGCCGATTTCAATAAAGGGAAGCATTATATGTGAGGCCTGAGAATGAGACTTACACGTTTTTCTCCACAGATAAGTAGAAACCTGAGCTTTATGGAGATTTTGGACAGGAAAATCAATCGTGCTATACCTGACCATTAAAATAACAGTCTCACTGAATTGATTTTTTTTAAATCTAATGCGGGGAAGCAGGGAGGGGTGTTATTGGAATTAACTGCTAAAGGATAACCACACAACATGATAAACAGAACAGTGGGAATTCAGTTTACACTACCATGTAGGCAGAGGTCAAACCTGAGGGAGAGAAAGAACATCGAGAATGCAAATAAAATAGCCTTGAGTCTCAAAAACAAATATAAAGAGATGTCTGTACTAGAGGCTTTGATTTGATAGTATAGTATTCAGATTTACTTCTAACATTTTTGGTATAAATTATCACCTGCAAGAAAAATACTGCTAAAGATCTAATGTACTAAGTAAAATACGTAGGTTAGTTTCTGATTTTTAGAACAATCCAGACAAGCTTTTAAATATTCCTCTTAACAACCACATAAATATAACAACTGGTTTATTATTCTGTTGTCTTTGTCTAGATGCCTCCTGGTACATCGAGGCCTGGTACTCGTGGTGGTCTCCTAGGTACTGGAGTGGTGTTGTCATCTCAAATTAAAGTTGCAGACCGTCCAGTGACACAACAAGGGTTAAGTGGAATGAAAACTGGAGTGAAAGGTATTTTAATATATGTAGAATTCTTATCTTAGTACAGGAAAGTGTTTTTAACACTGACAATGAAGCGATACAATTTGGGGAAGTTGGACGGCAGAGGATCTTTTATAGCTCTAGTGCCTCTGGTTCGGGACAGAAACTTGAAATTTGGCAATGAGATAGTCACTAAGTCAGACATGTGCCTTTTCGAGGTCCTTGGGCAGATTTGGCAGAATGTATAGGGATTTAAAAATATGGCTTGCACATATTTGAATAACAGCCTTACTATATTCTATTCATATTATGCAAGCATAAGGGTGAGTGTGTATGGAATCTTAGCTTTGTCTCATTGCATAGAAAGTTGAAGTTCATGTGAAATTTGGAGCTTTGCCTTATCTATATGATCTAGTATTGAATGAGGCAAGGGGGCAAATGAACCAGCCTCCAGAGTACACATCTTGTGCAAGACAGAGGGTCTTACAAATCTCTAGAAAATAGTTCCATGTTATTGAATGTCTGTGTTTTATCAGTTTTTCTCTTAGCATAGTTTTCGTTTGGAATATCTGTAGGTTTTTAGAAAGAAAATTAAGGTTGCAAAGTGAAGCACTCAAGACGTCTGCTTCTTGTGCTCGTGCTTTATGATATGCTTTAATTATGCAAACGTGTCTTTTGTGTATTGAATGAGGCAGGGTTACATAGTGAGTGAATGGGTTATCATGTGATTCCATCTCTCTTTTTAGGAGAAATTCTTTTTTCTGTTACCACAGTGAAAATTCAGAGTGACTCATTAAATGGACATACTCTAAATTTACATTGCTGTAATTGAGAACAAATTTTGGCCCTCAGGGTACAGGATGAATGGCATATAGTGATTATAGCCCTGGTCTAAGGACTAAGAAAATACATTGTGTCTTGAGTTTGATTATATTTCCTTATTTACAACCGGAGAAAGATTTAGTTGATAAAGATCCTAACACCTTTAACGCCAAAGAAAAAATTCTGATAGCAAAGTCAAAAGTTTCTTATCTGTGTATAAGTAGATTTTACAAGTTCAGAGAAAATATGTATCTTTAAAACAATCTTTAAAATCTCTTTTATAACTTCAGGTTATTCTTATGATTCTTTGTGAATCATAACAATAAGAGTTCCCCGAATTTGTGAAGCCTCAGAATAAGGGACACAGGGCAACAATTTAAAAAGGAATCCTAAAGCATTTCAAAACATACAGAAGTGAGTCAATCTAACCCAAATATTTGTGTAAAACTAATGCAAATTCATTATTATCTACCCTCTTTTCTAATACCCCAATTTTAGAATGCACTAAATCACCACTAGCATCAAATAAGTCAGATTTTGACTCGAGGACATGGATCACAGAAAGCGTGGAAGTTAGTGAGGTATCTGAAATTTTTTTCAAGGAAGAGTAATAGGGAGATTTTTTTTCCTCTCAGCTGAACAAATTGTGATGTAAGGACCTACAGCTAATAAGGATTAGGGAGAGGAGAGGCAGGCTAATGAGTCCATCCTTCTACTATCTTTGCTTTTAGAAATCTCATAAGTAGCAGACTTCTCTATGCCTGAACACTACTTACAGTATTCACATCTCTAGGGCGACATTTGAAAAAATTAATATTAAAAGAAGGCATAGATTGAATCTCCTTCCAGCACTGCAGAACAATATTTAAATACTTTACTATGCAACAAGTGTGTATACAGTTGTAATCACATTGATCTCACCCACAATTGGACTATGGTTTGATGTCAGAAATACAGCTCCAGTGCGAGGAGACTTTAGATGTCCTTCGAGGTAGTGGGTTACAACTAGAACTGTTGCTTTTATTCCAGGGTGTTCAGTTTAGGTCTCAAAGTTCCTATCACGACTGTCATCTCAAAGACTCCAATTTAGCTATGCCCACTAAGCATTGGGAATAGCTGAGGGACAAGATGGGGGTGAATAGGAACTATTTGCAACTCATCATACCTAAGGCTGGTTCTATACTAGCCCAGACCCCAGCATTGTTTAGAGGTCCTGTGTCATGTGGCTATGGCTCCAAGGAGGTTGTCACAGCAACCAGTGATTTCTGGGGCACAGGAGTGCTGTGACCATGTTACCAAAATATCCCCTATGTTGGAGGTGGCTTAGAGTTGGTGAAAGCCCGATTGGCTGGATCAGCTGTCTTTACAGTCCATTTGCTGTTGGAATGGCACAAAGGGGCCATATTGTAGAAGAAAATCTATCTTAGAATCACCACTGAGCAGGTGAAAAAGAAAGGGCAGGTAAATAGCAGCTAGATTTACTGTAGACTGTCATCTCGAGAGAGCCCACTCATTCGTATGTCACTTCTTTGTGCTGTGCGGAGAATCTGTTTTTTTGTGTGTTGTGATGTTTAACCTGTGGAACTGGGAGAGAGCATGTGATGCACCTCAAGGCGATTTCAGCTTTATACAAAGGGTGAAAAGAGATACAGCTCAGGGCAAGGAGAACCTGTGTTTTTAAAGGACTCATTGAATGTGAAGGCATGGCTGGGCTGGTACAAAGAACAAGAAAAGTCAGTCAGAGCTTGGGAGGCTGGAGCAGCATAAAGGAACCAAATCTAAAGAATAGAGGAGACTAGAACAGCATTGGAGCTGAACGTGAAATTCTAAGCTTAGCTGAGGTGGAGACTGTAAGGAATCAAAGTGGGGCTGACACTCTATCACTGAATTAAGTGTTCCTATGATGCTTTTTAACTTGTATGTCTTTATTTTTAATATGTGCTTGGTTTTTGTAGAGAACACACATATTAAGGAAAGTTATCGCAAGTTTTCCTTAAATCCTCCATACCTTTTTAGGATGAGGTCACCCTCGTGCAAGGTTCATCTCAGAAATTTTCAGTTGCTTAAGTAATCTAAATACTCACCAAAGCCTAACATGCACCTCGGATTTCATCTGTATTGATTGAATAAAGGCTGTATGAGGACATTCTGAAGGTGCTGGTTCTCTGTTTGGAGTATAACTTCAACTCGTCCTTTGTGAACTTAATTTTTGTCTAATTAAAACTCATTCTTTTCTAATAAAATGTTTCTTGTTCTCTTTTGTTAGGTCCTCAGAGACAGATTATGGATAAATCCTATTATCTTGGACTGCTTAGGTATGTTAGTGACAACACTTTTTCAAGCTATAGCATAGTTAATCTCTTCTCCCTCCCCCCACCCATATCAAGGAATGAAATACAGCAGCATAAATGGATTAGGTTGGTTGTTCACTTATGATGAAATTCTCTCCATTATAAGACTTCCCGGGATGAGGAGGGTCTTTGTAGATCCTCTATCCTGGGGTACTTTTCACCCTTAATTCCAAGAATAAATTTGCTAAATTAACATATTTTTTCATTATTGCCCTAAATATCTTATAAAGAGCACTTTGTCATGTTCAGTCAAATTTCTGTGTTGGATGGGCACTCCTAAATCATATCCTCTTACATATAGAGGGTACCCATGTTGTGAAACTGTTGTGGGATAGGGTGACCAGATGTCCCGATTTTATAGGGACAGTCCCAATTTTGGGATCTTTTTCTTATATAGGGTCCTATTGCCCTCCACCCCCGTCCCAATTTTTCACATTTGCTGTCTGGTCACCCTATGTGGGATTGTTCTACTGGAACAACTGAACAATTCTACTTTACAGTTAGACCAAAGGGGAGAAAATACTCTTAATTTTAAATAATATGAACTTTTTATGCTATCCTCCTGCTTTATAATTGTTTAAGAGTTTATCCAAGGTCGAACCCTCTTTTTTATTTCTTTTGCTGATCCTAGAGCTGTTTGAGACAACCTGTAATAAAAGAGAGATGCCTTGAATACATACATTTATAATATAGTATTAGTTTTATCCTACAGTATTTTAGTTGTACATTTTAAACATACAAGTAACTTTTTGTATTTCTTTTCTATAGAAGCAAAATAAGTGAACTCACAACAGAAATAAATAAGCTTCAGAAAGAAATAGAAATGTATAACCAGGAGAATTCTGTCTATCTGTCATATGAAAAGAGGTGAGTCATGTTGCAGTTAATGCAACGTTAGCATAGCCAAATGCCTTGTCAGGACTTTGTGTTTTGTTATATCAGACTTGAATATCTGTACTGTGCAACCTACAGAACTATAAAAATGGATACTTGTTCTGATTTTGTTGTATAAAACACTTAATCTCATAAACTTGAATTTTTGTTCTTTATGTAGGGCAGAGACTTTAGCTGGTGAAATCAAAGAATTTCAAGGTCAACTAGCGGACTACAATATGGTATGTTATGATTAGCTGTTTCACACTAGATTTCCCCCCCATTGCTTTTGCATGGCGAACATACTGGTTTTAACCTTCAGTATTTTTTTGTATGACATTTCTCCATTAGAAAGATTTACTGTTTAACACTGCTTTAATTCACTTATTAAAAAGGAAACAAATGCTTGCCTTGTTGTCTCATAAGGATATTTACACCCACACTTACATTTTAGTGTTTTTATGATTGGATGCAACTTCCTCTTACAATATCAGGATTTGATGTTTATTACACTATGTCATTGGGAAAAATAATTTCCCTTGGCTTTTCAGTGAAATCTCTGATTACTTGATCAGTGACCCCGATGATAATTTGGGAGTTGTTAATATATGATCATAAGTACAACCATACTGAATCAGACCAATTATCCATCTAGCCCAATATCCTGTCTTCAGACTGCGGCCAGTGCCACATGCTTCAAAAGGAATGATCAGAACAGGGTACTTCTGAGTGATCCATTCCCTGTCATCTTGTCCCAGCTTCTGACATTTGGAGATTTATGGACACCTGGAGCATGGGGTTCTGTCCATCACTGTCTTGGCTAATAGCCATTGATGGACCTATCCTCCATTATCTATTATTTTTGAACCCAGATGTCTTCACAGTATCTCCTGGCAACAGGTTTCACAGGTTGACTGTGTTATTTGAAGAAATACTTCCTTTTGTTTGTTTTTAAACCTGCTGCCTATTAATTTTATTGGGTGACCCCTAGTTCTTGTGTAATGTGAAGGAGTAAATAACACTTCCCTATTCACTTTCTCCACACTATTCATGATTTTTTAGACCTTTCTCATATCTCCCCCTTATTCATCTCTTTTCTAAGTTTAACAGTCCCAGTCTTTTTAATCTCTCCTCATATGGAAGCTGTTCTATACCTCTCATCATTTGTGTTGACCTTCTGTCTCCTTTTATGAGATGGAGTGACCAGAACTACACACAATATTTAATATGTGGGAATACCATGGATTTATACAGTCTCATTATGATATTTTCTGTCTTATTATCTATCCCTTTGCTAATGAGTCCTAACATTCTGTTAGCTTTTTTTTGACTGCTACTGCACATTAAGCACATGTTTTCAGACAACTGTTCATGGTGACCCAAGATCTCTTTCTTGAGTGGTAACAGCTACTTTAGATCCCCTAATTTTGTATGTATAGTTGGGATTATGTTTTCCAATGTGTATTACTTAGCATTTATCAACATTGAATTTCATCTGCCGTTTTGTTGCCCAGTCATTAAGTTTTGTAAGATCCCTTCATAACTCTTCACAGTCTGATTTGGACTTAACTATCTTGAGTAATTTTGTATCATCTGTATATTGTGCCATCTCATTGTTCATCCCCTTTTCCAGATTATTTATGAATATGTTGAACAGCACTGGTCCTGATACAGATCATTAGGGGACCTAATCATTACTGTTTACCTCTTTCCATTGTGATAACTATTTATTTGACCCTTTGTTTCCTGACTTTTAATTAGTTACTGATCCACAAGAAGACTTTTCTTACCCTATGCTTGTTTATTTTGCTTAAGAGCCTTTGGTGGGGAATCTTGTTAAAGGCTTTCTGAAAGTCCAATTACACCCTTGTCCACATTCTTGTTGACACCCTTAAGAGTTCTATTAGATTTGTGAGACAGGATTTCTCTTTCCAAAAGCCATGTTGGTTCTTCCCCAACATATCATGCTTCTTTTTGAATCTGATAATTCTGAACTTTCGTGTAGTTTCAACCAATTTGCCTGTTGCTGAAGTTAGGTTTACTGGCCTGTAATTGTCAGGATCACCTCTGGAGCCTTTTTTAAAAATTGGCATTACGTTAGCTATTCTTCAGTCATCTGATTCAGAGACTGATTTAAGTGATAGGTTACATACCACAGTTAGTAGTTCTACGGTTATATATTTGAGTTCCTTAGGAATTCTTGGGTGAATTCCATCTGAGTCTGGTGACTTATTACTGTTTAATTTATCAATTTGTTCCAAAACTTTCTCTGTTGACACCTCAATCTGGGACAGTTCCTCATATTTGTCACTTGAAAGGAATAGGTCAGTTATGGGAGCTCTCCCTCACATCCTCTGCAGTGAAGGCTGATGCAAAGAATTCATTTACCTTCTCTTCAATGGCTGTGTTTTCCTTGAGTGCTCCTTCAGCACTTCAGTCGTCCAGGGTCCTCACTGGTTGTTTGGCAAGCTTCCTGCTTCTGATATTTTGTTTTGTTTTTTTAATTGCTGTTATTTTTTTGTCTTTAGCTAGTGTCTCTTCAAATTGTTTCTTGGCCTGGCTTATACTTTTACACTTGACTTGCCAGAATTTATGCTCCTTTCTGTTTTCCTCACTAGGATTTGACTTCCAATTTTTAAATTATGCCTTTTTGTCTCTAAATTCCCCTTTTACTCTGCTATTTAACCATGGTGGCATTTTTTTGGTCCTCTGACAGTTTGTATTTTTTTTATTTGGAGTATATATTTAATTTAAGCCTTTATTATGGTGTTTTTAAATAGTCTCTGCAGTTTGCAGGCATTTCGCTCTTGTGACTGTTCCTTTTAATTTCCTTCATTTTTGTTTAGTTCCCTTTTTTTAAGTTACATGCTACTGTAGTGCATTTCTTGGGTTTTTTTGCCCAACAAGGATGTTAAATTTCATTACATTATGGTCACTATAACCAAGCAGTTGAGTTATATTCCCCTGTTGCACCAGATCCTGTGCACTGCTTAAGACTAAATCATGAATTGCCTCTCCCCTCGTGGGATCCAGGACAAACTGCTCCGAGAAGCAGTAATTTATGGTGTCTAGAAATTTTCTCTCTGCATCCCTTCCTGAGATGACATGTACCCAGTGACTATGGAGCTAGTTCCCCTACTACCTGCTTTGTCATTCCTATACATTTTGTACCCTGATTTTTAGGGTCCCATAGATTTTCTTCATTCCACCAAGTTCTTGTGATGCCTATTGTATTAATAGCCTCATTTAATGCCAGGCACTCTAATTCACCCATCTTAGTATTTAGACTTCTCACATTTGTATATAAGCACTTGTACATTTTGTCAATATTCAGTTGCTTGCTTTTATGTGTTATATTTAAATGGGGTCTCTTATGCTTTACTCTTCCTGACTAGCTTCTACCTGTACTTTACCAACTTCTTTTCTATCCACTTTACTTGGATGGAGAGTTCCCCCTTTAATAAATTCATCCCTAAGGGATGTCTTTACCCAAACTATGTTCCTGTGCACCTGTCATCTTTCCCCCAGCTCTTATCTAAAAACAAAACCAAAATCCTCTAAACGTGTTGAATTTTACACGTCAGCAGTCTGGTTCCTTACATCTCATCACCTCTACACTGATAATTCCACTACTAAATGTTAGTGTTATCTCTCTTTCAGTACCTTTATATATCTAGACATTTTTAGCGATAGTCTACAACTTTATTGTACATGGGCATCACAATATTGTGACTTTAAAAGGATTCTGTCCAGTTGCTTAGACCTGAAATGTTAGTTACTTTACAATAATTTCAATGTGATGTAAAATGCCTTCTGTATTCTAAGACCACAGTCCTTAGAACTGATCTGTGTGGGCAAAGAGGATGTGTTTTGAGGAATTTTATACTGTTTAATGCTCCAGTTTACTGTTTTAAAAAATCCCAAAGAATAACCTATGCTTGCATAGAATCATAAAAACAGTGTTTTCTATTGGTTGTGCAGTAGTAGTTGCGTAACTAACAAGCACTATTTTGAAGTGTGTTCGTAGCCATTGTTAAGTTTTTAAGAAATTTAAGCTAATTGGACAGATACATTTTCTTTCAAATTTAAAGTAGAGTTGAAAATTAGCCTTTCTTTCTCTATGTCCGTAGGAAAGGACAAAATCAGTTAAGAGAGAAAAATATTTTGAGGCTTGTAAGAAGGAGAGGGAAACCAAGGAGAGTATTTAAAAAAAAAAAAGAAAGAAAATGTACTGATATTATAAGTAATCAACTTTGCTTTGGATGTGAGAAATCAATACCGCTTCTGTAATATTAATGTTATTTATTATTAATTTTCTGTACAGAACTTGTAAGAATTATGAAATATGAAGCTTACATGTAGTATATTAAAATTTCTAATTTCAGATTTTTGTTTGCAATACCGTATCAGTCACCTCTTTTGTAACATTTTCCAAGAGTGATTTAAGAGTTTTCTAACTTCTTGTATGTTTCTTTAATGTGATTAAAAAGAACAGAGCATTAACTGTCTGAGCTTCTTTCTTGTTTCAGTTAGTGGATAAACTTAACACCAATACAGATATGGAAGAAGTGATGAGCGATTATAATATGGTAAGAGTTTGAGGATTTGCCATGTTAATGTAGCACTTACAATAAATATATATATATGTATATGCCTTACAACTTCAGTACTTCAAATGTTCGTGCATATGCATGATTTTGTTCACCTAAACAGTCTAATGACTGTAATGAGATTATTCAGGTAAGTAATACTAGGCAGGTATGTAAGAGTTTGCAGAGTTGAGACCCACATGACTGCCTGTGTGTGTTGTGTTAAGCACACGTGTAAGTGTTTGGAGGACTGAGGCTTTAGTTATAGAATTGTGACAGCATAAAACTCCATTTTGTCTCTAAGTTTAGCAAACACTTTATAATTGTTTTCCAGAAACAGGATTGATAGTTTTTAAAAAATTAAATAGATGACCAGTTTCTGTTATAAAAAAACTCATCAAGGTATTTCTTATATGTTTTCAGTGAATCCAGTTCTTTTTCTTGCTTCCCAAGGAAGTGCGTGTCTAAAATTTAGATCTTGAGTATACCCTGAAAACATTGCATGGGATATTAAATGTGGTATCCTGGTATCCCAGATTCATTGTGTTAAAATACTGTGGTTGACATCCTAAATCAACATCTGTAGAGCTACAGTTATTGAAAGACTGACTAAACCTTTTCATCCAGCTGTTTTGACCATAATGTTGGGGCATCTGTGTTGGTCAGTGACAAAGTTGCTCTTAGAATCATCCTCAAAGCCCATGATATTTCTCTATTTAAGATAAGAATGGTATGTCTCCCAACCCAAGGTACCAATATTCACATATATCACACGTTATTTGGGTGGAAGGCACAGAAAACTAATCAGCTGAGACGCTGACTACATGCACCAGTCTTCCTTGTAAAATTCCCCAGGCTCTTGAGTTTTTCTTCATGTTCCTCCATGCTCTATTCTTAAAGTGACTCCAGAGCAATAGTGCATTAATGGGTCTATGGTGTGTTCAGAAGCAAATACATATCAGCTGTGCTTTCCCTTGAAGTTCTTTCTTAATTTCATACGGGTTCCTCCAGGCACGAAGACCGCGCCAGTGCTCACTGTGTTCGTAGTCAGAAGGATCTTTTCTTTGAAAAGAGGCTTCCAGCAGCCTGAGAAGCCAATGAAGATATTTTTACCCCAAGTGATCCAACCCGATTATTAATAAAAACACTGATATGCAGTTTCTGTGATTACAGCTCCCATTCAAATGCAGGCTTCCAATGGAAATTACAATTACAGAATTCATCTCTGAAGCATCAGATAGGCCTTTGGGATAGCCACTGCTATTCTTTCTTGTCCCCATTCTGGTCTTCCATTCCTCTCGTTCATTCAAATATGTATATAACCTTGGATGAATGGATAGTGTTTATATTTTCATTAGTGGCAAGTACCTTTTCATGCAAAAAACTGTTCCCACTGATTATTGATTTTTTTTTTTTAACAGCTAAAAACTCAAAATGACCGGGAAGCTCAGAGTATTGATATAATTTTTACAGAGAGGCAAGCGTAAGTACATCAAATATCAGAAAATTGAATTTTAGCATAAAGTAGCTTATTAAAATGGGTAAGACTGAAGAAGTGATCTGATTGATTCGGGGATTTTTAACTCAGAAAAATATTGCCTAAGAGGTGAATGTATGCTCTACAAGCGTTACTGAATAAAGTTTGTAAGAACTAAAACTTCAGTCACAAAGTCAACTTTTTAAAGTACAGCATAGTCCTAAAGTACATTTAAAATATTGTTTCAATGCATTTTATTAAAGAAGTTGATTTCTAATTAGCTGAAACACATAATGGTTTTGTCCTCTAGCCAATCAGAAATTATCAGGTCAATAATAGTACAGGCTATACTGTCACTACTGCATCTGTGTTCATTAAATATTGCAATTAAATATGTCATTCAGTACAACAAAAGTGAAGCTATTTAAAAGAACATTATGTAAGAATCAATGTCTCCTTTAAAAACAAACACTTTGTTCTTTGACAGCTTTTTGTTTCTTAGAGAGTGCTTATAGTTAGTCTGACTTCCTGACTGAAACAAACAAATGTTATCATAGCTATCATAACACAATTAATATGAGTTATTTACTGATTTCTAAATACACTAAAAATGACCACATACCTGCTAACTGTTTTATAAATACACCACAAGTTTTTGTAGTGTGTTTGTTTTTACAGTTGGTGCTAATTCTGTCCTCATACATGCCTAAATCAATAGCATTTGTTCCAGTAGGTCTATTTGAGTATAGATTTGGGCCATTAATGTTTCAGATCTTGTTTTTTATACAATGTAAAGGTCTTGTAACTTTAAAAGTTTAATCAAAAATTATGAAAAATGTGGAGCATTTTGCTATCCACTGTATTTTATAAACACTTTTGTGAAATAATGTGAAATACATTTTTCTTCTAATATTAAAAACAAATGTCTGTTTTCTCATTTACCATAAATTATTCCTTAAATAAAATTATGTTTTCCTATATCTCAACAACCTGATTTTAAGAATATTTGAAAATCTTGAAGAGATTCATCTACCTGCAGTTTAAAACAGAAATGTCTCAGTGTTTTCTTTAAGTTGCTAAAAATATGTACTGCATTGGCAGTTTTCAAATATTCATAATGTTAACAAAAAAGACATCAGGCAACAGTGGCATTAGATAAAAAAGTGGTTGGTTTATAATAGTGATAATTTGTCCTTGGATGCATTTAAATGGTGGAGGTGAGACAGCATTTTTGTTTTGCTTACTCAAACAAATATTTTTTGTTTATGAATAAAGAAAACTGAGTTTGGCTTCGCTGGAAAATCCCAAGTGCTCTAATCAATGTTTTTAGTTTTGCCTAGTGGATAGAGTGTTGAATTGAGACTCAGGAGACCTGGGTTCAATTCCCACTTCAGCCAGTGGCCTCCTGGGTGACATGGGCATGTCACTTCTCCACTCTGTTCCTCGGTTCCTGGCTGTAAAACAGGGGTAATGATGCTACCTTTGTAAAGTGTTTTGAGATCTACTGACAAAAATACTATATAAGAAGTAGGTGTTATTTTCCCCCAGTATAGTCAAACAGTGAGATTTTAGTGCCAGACATACGGAGTATATGCTTATGTGCTTTGAAATATTTGTTACTGTGGTAATACATGCACATCACCAGATTTCTTACCTCTACAGTTAATACAACATGTGCCACACATTTGTCCAAAAGAGAGAGATTGAGAGTTTTGAGTTCTATCTGTGATATAAACTAGAAATATTTATATACAAGATTTTGAATGGATTGATCCTATATAATGAGCTATTGAAAAGCCAAATTATCATCTGTTATATAAGAATTTAGACCTCTTCAGTTAATCCAGGGTCATCTATATATTTGTCCTCAATAAAGCCATCCTCGTCAAGTACAAATGTGTGAGTTTGTTCAAATACTGCAATGGAATCTTGCTCATTGGTATTTGATATTGATGGAAAAGTGCTCAGATCAGTTGTGAACTCCTTGTCAGACATTTCTGGTTCATATTCTTTCAGACGACGGTGATTGTAGCTGATCAAGTAGACGTACCACAGTGGGAATTTTGTGACAAAAAAAATCAGTAGTGAAGTGCTTAGGACAAACACCAGAACACCCAGCAGAAAGACCCAAGTTTTGCCAAGAGGTGGGGAACCTTAAAGAATACAAAAGAAAGTAAAATCACATTAAATTAAATATCTTAAACCAAAATAACCAGCTCCTTGCATAATACCCAAAAGAACTGTGATGTTAATTGCTTCATGGCCCAATAAGGGACTCATGAAAACAAAGTGATAGAGAGAAGAATTCTTGAGACTCTTTGTACACCATTAATAGAATAGTAATGTTTGGGCAACCAAAATCTCTGCACTGAGAACAAACTTTTTACGTGCAGATACTTAAGTCCATATTTTCACCCTCTGGGTACTCAGAATGTGCTGTGTGGCCAAGTTTAAACAAGTAACTTCTGTTCAGGGCTGAAGGTCTATTGAAATGTTCTGGGCATATTCCACAAATCATTATTCAGATTTTAAGTGAACTTTAGATACGTCCCTGGAATAGGACAATAGAACGTGTAAGTGACTTTCATTTTCAAGCTTCAAGCTGACACGGTTGCCCTCTGGAACATCTACATCCAGATAGTCACTTTTTAATTTGCTTTCATTGTGCACATCTCTCCAGATATATTTCCTTTATGATGAAAATCCCAACAGATCATAGCTGCCAAGAATCTTTATTTGCAAATCTACCCTGTGTGTTCACAGTGCTGGCTAGTGTCCAGGGAATTATGGCAGCTGCTGCATCCTAAGGGATTTTGTGGCTGTGCTGGCCTCCTAGGTATAAAACAATCCAGAGATTGCCATCTCTTTTCCCACTTCAGTCACTCATCGGTCCTATTGGTCTCTTTGTGCAGAGAAGAGAAAGTCTCAGGAGCAGGAAGTGGAGCTGCTACTCTGAGTGGGAAAAGGCAGGAGAGCAGAATCATTTGGTTGGAGGATGGGTCAAAAGGGAGAGGAAGGGTATCAAGTGGGGGGTGGAGGTGGTTCAAAATGGGACACCAATGGTGGAGAAAGTGGTGTAAGTGCTCCTTCATGTTTCCAGTAAGGGCAGGGTGAGAACAGTCATGGTACCCTCCCACTGAACACACCAGAAGTTAGGGGTAAGGGTATGGGTAAGTAAATCAGTAGACCTTGTTTATATACCAAGAAGAAAACTAAAAATAGGAAGGAGCCTGTTTCAGGCATAGAAGATTGTGGGCAGTTTAACTGGGTGGCTTGCTTGTAGTTCATTTAAAATACAAGCACTCAGATGGTCATTTGAACCTCAAATCTTCTTCTCAATTCATTAGTTTATAGATATTATTTTACAGTATTCCATAATGGAGTTCTAATTCAGGTCAGTTTTGAGCTCCTGACAAAGTTAAACATAACATAAATTCCACATAATGTGAACACAATATTTCTGTGCCTAGAAGCACAGCAATCCCCATATCCCTAACTTAGTTGGAGAAATGTCCCATAGCACTAGTATTGGACAATGCTATTATGAAGTATTAAAATGAAACATCAATACATCACCTGGATGTGATGCATTGCTCCTGATATTGTTGTTTGAAGAGTTGAGAGAGGATGTTAAAATGGCAGATGTGGAAGGTGTAGTGATTGCTATAGAACCTCTTGAGTCACAATCAGCTTTTTGGATAGGTGCTGTCTTGATAGAAGATTTGTTCCAGACATCTGGATATGCACACAGAGTGTCATTTTCATGTTCTGAAAGTATGAATAATGAAAAGGTAATGAAAGATTATATTTATAGGATCTGTGCTGCACTGTAAGTGAGATATTGTGATATATAAGTGAGGTTCATTATTAACTAACAGTATTAAATCATATTTTATACATAAGGGCAAGCTGGTTGAGGCGCAACCGGGTAAGACCAAGATAATGATGCTTGATTGGAGAGAAACAAACACTGCAGAGGGATTACTTTTGTAAATATTGTAATGTCCTGAATGCTGCTATTGTCAAAACTTACCCATTGTCACATTTGAGGTATTCAACCATTTCTGTAAACTGAGCAGGCCACAGGAACAATTCCATGGATTTCCATTTAAAGTAATCAGTTTAAATGACGCTTTTACATCAAAGTACTTCAACAAATTGTCCTGTAGACTCAAAATCATCAGTTTTTTTAGCGATGTAATTGGGTCAGAATCCAACTGGGATATTTTGTTATGATTTAGATACAATATAGATAGTTGATTTAGGCCTTTAAATGCAGCCTGTTCAATTGTACTGATATAATTACTACTAATATCTAGAATTGTGAGTTCTGACAGATTGCAGAAGGTATTATTATGTAGCACAGTAATGGCATTTTCATTCAGATAGAGTTCAGTCAAGTTAATAAATAGCTGCAGAACCTTTTTGTCAGTATCATTTAAAGTAATGTTGTTATTGCTAAGATACAATTTAGTAACATTTTTACTTAGGGAGGTAGGGATAGAAGAGTAATTCTTTGCAGATTCCTCACAAGTGACCTGTTGAAGGGAGAGAGAAAAAAATATAAACAGAGAAAATTACAAATTATTTTCTAGTAGGGAGGGTTGTTGGTGAAGGAGAGAGAAACAGTAACAAGCACATGCAGTGCGAAAAAGCCTTGTAACCAAGTGTACCAACTCTTTGAGGTCCAAAAGGAAAGCCGTCCTGGGCCCATACTATCCTATTCCTGATTTTCTTAAAAATTTACTTGTGGGATATACTGAGGTGTTGGAAATCATCTCAGGCCTTGTCTACACTACAGGGAAAACTTGATCTAAGCTATGCAATATAAGTTACGTTAATAGCATAACTCAAGTCAACGTAGCTTAGATCTACTTCCCATGAGGTCCACATGCAATTTCAGTGGGAGATGCTCTCCTCTCGGATCCCATTACTGTTCTCGATCTGATGGAGTACAGGAGTTGACAGGAGAGCGATCTGCGGTCGATTTAGCAGATCTTCACTAGACCCACTAAATTGACCAACAATGCATCGATCACCATGCACCAATCCCCCTGTAAGTATAGACAAGCCCTTAGTGAAGCAATTTTGTAGTGTGGAATTCCAAGACATGGAGGTGAAACTCCCCTCTGTGGTGAGGGGGTAAAGCTGGGTATTAATGACCAAGAGCAATTAGGAACGTAATGTGAAGTTTTGACCAGGCCTGATGGGAAGGGAGCTGAGTATAAAAAGAACTGCCTTCCTACATAACCAGAAGATCCCTGACGAAAGGTGTAGTGACTAAATGAAAGGAAGGGGGCAAGAGTTTGAGAATTAACTCCTTTTTATTTTCTCTTTATTTTTTGTTCCATATGTGAAGATATTTATTTTAATAAGATTTTCAGGCAGACCTTTTGCAGAAGGATTGAGTTCACTAAAGATTAAATCTTTATTGCAACCAAGGCACTTAAACTAATTTGGTTTTCTGGGTTGAAACTAACCTACCTGAAGTCATCTCAACTCTCAGAGCCTACTGTACTGATTTTATTCTGCATACCAATGAGTACACTGAGACCTGTTTTATTTTTACAAGGTGGTGGATTTCGCGTGTGTGTGTGTGTGTGTGTGTGTGTGTGTGTGTGTGTGTGTGTGTAATTTCCTCTCCCACAGGTTAGTGCAAAAGATAAATAGCAAAGTTCTAGATGTGTAGGCAGTGAGTCACTTCCTTAATGTAAGCAGAGTAATCAATATAACAGCAGTTTAATCACCTGACTGTCCATCATTACACCCAAAATGTAAGTACAAGAAGGAGAAAGCAATTCAATTAAAATTCTCTTTGGAAAGAGTGAGGTGAAAAATCAAATTCTATTCTCTTATTACTATTATTGTTTTCAAAAGCTGTGGGGCTGACTTTGTGAAGTGCTGAACTCCATCAACACTCTTGACTTGAGTGGTATTTGAGGGTGCCCAGCAGCTTGCAGGTTTTTGAGCTTGCTCCAAAACTGAATGAAGTCAGGGAAAAGACCATTGACATCAGTGGGTTTTGGATCAAGATCTGAAAACATAAACATATCAAACATGTTTGAAATTCAATAAATTTACAAAGTGCAGCTTTGTCATAATGATTTGCATTGGTTTATTGTGCAATTAAAAGAAAGCCATGTTGTTTATTCCATTTCTACATGCTTCCACCATCAGGCTGTTGAATCTCTCTCTCTCTCCAGCTGTAGCTATATATAGGCTTTGTATATATACACCATAAAGTAATTAAGTGGTTGAAGATGAGACTATTGTTAAAATACATTTGATCTACAAGGCATCTCCTGTAATTTCTATGGATCTTCTACAAAAATGAGCAAAAGTTTAAACAGATTCATTTATATAGTTATAAAACTTACAGAAAGAGAAGTAATATTGCAGTCAGTCATGACTGGATTGGAAAATAGTGCTCCAATCCAGATCATAAGCCAAGGGATTTTCATGTTCAAAATCTAGAAGAGAGAATATTTTAGCATGTTAGGGCCAAAATTTAAGTTGCTATATTAGTAGTTTAAAGGCATGCTCCTGGTGAAGATGGTTTTAGTAATGTAAACAAAAGTGATTTATAATTGAAAAAAATAATTCATCATAACTTACTGTGTTTTTCTTACATAAATATTGCCAAGAACCTAAATAAGACTCTAATTGGAGAGAAAGATGTGTTTTAGCCAAAATAGCTGCAGCTTTTATTGAACTGCGCCAAACCTGAAACCAACCAGGCAGCTTTTGTGCAGTCGATCAGTATATGTGATGACCAGCACAGTCAATGGAACTCATAAGCTATCTATTATTCATGTCATAGGATAGCCCCCTATGCACCGACCAATTCATCTATGCTTTGGAGCTAGGTAATCATGGCG
Source organism: Chelonoidis abingdonii (assembly GCF_003597395.2). Classification (NCBI taxonomy): domain Eukaryota; kingdom Metazoa; phylum Chordata; order Testudines; family Testudinidae; genus Chelonoidis; species Chelonoidis abingdonii. The sequence goes on from NC_133774.1 coordinate 118,042,592, forward strand.
CTCAACATGCTGTGTTGGGGTCTTTGAACAGGGATGTGCCCTATCTATTGGAAATCATGAGTGCTTTCCTTGCAGAGGCTATTCGTTTTAAGATTAACCTACCTCAGAAACTGTGCAAATGACACCTGGTCCATCTGCTCCTTTGAATCAGGGTTGATTGGCAAGATATAGTCACCCATTAAGTAATAAAGTAAAAGTGAATGCAAACTTTGTAAGCTGTATTAAAGGATACATGCATGCAGCATCTTTGGATTTTCAAGAAAGGCAAAAATCCTGTGAGGCAAAATCACCAGAAATTGAGAGAGAGGATTTGGCAGGAAAACCAGAGTTTGGAAAAATTTACTTTATCGCCCCTTAAGGAAGTTGAATCTAGGCTCCTTCAGACATATGCAGTGCAAATTTAGGAACTAGGAGTGATCAGGTTAATTAAAGACCAGTAAACTTTACATCTCTATCTGCAAACTGGTTGAAACAATAATTAAAAATAGAATAATAAAACATCTGGAAGATCACGATATAGTGGGATGTAACCAGCATGGTTTCTGCAAAAGGAAAATGTGTCTCACTAACTATTCACAGTCTTCAAACTTGTTAGTACAGTTGTGGACAAAGGAGAATCAGATGAGATAATTTTAGACTTTCAAAAGGTCTTTGACATGGTCCCACACAAGAGGCTGCTGAAAACCCTAAGTACTCATGGGTCAAAAGCTAGCTAGGAGACAGAAAACAAAGAGCAGGATTAAATGGCCAATATCCTTCCTGGTTAAAGATTCACAGCAAGTCCTCTGTTTAATATATTTATAAATGGGGTGGAAAAGGGGAATGAGCGGCAAGATAGCAAAGTCTGCAGATGTCATAAAGTTATTCAGGTTAGTCAAGACCAACGATGGCTGTATGAGTACTTCAGAGAGACTTAACTAAGCTTGGTGAATGGGCAACACAATTGCACCTGAATTTCAATGTTGGTAAGTGTAAGGTAATGCACAGTGGAGGAGAAAAAGTTAACTCAAGACACCTTACAGGGTTCTTCTATGCTAACTGTATAAACCCTGAAAAAGAACTTAGAGTCAACTGTAGATGGCTCAGTGAAGACCTCTGGTCAACATGCAACTGCGGTCAAAAAAGCAAACAAAATGTTAGGATGCATAAAGAATGTGATAATGAATATGGATAATAATATAATGCCTTGATATAAATAATGATGTAGCCTTATCTGGAATACTGTGTATGGTACTGGTTACCCCCATCTAAAAAGATATTGCAGAATTAAAGGGAGTTCATAAAAGGATGACGAGTATGTTAAGAGGCATGGAAAAACTCATATGAAAAGAGATTGAGAACAGTGGAATTCTTTACCTTAGAAAATAGATGAATAAGAGGTCCCTTCCAGTCCTATGATTCTATGATTTTAATGTCTACAAAGTTATTTTTAGCGCAATGGTCAGTGGACAGAACCGGAAGATTCGCTGCCAGATGCAGGTTAAACATACCCCAAGAGACTTTTCAGCATCAAAATTCTTTCTTAAAGCTACATCTCAGTTCTTCTCCAAGCTAGTTAAAGGAAGCCTTAGCCAATCTCGTCGCATAATAGCAGGCCTAGCCATTGGCAAACGTGCTTCCTGGGCACATTGGCTTATAGCTCTTTATCTCAAATAGTACTTATGATCTCTTTTACAGATGTGGGCTGCTGACCCAGCCTAGCTAGTTGCTTGTCTGCCTCCCTCAATCTGTCCCTTTAGGAAGATGGGGATTGCTCTAGCCAGTTGAGTATCTCCACTGTTGTTGGAAATGTACATCTACTAGAGTCACTCCACATGCTCTATAGCAAGAGTTCTCAACCATTTTCTTTCTGAGGCCCCACAACATGTTATAAAAACTCCACGTCCCAACTATGCCACAACTGTTTTTCTGCATATAAAAGCCAGGGCTGGTGTTAGGGGGGTAGCAAGCAGTGCTGTTGCCTGGGGCTGCACACAACAGGGACCCCCCACAAAGCTAAGTTGCTTAGGCTTCAGCTTCAGCCCCAGGTGACAGGGCTCAGGGCCCTGGGCTACAGTCTTGTGCAGCAGGGCTTTGGCTTTCTGCCCTAATGAGTCTAACGTTGGTTATACTTGCTGGATCTCCTAAAACCTGCTCACAGCCCCACAGGAGGCCCCGGACCTCCTGGTTGAGAATCACTGCTGTATAGAAACTTTCAGTTATCATAAGAATATAAGAATGGCATACTAGGTCAGACTAAAGGGCCGTCTAGCCCAGTATCCTGTCTTCCAACAGTGGCCAATGCCAGGTGCTTCAGAGGGACTGAACAGAACAGGTAAGCATCCAGTGATCCATTCCCTGTCATCCATCACTGCAGCATACCTGAGATTTGTGGGTTTATCCCGACACCTAGGGAGGGCAGGCTATTAAAGCAATCCTGACTCAGAATATTATTGCAATTTGAAAAGGGGGAACAAATCTTTGCAAGTTGCTAAATGGTGAAAATCATTGAAGTTGTTCAGTACATCTGAATTAAAGGGACACTGTAAACTCAATAAATCCATTTCCTTTTATAGTCAGTCAGTTTCTTTTGCAATGAAAAGACCCATATAAACATCAACATAAGAGCAGAAAAAGATAAAGGATTATTAAAAAAATTCAACATATACTATTTGAAGGATGATCTATTGGAAAATAGATTTTTTTTAAATTAATCTTTTTGCAATAAACTCAGGCTGTAGCACATAATTAATATCTTGACATTCTCCTATGATCTGAGCCCATAGGTGCTTTCTTTGAAAATGTTTTATAAATGGCTTTTTAGGATTTTTCATTTCATAGGGATGTGTTCCTTTACACTTCCTATATTAGTTAAAAACAAAATATGCAGTTTACAAGAATAAATTGGGAAGAAATGTAGTTTGTAAAATCAGAAAATCTTTCCTTTCCAAAAGACTAAGGTTGTTTTTAAATCTTCTAACAAAGCATAATGCAGTACCTTGGCTTGTGAAGGGTTCGTATTGATTGAGGAACCCAAAACATCTGTAATGTATGAGCTATTTCCAGTCTGACAGCCAAATTATATAAACAAAGTATTTTCCCACACACTTAAGATATAAAGTTGGTTCAGTAAAAAAATTCTATAAAGTATCTTACCTTCTTTCTGTTTTTTTCTGAGAGAGCATATGTATAGTTGTGTGTTTCCTGGGCAATAAAAAGAAGTGATGTGTTGCAACAGCGCTTTACTTTATTTTCAACCTTTGTACTCAGTGAATGGGCAGGTAGCTAAAAATAAATAAATAAAAGACTAGAACTTCCTTAGCAAAAGATTGACTAGGTTAAGCAATTTCTTATGATCACTTAGGTTTATTTGGATCTACAGCCAATAAGGAAGTCTGGTAATGATATGTTTAGGCCTCATAATTTCTGATTACATAGGAGAAATCAAGTTAAAATATTGCTTACACAAAGGATGAGTTGTGGTCAATTAAAGAAACTTAGAGAAGAGGTTTATTTTGTAAGTGGAATTTAGTCATCAAATAAGTAAAATCTTCAGATCTTTACAGATGTGCATATTTTTCAATGAAAATTCATGGTTTGCAAGCCTCATCTTTTAGTTTGCTAATTTGTATATAATGGTGATATAACTGAAGCAACTATCTCTAGTAGTAGCTTAAATCTGTCATATAATCCCTCTTTATTTAGGGGGAATGTTGTATGATATGTTAACATTCAAAAAATTACTTTATAACAGGTTTGATCCTAAAGTTGTTTTGTGTTCAAAATTCACATTGGTTTCAGTGAGTTAAACTTGTGTAAGGACAGAAGAATCAAGTCCAGTGTTATACAATGTGTATCATATATACTGTATTTCAAGCAAAAAATCTACAGTAATGATGCACTTATTTTTATCGGCTGGAACATATTTATTTTATTCTGGGGAAAGAAGTTAGTAGTATATTTTTTGTGTGAAATTAGATTGTTTCAGGGGGTACAAAGCATGGAGTGAACATCTTTGTTTTATAAATAAAAAGTATAAGTAGTACCTAGAACAAGTTACAAAAATATTCTTACTTTCCTCTATTATTACAGCAAAGAAAAGTTAATTCAAGCAGTGGAAGAAGATATTGAGCGTGAAAAACAAGTAGCTGATGACATAATAAAAAATATGTCTCAGGAAAATCAAGCTAAATACATGGAGATGAAGGCTACAAATGAAAAACTGTTGCAGGTGGGTTTTGTCATATTGTTTGTTTAAGACTGTATGTGAAATTAGCTCCATGATTTCCACTATATAGTTTGGAATACTGAAGAATTTAAGATCTGATTAATTTAAAAGGAAACTTTCAGGTAGCATTATCCCCAACATTTGAACTTTGTGCTAGTGCATGACAATCAGAAAATGAAATTGACTAGAAACAAAGTAATACTTAGCACTTTCCACCTGTAGATATTAACGTGGTTTACAAAGGATAAATCATAGTCATTCTCATCCATCATTAATCTCATTTTACAGGTGGGAGAAATAAAGGTGTAGAGGTTAAGGCTCTGATCCTGCAAACAGTTAGATGCTTAACTTTAAGCACATGAGTTAAAATTAAGAACAATTATAAACTATGCAGGATCCAGACCTAAATGACCTGCCCAAGATCACATTGCAAGTCAGTAATAGAGCTGAGAGCAAAACCCAAGATTTCTAATTCCTTATCCACTACAATAAATGCCTGATATTTACATAAATGAAAATGACTGCAAAAATTAAACTTAGATTTTTAAAATTCTTTCAGTTTCAGTTAGCTAAAGTTTAACAAAAGAGATGAGGATATTTTTAAAATATGTATTATTTTTTCAATGGACACTTTCCCTTCAAAAAAAATTGATGAAAGCGGACAATGGTTAATAAGTGTAGCCAAAATACAAGTAACAATGATATGACACTTATTCACAAAGACTCCAGTACTGGAAAGTCAGTGAAGCTCTGCCTGGAGCTGTTTAGAGGAAGGTGTCTTAACCTATTCACGTATATACCTAACAAACAACTAAATGTTCTACAGCATTTGCAGGTATAAAATATGTAGAATAGGGGAGTAAATTCTCCTCCCAGTGGTAATTGTTACCTAACCTGTTCATGCTTGTTTTCTTTAGGAATTAGATGCTCAACAGCAGGAGCTGGATGGACTAAATATAAAGGAAGACACTCTAGGAGCTGTATGTATGAAGATAAATAACCGATCTATTTATATTTGTAAATGCAAACAAAAATATCCTACATCAACAAAATAATCACAGTATATTTTTGTCTGTAACTCTTTAACAGCTTGATCCTGCACCCATTGAAGATAAGGGCAAAGCTTGCATCTATTTTAGTGCTGCGGACTCAGGCCATCAATTTGCATAATTTTATTTTTATCAAAACCAAAACCCCACCAATTATGATTTATAACTTTTTTTTGCTAAGAGTCAGGTAATCCAATAAATATATTTCACAGCTAGTATATCATACATGTGAAATATAGCTCAGTGATTATATCATAGATGTAAACTAGCATTTCTGAAAGTATTAAGAAAGTCACTCTCTTTTTATGCTTATAGAGTAATTATTTTTTCATGTGGATCCAAACAAACATCCGGGAGACTAGAATTCCATCAACAAGCAAGATCAGGGCTGTAACGCTGTCGTCCTGTTGCCACTTTTCTAGCCTATGTGCTGGAACATCAGATGCAGTCCTTCCAAACCCCAACATATGAGCCCAAATCAGTGGTCCCCTCCACAGTCATTTGTTTTGATCTAGTATTGGTGCTCCGCTGAAGGTCATCATGCATGGTAATTTGTCCCACTCCAATCCTTGCAGAGGCAGCATAACACTTACGTAGCATGTAGGGGCGTGCTTGTACTCTCTAGCATGAGCTACATTTTTCCCATGGTGAATATATACTGTGCTGTCACTTAAGTGTGTAGTAGGCCTGTGGCTTTCCTCCATGTTTTCCACTGCCTTCGATTTGCTCCTCAGAAAGAAAACAGAACATATTTTACCACTAGACACTCTAGCATTCAGGATAGCAAACTCATATAGTTATGGTGAAGTTTCTTTTCTAAACTCTATTTTTCAGTTACCCTTAACAGTGTCAGATGTATTCTTTTGTGACATTAGACATCAGAGAATTTCTTTTAATTTTTCTCTGAATATATACATCAGATCACTCACAAACTCTTCTCCCCAGATAGCTGAGAGGTTTGCAATTTCTCCTTATGGCTCAGTCCTCTTTAATATGTCCATGAGTGACATTACCATCCACTTTGAAAGAACTAGCCTAAATTCCATAAAAGAAGTTGTGCTACACATACACAAACCAATAGGTTTAATCCACTGAAGTTGAAGATTGCCTGCATTGGTCTCACAGAGGAACATGCACCCAAAAGTGTGGATATGATGTAGTATATATCCTCAAAAAACAACAGTTACAGTGAAGTAATTTCCTCTTGTCTTACTTTCACAGGTCAGTGGCACAGATATTTTGACAACCCCTTCAAATATTAGATCTTTTGATGTGTGCATGTGGCTTGATATTATAGTGAAAATGTCTTGATTTTGCAAGGCATTTCTGCCCCTTCCCCCATAAAGGTTCCTTAACAGAGATTATCTTCCAGCAAAGAAGGAGCAGAAATGTACTTGGTAAATTTCGAGCTCCATTAGGGTAGACCCTCATAGCAAGACATAGCCTAATAAAGAACCCAGATAGCACTGAGATGCTCAGAAACTGTGCTTAAGGGCAAGATCCTACACAGCTAGATTATATGGGTGGTCCTTTATACAGACTTCACTTTACAGTTGCCAAATAAACTTGTTTTATAAACTGTGTGAACTTTGCTAAATAAAAATACACGCACTGCAACATTTTCTTACCTACTGGAAATGTGTCTAACCAGTAAGTGTCTCTGTGTGTGTTTGTTTGTTGTACTCAGGAAATAGCACATTCCCAGGTAAAACAAGAGGCAGTGCTGCTGTATGAAAAACTTCATGGGCTCGAGGAACATCGGGATCAAATGATTGCTGAGGACAAGAGTATGGGATCTCCACAGGAAGAAAGAGAGAGATTACTGAAACAGGCAGGAAAACAAAATGATTTTATTACATCTTTTGTTTAGAAGGCTTTTTTAATTCAGTGTTTTTTAAAGAATGAAAATGTTAAAATACTGGGCTGGATTCTCTGCCTTGATTCTGGCCCTTTTTGCTCTTTGAGCAACACAAAGGGTCTGGAACTTGGATTAAGAATTATCTGGTGGGGTGGAACTCTCAGCTAATGTAAACCTGTCAGAGGCAGCTCCTGTTCTAGTCTCTTTCACACCAGTTTAGAGGGCAGGTCTGAATGGAAAGGGAGCACTCAGGGGCGGGGAAATTGAATTCATTTTCTTTAATATCTTTCTAACTCAAGACTAAAAAGTTTGGGAAAGATGAATTGTCTTATTCATTAAGGACCCGGTCTTGCAACCTTTTCCGATCTGAGTAATTCCTACTAACATAAATAGTCTGATTAATTTAAATGAAGCTGTTTGCATGCATAAGAAGTATTCATGCGAGTAAGTGTTGCAGAGCATTAAAGTTTAAAATACGTATTGGGAAAGAAGAGAAGCACTGGGAGGTAGCTGAAATGATGACACCACTAACTGATAATTCAGCAGAGCAGCCATTGTAGAAAAATGATTTCCAAGCAGATCTTTGGCAGGCTGAGCCTTCATTCCTAACATAACTGAGTGAATCATTTGGTTTTGTGCATCTTTTAGATTGTTTCTCTGTTTTTTGTCTTTGAATTTATTCCCTGTGTTGAAACGTTTGTTATTCATTTTTTATAGGTTAAAGAAGATAACCAGGAAATAGCAAGTATGGAAAGACAGTGAGTACTTATGTTATATTGCTCTTATAAGCCCCGCTCCTGCCAGTGGGTCCGCACATTATAAGAGAAGTGTCTGAGCATAAGATTAGGAGCCAAGTGTTACTTTTCATTCTCACACAAACTTCCTCTGTGAAGTTGAGCAAGTCATTTATCCTGTTTGTTATCCTGCCGTGAGAATTAAGTTAATATTTATAAATTATAGATGTGTTGCTTGTAGCTGTTATTATTAATAATCTACAGCAAAATTTAAGTAAATTAAGTTGCTAAAGCATTCTATGCGTATTATGCTTATACTCACTAAAGCTACTGTATTTGAGGATCTCTTGGTGTTCACTTTAGAAACTCAGCTGTTTTTAAAAAACGTCTCTGAGTTTAAATTTAGCTAGCAGTCTCAACCTGGAGATCTTTTTAAAAATTGTTTAAAATTATTTTTAAAAAGTTTAAAATATTTGACTGGTTTGCTGCTGTGTTGATATGTGCTGTATAAATCAAAGGTCCATGAGATATAAAATAATAATTTATATGCTTGCTTCCATAATTTAAAACTAATATCATAACTTGTTTGAATACAAATATTTATTGATACAATTAAGCCCTAAAACACAAGTTAAATATTGTCTAATCCATATTTACCCAGTAGGTAAACTGTTTAAAGTAGGGCTGTCAAACGATTAAAAAAATCAATCGTGATTAATAGTGCGATTAATCGCATAGTTAAACAATAATAGAATACCATTTATTTAACTATTTTTGGCTGTTTTCTACATTTTTCAAATATACTGATTTCAATTACAACACAGAATACCAAGTGTACAGTGCTTACTTTGTATTTATTTTTGATTACAAGTATTTGCACTGTAAAAAACCAAAAGAAATAGTATTTTTCAATTCACCTAATACAAGTACTGTAGTGCAATCTCTTTATCATGAAAGTTGAACTTACAAGTGTAGAATTACATACAAAAAAACCTGCACTCAAAAATAAAACAATCTAAAATTTTAGAGCCTACAAGTCCTACTTCTTGTTCAGCCAATTGCTCAGACAAACAAGTTTGTTTGCATTTGCAGGAGTTAATGCTGCCCACTTCTTGCTTACAATGTCACCTGAAAGTGAGAACAGGCATTCACATGGCACTGCTATAGTGGTATCGCAAGATATTTACTTGCCAGATGTGCTAAAGATTCATATGTCCCTTCATGCCTTATCCACTATTTCAGGGGACATGTGTCCATGCTGATGATGGGTTCTGCTCGATAACAATCCAAAGCAGTGTGGACCGACGCATATTCATTTTCATTATCTGAGTCAGATGCTACCAGCAGACGGTTGATTTTCTTTTTTGGTGGTTCGGGTTCTGTAGCGTCCGCATCAGAGTGTTGCTCTTGTAAGACTTCTGAAAGCATGCTCCACACCTCATCCCTCTCAGATTTTGGAAGGCACTTCAGATTCTTAAACCTTGGGTTGAATGCTGTAGCTATCTTTAGAAATCTCACATTGGTACCTTCTTTGCGTTTTGTGAAATCTGCAGTGAAAGTATTCTTAAAATGAATAACATAGAATCATAGAACTGGAAGGGACCTCGAGAGGTCATCTAGTCCAGTCCCCTGCACTCAAGGCAGGACTGAGTATTATCTAGACCATCTCTGACAGGTGTTTGTCCAACCTGCTCTTAAAAATCCCCAATGATGGAGATTCCACAACCTCCCTAGGCAATTTATTCCAGTGCTTAACATGTGCTGGGTTATCAGCAGTCTCATCCCAGACTGTTATAACATGAAATATATGGCAGAATGCAGGTGAAACAGCAGGGGACATAGTGTTCTCCCCCAAGGAGTTCGGTCACAAATTTAATTAGCGCATTATTTTTTTAAGAAGCGTCATCAGCATGGAAGCATGTCCTCTGGAATGGTGGCCGAAGCATGAAGGGGCATATGAATGTTTAGCATATCTGGCATGTAAATACCTTGCAATGCCGGCTACTAAAGTGCCATGTGAATGTCTGTTCTCACTTTCAGGTGATCTTGTAAATAAGAAGTGGGCAGCATTATCACTTGCAAATGTAAACACACTTGTCTGTCTTAGTGATTGGCTGAACAAGAAGCAAGACTGAGTGGACTTGTAGGATTCTCTGCTTTGGTACCACGGAAGATGGCACCATGTCTGCTGGCACCAACAGCATCGACTCTTGTAGTGCCGGCGATACTGGCATCAACAGGGTCAGGGGGTCCCTGGCAGCTGCAAACATGCGTAGGAGCTCCTGATTGTAGTCCTCTGGGCTCCCGCAGAAGGTCTAACAGATTGTTCAGGAACTGCCCTTTGAAGGATTCTTGCACTTTTAGGAGCAGACACACTAAGCTCGTGGGTTAGAAGACTTGGGGGCAACATTTAAGTCCCTGGGATTGTACACTCTAGCCCTTTTCAGGAAGCACTTCATACCTCAGTAGCCCCTCCAATATTCTGCATCAGCTGTCCAACAGGAGCTGTGGAGAACAAAGACTAGAGGCTATAGGTGTAGACCACCTCCTCTTTCTACCTCCACTTCAGTGCCTGCCTCACCTAGACATCCAGGGAGTTCTAAGCAGGCATTTTGATGGGAAGCTCGAGGACAGTTCCAGGATGCCAGACCAAATTTTTCATGTGTTTGCAAACTACCTTGCCCATCTTATAGCACTATGACCTGTGGCTGTTGAGCACTGTAGAGGTGGGATATACCTTCCAATGTATTTCCTTCCCACCTTCACTCTCCATCCCTCTGCAGGGACCCCTCTCACAAAGAACTTCTGGTCCAGGAGGTTCAATCTCTTCTTCAGGTAGGAGCCATAAAGGAAGTTTCACAGAATTTAAGAAGAAAAGATTTCTACTACCGTTATTTTCTAATCCAGAAAGCCAAGGGAGATCTCAGGTCTATTTTAGGCCTGCATCAGCTCAACAACTATCTCAAGAAGATTATGTTTTGCATGCTCACCTTGGCATCCATTATTCCCTCTCTGGATCCAAGAGACTGATATGCCACCCTCGATTTAAGAGATGCCTACTTTCATGTGTCGATATACCAAGGGCACAGAAAGTTCCTCAGACTCATAGTGGAGTACTCATATTACCAGTTCATGGTGCTTCTATCTGCAGCTCCTTGGGTGTTCACAAAATGTCTGGCTGTGGTAGCAGCATTCCTCAAAAGATTAGAAGTGCAGGTCTATCCTTACCTGGATGACTGGCTAATCAAGGGCCAGTCCCAAGCTTAGGTTATATCCAGTGGAGCAAGTAAAATCCATGTCTTACCAGAATGGGGGGGCCCCCACTAGCTAAGGGAGGCATGTGACCCTCCATGTGACCCCCACCACCCCCGGGGTTCCCACGCTCTCCGCGTCCCCTCCCCACATCCATCCCATGTTTCCCAGGGTAGGCGGCTCTATCCTCCTCCTGATGCGCTGGAGACAGGGCTGGTGTGGACGAGGCTGGGGGCCGGTGGTACAGCCACCGGAGGAGCTGCCAGTGTTCTGGTGCTGCTGCACCTCCTAGCAGGGAAAGAAACAGAACTCCCAGCCCCGCCCCCTGCCCTTCCAGGCATGGAGCTGTGTCTCCATCCTTCCTTGTACTACAGCAGCAGCCCTGCCAGAGACTGAGCTGGGGGACAAGGTTGGGAGTGGTACGGCACCGGTGGAGCTGTCAGCATTCTGCTTCTTTCCCCTGCTGCCTTTCCCAGTGGGGAAAGGAGCGGAACCCCCAGCCCTCCTGCTTCTGTGTCTTCCTGGTACGCTGTCCCGGCTATAAATAGCTTGCCAATATGGCATACCGAAGCATACTGGCCTACTTGCACTGCTGGTTATGTCTAGCATTCATCTTATTCAGTCAGCCTTCAAGGCCTTAGGACTACTGATCAATGCAGATGAATCTATCCTTTGCCCATTGCAGAGGATAGGGTTTATAGGGGCTTTGTTGGAGTCTACCTAGGCCAGAGTTGACAATCCAGTCTATTTGATCTCTCATGACAGTACTCAAGATTCATCCAATCACAACAGTCCAAAACTGCATGAGACTCCTAGGGCACATGGTCTGATGCACATATGTAGTACAACATGCCAGGCTGCACTTCAGATCCCTTCAAACATGGCTGCCGCAGTGTACTCGCCAAACCGTCTGCATCTGGACACTGTGCTCATGGTACCTTCACAGGTTCTAATTTTGCTGAATTGGTGATTGAATCCTATCAACTTTTGTATGGGTGCCTCCTGCGCCCTCAACCATCAATGACTCTGGTCTCAGGACTCAGATGGCTCTAGGATGGGGAGCTCACCTGGAGCTCTGAACTCAGTCTTTGGTCCTTGACAGAGCTCACTCTTCATATAAATGTCAGTGAGATCAGGGCAATTCGTCTTGCCTGTCAGGCTTTTCTACCTCATATCAGGGGAAGAAACCTGCTTGTCCTTCTGAACAACATTGCAGCAGTGTTTTACCTGAACAGATAAGGAGGAGCTCAGTCGTCCCTCCTATGTCAGGAAGCAGTTCACCTACTGGTATTTTGCATAATCCATCCAATCAACTTCAAGGCCACGTGTCTTCCAGGCGTGTAGAATAAGCCAAAAGATCTCCTGAGCAAGTCTTTCTCCAGTCGTCATGAATGGTTTCTTCACTCGACGTAGCCAGAGGCACTTTCCACGAGTAGGGGACTCCCCAAATAGACCTATTTGCAGACAGCAGAAAATGTCACCAATTCTGCACCCTACAAAGCCACAGTCCAGGTTCCATTACAGACACCTTCCTGCTACCCTGTATGCGAAAGCTTTCTTATGCTTTTCCCCCAATCCCACTCCTACACAGAGTGCCACTAAAGAGCAAGCAGAGTCACACATGGATTATATTACTAGCTCCAGCATGGCCCCACCAACCCTGGTTCTCCACTCTACTGGACCTTTCAGTGGCAACTCCAGTCTTGCTCCCATTGCGCCAGATTTGGTCTCTCAGGACCACAGTTGGCTGCTTCTCCCAAACCTGTGAACCCTTTTTTTAAAAGCTCCATGGTTAAATCCCAAAGAGCAGGCTTGCTCGCAGCAAGTTCACCAGGTAGCAGAAAGCCCTCCACCAGAGCCACTTGTCTGTCAAAACGGAAGTGTTTCTCTATCTCGGCTTGTCAAACCAGAGTTTCATCGATTCATTCATTCATCCACCAAATACTTGCCTGTCTCCTGCACCTGAAACAGCAAGACTTAGCAATTTCCTCTGTTCACCTGGCAGCAATATCAGCTTTCCACCCTCATGTGGATAACTGTTCTGTTTTTTTCTAATGACATGACAATTAGATTCCTTAAAGGCTTGGAAAGATTGTACTCTCAACTAAGGGAGCCCATTTCCTCTTGGGAAGTGAACTTAGTTTTGGCTAAATTTATGAGACTACCATTTGAGCCTCTTCCTACAGGTTATACGTGCTGCTTATACTACACCTTTCCTGGAAATTGATCTTCCTAATTGCTATCACTTCTGCCACATGCGTCTCCAATCTGCACACCCTCACATCCAAACCACCATACACAGTCTTCTTTAAAGATAAGGTGTACTTACGCCCTCATCTGAGGTTTTTGTCTAAAGTAGTTTCAAATTTTCATATCAGTCAATTTACTTGCCCGCATTTTAGAGCGAACCACATGCAAATAGGAATGAGCAATGGCTACACACATTAGACAAGCACTGGCATTCTACATAGACAGGACCAAACCATTCTGGCAATCCACTTAACTGTTCATGGCCATAGCGGGCAGAATGAAAGGTCTTTCGATCTCCGCTTAGAGAATTTGATCTTGAATAACTTCTTGTGTCTGCACGTGTTATGATCTGGCAGGCATCTTTCCTCCAGACAAGCTGACTGCCCCCTCTGCAAGATTGCAAATATCCTCAACAACATTCCTGTTGCATATGCCTATCTTGGACATTTGGATAGCACCAGTCTGGTCATTGATACACACTTTCTTCTCCCCTTCTCTACCATCACTCAGTATTCAAAAGATGAAGCCAAATTTGATCGCTTTATATTGTCTGTGCATACATAAACTCTGATCCGTCTGCCTACTTAACTGCTTGGGAATCACTAACAGCAGAATGCACATGTGCAATCACATGAAGAAGAAAAAATGGTTACTAACCTTTCATAATTATTGTTCTTCAAGATGTGTTGCACATGTCCTTTCCACGACCCACCCTTCTACCACTCTGCACTGGAGTTTCTGGATGGAAGGAACCGAGGGGCTCAAGGTCAGCTGGGCCCATCAGCAGAGGGTGCTCAAGCCATTTCGGCAGGTACCACTGAGGGAAAAAGTTTCTGGCGACTCTGCATGGGGTATGCACACACTAAGAGTGGAAAGGGAAAGGACATGTGCAAGACATCTCAAAGAACAACAGTTATGAGAGGTTAGTAATCCTTTTTTCTTTAAATCTCCTAGAAACTACGGTGTACAATCTTATTTAAATATTCACAGTCACGGGCATTTTGTGGATTTCTTTTTAAATGGAGTAACCAACATTTGATTGGCTAATAAGTTGGTTAAACAGAATTCTTGGTAACTAAGAAAAATGATAATTGATAAAGAATTATAGCTGAAGATTTACAGAAGAATTTCTGAATGTAATGTAATTATGTAATCCATTGGATTATAGTCTACAGTGTTTTACATTTCTTAATTAGTATTGTCATGCAGAGAATTTTATTTAAATAAAAATCACTATTTCCTGCTGTTATGCCTTTTCTTGTCTCTCGGTAAAGCTGTGTAACAGCCAACAGAGGGACCCATATAGTAACACAAAACTAAACAAGAACTGAATCATTGTAGTGATTATGTTTGTTTCACAAGGACAAAAGGGTTTTAGTCCAAAACGAGGCAGAAACAATGTGTTTAGTACATTGAGAGACCATGGTGAGGGGTGCCATCCAAATGCTTGTTATAATGACAGTAGCCTTACTATTCCATTATTATTTGTATTAGTAATACATTCTGTTTACTATTTTTATTCTGATCCTTCTCTTCATAGTGCCTCTTAAAAGCTAACCATTTAATAGCTGCAGATTTTATCATTTATTATTAGGCTGACAGAAATAAAAGAAAAAATCAACCATTTTAATGATGCCGTTCGACGACTTGACATGGATCTGGAGGAGCACCAAGGTACTAGCACCAAATTCAGAATAGAATCTAAAGAGCCAAATTTACAGAAGTTGCTTTTAAGTTTGCATGTGGTTTGCAGTTTGCAATTTGGGGTGTCCTAAAACTCTGATTTGCATCTGCAACTATCTTTTGTGTGGTCTGATCTGGAAGGGCACAAACTTCGGTTTGTAGATATCCAAAATGGTGAGTTCCTTAAATTGGCTTGAGGCCAGAAGTGTGGTTCTGGTCAGTTAAATAACTGTATAAAAGTAGCACTTCATGCACCAGTCCGTTTCTGTGTTGCCCCTATCATATCTGCATGGCTTCTTGAGGAAAAACAAGCCTTTATTACTGGCACCACTGTAAAAGTCGTATATTACCAGAAAAACAAAATACTGTATTTTTTTGTAGTCTTTGATCTCTGAAATATTGTCAGTTACTTTGGATTTTGTAATGTTTATTGCTTGCAATGAACAATGTATAATGTGAAACATGAAAATGGAACTGAATTCTTCCTTTGAAGTGTCAGATGTTTCAGCCCTGGCCAAGGAGCAGAATAACAACTTGATTGACCAATGCTTTGATAAAGTATGTTGGATCATACATTTTCTGTCCCTTATAGTCTACACGGTAGCTCATTCCCTGTTCCATAGCAACTGGAGGCAGTTTGACTTTGAGCTAACAGTGGTCCATCTCTGAATCAGCTATGGTAGGGTGGTTCATCTCTGAGTGATTGCTTATTGGCAGGCGCTTAATGGTAGTGGGCTTAATGAGTTACTAAGCTCACTGCAGCTTAAAAAGGGTCTTTCTTGCCTGACTTAGAAAGAGTCCTACTCTAGCTTTGGAAGACTTAGTGTAGGACTGAAATCTGGCTTAGTCAGAGGCCTGTTCCATTTATGAGAGATTAAATTTAGCCAGGGAGTCTTTCAAGGCTTGTGTAGCTTAGTCCAACTGGGGAAGCTTAGTTTGGGGAGATGCCCATACCAGCCCTGGCAAAATTCTGTTCACTCTGGAAACTCAGCCCAGATAAAGGCTCGTTCTAATTCTGGTGGCTCTTACTTTGACTGGGAACTGCATTATTATGATGATACTGCAGGAGTCTCTGTAACAGAAGTTATTTTGCTTCCTATGAGACCTTTAAATTAAAATATGTGTGTATGTGTAAATAAATACAATATTTTTAACTCTCCTGAGTATTTTTTCCTCTTGAGAGGAGGCTCAGCACACAATCTGACCTCTAGTTTCTTCAAAATGACAATAATTATACTGATATTGAGCCTAGCAAACAATTGCATAATACTTGCTGTTTCTCTTCTCCATCTCTTGGATGACATTTTGTTTCTTATTACTGAAATGTAACATTTTCGTTGTTTCCCAGAGAAATAGCTTGTTATTGAAAACATTTATTTATTAATTCCCCTTTTCCAGATAGCAGTAAGAGCTTTACTATTTTACTTTTATTTTTCTTTTCATTTGGTTTCCAACACTGTTATCTTTGTATCCTTGGATGAGTGTAGAAGGTAAGAAGCGAATTGCTTCTTAGTTTATAATTTACCAACAACTGCATAGCAACCAGTCCTTTTCTTGCTGGTCCCCCATTGCACTTGCTCTGCTGCCATCATCTGTTTTGTAAAGGCCTTTGTTTGAAAGAAGTGTATGAAGTACATTTAGTAGAACTGCTGATACCCTGATACCCGGAATGGTCAGCAGAAGATAAGTATTACATGCTGAATGAGACTACCTTATATATTTATCTGATAGCCGATAATGTTTCCTACAATCTCTATTGAATCAGAAGTGTATTGGGCACTGACATTGTTCATGCACTGTGGGGACAGAGCCCACCTGCTCTAAATTGTCATAGCTCCATGGAGCGACAACAGTTTACACCAGCTGAGACTCTGCCCCTGAAAATTTATTTACCATATTTTTTCCCTCATCAGCTTTTTGTCTGTTTAAAACATCATTGCATGACCACTGTATTTTTGACCGGGAAAGTAGTGAGTACATAACTTGTCCTCACAATCTGTACTTAACCTGGTCCTTGTCTGTAAGTTATACTCATTTGAAACTTTTGTCACCCAGACTTTTACAAGGTAGACTAGAGGCTGATAGCACTTGAAGTTAAGCACATGCATATGTGCTTTGCTGAATACGCATGAATTTATGCATGTGCTTAAATTCTTTGGTGAATCAGGGCCAAATTTCTAATCATTGCTAACAGGAACAGCAGCTGGATAGCACAAAAAGAAATTTCGGAAACAGTAGCTGAAATAGTCATTCTCTCTCATTGTGCTCTGGACTGCTGCTGACTTCTCCTGCCCATTTCTTGTGTGAATGTTGAAAGCCAAGGTCCTTCTT
Organism: Chelonoidis abingdonii; assembly: GCF_003597395.2. Lineage (NCBI taxonomy): Eukaryota > Metazoa > Chordata > Testudines > Testudinidae > Chelonoidis > Chelonoidis abingdonii. The sequence goes on from NC_133774.1 coordinate 118,059,956, forward strand.
GTAAAAGCCTCTTATTAGAGGCTTTTAGTGGGACCAACAGTGGATTTGAAAAGTAAAGCAGTGTTGTCCAGAGGTGGGTGGGAGAATTGCTCAGTAGTGAATTAGAGCACTTGGCAAACTGATTCAAACACAATAGGAAGAAATTAGGGCAAATAATAATATTAATGGTTAGGATGTAATTTTTTCAATGTACTTCTGTTCTTGGAGCTCAGTACACAAGCTATCAGTGCAACTGGGACTATGTTAACTTGTATTTGGCCCCAAATTTAAATTTTGTAAAATAAGCTTTTTATAAAGCCTCAGTTCAATAGCAACATTTCAAAAAATGAAAATGTCAAGTGAAAACAGTTCATTTTATACAACTAACAATTCCTTTGCAGCATTTGAAATCCAAATATGTCACCGCTAAAAAATGAAAGTAAAAGTGACTGTTATAAACAATGGTAAAACTAACTTCATTGATTTTTATTGTCCAAGTAGCAAAGCAAGTAATTAGGATTTTTTAAATTTTTACTTTTTATAATAGTATAGGTTAAAAAAAAAAAGTCCACTTACAATATGTGACTTGTAAGTTGGTAGTGACATTTAAGTGACCAGTCACAAGCTCCTAATAAATCAGATTTCTGGAATGTAGTCTGCAAATGAAGTTTAAAGTATGTTATTGGTAAAATAATTCAAACCTTTGAGCTAAACTTATTTATACACTATGTCAAGTATCAGAGGGGTAGCCGTGTTAGTCTGGATCTGTAAAAGCAGCAAAGAGTCCTGTGGCATCTTATAGACTAACAGACCTATTGGATCATGAGCTTTTGTGAATACCCACTGCATCACGAAAGCTCATGCTCATGCTCATGCTCCAATACATAGTCTATAAGGTGCCACAGGACTCTTTGCTGCTTTTATACACTATGGACATTTTAAAACTAGTGCTATAATTCTTTAAGCTCTTTTAGATTGCTTACAGTGAGCCTTAATATGGTAACCATGTAGAATGATGCAGTTTCTGTAAGTGGAATGGACTTCATGTTGCTAATTTACCCTGTATCATGAAAGGGAGAGTCAGCAAGAAACAAGGCCACAGCTGCAAGAAAACTCAAGCAAAATCACTGTCCCTCAGAGGCCACTGGTTGTGCTTATTGTTTATATGCAGTAGATAAAAAAGAAAGCAGAGAGGATGTAGATGTATAAGACTTGGGGGAAAATGTGCTTGCTCAGTTAAATCTATATCCAGCTTTTCCTTTCCTTCTGTGCTTTTTAAATGCTCCGACATATGTTGAAATGAGTGATAAAACTGAATTTCAAACTGGGCACTTATTAAGTTAAGGCTGCCACAACATAATGAACTTGCCCCATCTTCTTGAAATTGTGCAGCATATATAGTAAGAGTCTGCCCCTGTTCTGAGACTCCTTAATTGAAGACTTCTTGTAACCCAGTATTTAGGTACAAAGGTGGCTTGAGGTAAGGCCATCATGGTATATGTACTGTTACTGTCACTGTTAAAAACATTCTAACGGTCTTATCTTAGCATTATTTTAAACAAATTTTCTTTACATTTTGTTCCCATGCTGAAGTGAATTGTGTTACCTAAACCCTGCTCACATTGGACTAAATTATGGCTTGCCACAAGCCCTGAATGAAGGGAAGCGCATAGCTGGACTACTTTAAGAGCAGACTAGTAACTAGACTGTGATTCAGAGTCACAATCTGATCTCCAATTTCCCCTTCCTCCAGCAGGGTGAATAATCTGCACCAGCCCTAAACTCTGCTGTTGTTGTTATTATTTATTTGAATTATTGCCAGCACAGCTATTGTGGCTGGGACACTGAGTATGGAGCCAAAGCTCCCCACTAATTGCTTGTTTACTCAGCCTACTTGAGCAAGAGAAGTCAGCCCCGTAAAAGCTGCTTTCCCGCCCTCTGTGTGGCTACTTGCAATATGAGTAGTGAATGCAAGGAGTGCTTTCTTGCACCCCTGCACAGGTAAACAGTGAAAGTTACAATATGATGCAAATGATTTAAATAAGAGGTGTACACAATGAATTTGACCCTCTGAATAAACATTTATATAGTCTAGAGCGTGTTTAAAATATTTTAAAAAAATAAAGTTTAATTAATGTACACAAATTTGTCAGGAAGGGAACATTTCCTGACTTACGCATTCAAATTCTCAGCTTAATCTTGTCTTAACATAGCTTTCCCAACCACCACCAGTAAATTGCTACACTGTAGAAATCTAAATGTATATACTATGCTTTCTACTGGATATTCATTTTTTTGTCTGTGACTAATGCAGTTGAAAGCCAAATTAGGGATGAAGCAGAACCATGAGTTAGTTATTTAAGACCATCCTAATGCGTGACAATATAGATGGTGTGGGGGTTTTTGTTTTATCTTACTTTATTGAAGATTGCTAACTTATTAATATCCAAAAAGCACATCCCAAAGTAATATTGACTGCTGAAAGCCGGAGAAACTGGCATCACTTCCCAAATCTTAAAAAGAAGTGCAGAATGACTTAGTTTGTCAGTCGACATGGCCCAATTGCACAAATGTGATTTTTCCAACACTAGAAAGTGAAACAGACTAATATTCTAAAAGGTATTGGCCCTTAGTTAAAAAAAAATCTGCCAACTAATACAATTTTAAAAAAATATTTGGGGCACTGTCAAATTCTGAGGCATGTGACCTCTATCCTACTATATATATTTTTAAAAAACCCTGAATATTACACTGATGATGTATTGTTATGCTGATTCCCTTTTTTTGAAATGTGTATAATATGCTGTTGATTGACAATGATTATGGTGAGACATGTAAATAACATACAGTCCAATCCTTTTGTGCTTAAGTATGCTGAATTCATGTTTTAGATAATTGAAGTTTTGCCTACCTAATCCTGCTACAGGATTGAGTTAATAAAAAAAGACCTATAAAAACACAATGTAGAGTTCGGAGCATTGATGTTTTGGAGTTAAATCAATGTTACATCTCTTGTAGGGGAGAAAAATTTGAAATACAAGGAGCTGAAGAAGAGAGAGGAAAGCATGGACAGTAAGTTGTTTAATACAGATTAGACTCCTGGACTGCCAAAGCACAAAGCTTTTTAGATTGTCAAAGCACAATTTATTTGAACCCCAAAACTGTTGACCTGCTGACCACTTGTCTTAAGACCCTGTTACCTGATTCAGAGATGCCTCACACAAGGTAACTGATACTGCACATTTACAGATGGTTGGAGCACTTTTCCTGGCTCATCATCTGGCATTTAAGATTTCAGGAACACGTTTTTACGAGGTAAAAGCTAGAATAAAAAAGAATTTTTAAAAATATGCTAAAATGAAAATTAAATGAAAATGTCATGGAGTGCCCACTGGTGGTCTGAATAGGAGCAAAACTTTGAAGTTGTTCTGAGAATAAGAAACTACAACTTCAGTACATTTTTACTTATTTGTCTAAAATGAGTATCACTAAAGCTTTCTGACTTTCCAATGAGGTCTCATGACATAGAAGCCTCAGCAGAGGCAAAGTGAGGGTGCAAAACATTTAGGGCAAAAATATATTTTAAAAGGTATCACATTGTTAGAATGTTTATAGAGTGTTATAAATATATACAGCTCTTTATAAAGCCGAACCAGGAATTTACAAGAGCTTACCAGCAGATTTAGACACGTGCTGTGTAGAAAACTAGTTTGCATGAAAGAAGGCACTGTTGGTGAGATTGGTATATATAGACTTTGCCAAAAGAAAAAATTGTTTAAGGAGCGTTTGGAATGAGAAGAGCGAGAGTACGCGGTACACAGGAAAAGTAGAATACAGCAGATTAGATTCTTTAACTTTTAGGAGAAAGCACTGTCCGTTAGATTGAAAAAGTGGTCATCTTGTGAATCACTGTTAGGTTTGGGGTAGTAATTCTCTAAATCCACAACTTGAGTCAAAATGTTGTAAAATATTTATATCATACGTGCATGGACAGCCATTGATGCCTTGGATTTTGTTCCTTTAGAGAATTAGTATGGAAAAGGTTTACTGTATACATCTTTGTGTTGTATTGATCTCTAGGAACCCATTTAAAATGTTTCTTTCTAAAGGTAAGTTTTTCATAATTCCCATTTTTCCATTCCCTCTGCCTTGAACCAACTCAATATTTTATAAGTTTCAACTTTCTTTTTAAAATTGTGGAGAGAAAATATTTGTGAGGATTTTGTGGGGCAGAAACGATTCCTGTCTGATATCCTGAATGACATTTACACATCTTCTTTGGAAACAAATTTGTAGCTCTAAATCTAGTAATACTTTAGTCTTCTTTTCTCTGATATGTAACATGCCTGGACACACATGCTTATAAGTCTGAGCAGAGTCCAGGCACTGTCTCTGGGTTTCTAGGCACACTTGCAGGTTTCAGATTCCCTTTCTGACACCCCCTTCTGACGGTTGAGGCCCCCTCCTCCAGCTGCCTAAGCCATGAAACTGTCAGCTTCCCAAGATTCCTCTGTTGCTTAAGCACACACTTCTGCAGAGCTCCAAACTTGCAAATGTTCTGAGCTATGTTTTACCTCTTCAGGGACCAGTGATAGTTCAAGCAAATGAACGCAGGCTTTGCAAAGGGATCCAACATAATTACTCTTTACTTCAGACAGCCCAAAAATCAGTGAAACAGCTATACTCCATTCCCTGCCTCAGTTTCCTCACCTCTCTTGAGCATTCTTTGGGATTTTTTCAGAGTCCTCTAGGATGTCACAGGTTCCCCTCTTGCAGCTTGCGGCTTCTCCTTCAAAATATGAAGTCTGTCTAGCTGACCCCTGCAGTCACTATCCTTTATCTCCAAATCCTGTCTGGATCACAGTGGGAAAAGGTCCCCTCTGCTACAAAAGCATCCCTCTTTGTTCCTCTCTTCTGCCTCAAGCTTCCTTTGTCTATCTGATCGACTCAATCTCTGTATTAAATTAAATTTGATGGGAAAGGCATAAGAGAGGCACAGACGGGGCTTGAGGAGGGATACAACATGGTCTGAGCAGTGGGCAAGGAAGAATTTTGCTCCTGTGTTCTGAAATACCTGTAGGGGAGTTAAATGACAATTGAGGAGACTTAGAGTACTGAAAGCCTTTTCTATTTGTCTCTCCTTAAAGATTTTCTAGTGAGCTTTCACTGCATTGTCTAAGTGCTAGACTTGTGATATGTTGAATATAAAGCTAATGAGTTTGGTTTGCAGAAATAGTTTTAGATGAATAGTAAATAGTAAAATGGAGACTCTCTAAAGTTATTTGCATTGTCTCAGTCTCCACCCTTCTGTTGTTCCTCTTTAATTTTATAGACTGTTAGCCAGAAGCATACATCTTGAGTGAACAATTGTACAAATACCAAAAATGCCAAAAACATACATCGATATGACATCATTCTAAAAAAATGGAACTGGAAAACTGGGGGGAATCTCTTCCACTTAACTCAGCAAAGAAATGTCTTAAATAAGCAAGCTGTAATTGATTTTATTTTTAAAATGTGATTATTTCTCACTTGTTCTCATCTTTAAAATTTTAACAAAATGGTAAATAGTAAAATACAGATTAAATAAATAAAACTGCAAAGCTTCTCAGACCCCAGAATTTATTAAGCATGAAATTACTTGATAAGAGTATTTTATTTAAATTGAAGTATATTTAAATCTTAGGTGTTATAAGATACAATTTTGTAAAATTAACGTGAGGTATTTTTATATTTGCTGTTGAATTCAGAGTAAGTACAGTCATAATGGAGAACCCAAAATGTTAATGTAAACAACAGCCTCCCTTATCTTGTTTTTTGTTCCGTAGACTTTCTTGAGGTTTTTGAAGAGATGAAGACCCAGGAACTGGAGCGGAAGGCACAGATAGAGGCCAACATTGTTGCACTGTTAGAGCACTCAAGTAGGGTAAGTGCCTTTCTCGGTCTCTGATAAATTAGGCAGTCATAGCCTCATGAAAGACATTGAGGAGATTAAATAGAACAGCGCTGATTAAATACTATTCAGTCTAATTATTGGTGTAATTATCTTCCAAACAATAAACTGATGCCATGTGTTATTGTAACAGAGTAAAATGTATTACTGTTGTATTCTTTGTCACGGTTTTGAGGGAAATTTTACAGTTAATAAAATCAGATGATATTTGTGACCAGAACAAAAAAAAAGTCTTTAGCGTTACTATAATCCATCAATATGAAACATGCGAGAATATGAAAACTAAGAAATTTCATTGTTTGCTAGTTTATCTAGACCAGGGGTGGGCAAACTTTTTGGCCTGAGGCCCACATCTGGGTATGAAAATTGTATGGCGGGCCATGAATGCTCATGAAATTGATGGTTGGGATGCAGGAGGGGATTGAGGGCTCTGGTTGGGGGTCCGGGCTCTGGGGTGGAGCCAGAAATGAGGAGTTCAAGGTGTGGGAGGGGGATCCAGGCTGGGGCAGGGGGGTAGGAGTGGGAGGGGTGAGAGCCTACCTGGGGGTGCAGGCTCTGGGTGGGGCTGAGGGGTGGGGGTGCAGGAGGGTGCATTGGGCTGGGACTGAGGGGTTCGGAGGGCAGGGGGGGATAAGGGCTGGGACAGGGGGCTGGGGCGCGGGAGGGGGTCAGGGTGCAGGTGCCGGGTAGCACTTACTTCAAGCAGCTCCCAGAAGCAGTGACTTGTCCCCCCTTCAGCTCCTATACAGAGGTGTGGCCAGATGGCTCTGCACACTGCCCTGTCCACAGTCGCCGCCCCCACAGCTCGGATTGACCACAGTTCCTGGCCAAAGGGAGCTTCAGGGGCAGCGTACAGAGCCTCCTGGCTGCCCCTATGTGTAGAAGCTGGAGACAGGACATGCCTCTGCTTTCGGGAGCCATGCAGAGCAGGGCAAGTCCCCGACCCTGCTCCCTGGCTGCGGCGTTGGAGCGGGGCAATCCCCGGACCCCACTCCCTGGTGGGAGCTTGGAGGCCGGATTAAAACATCTGGAGGGCCAGATGCAGCTCCCGGGCCGTAGTTTGCCCACACCTGATCCAGACCAAGTCTGAACATCATAAATGAAGGGGAGGATTCAGTCATCTCCTTTAGATTATTTTCCATATTCTAATTTATGTTATTTTTAGGAAATTTCGTCTACCTAACCTATTAAAAGTATTTCTGGAGTTCCCTTCTGTATAGTTTCTAAATTATATATGCTCCTGGTGTCCAGCTAGAATTTTCCCATTATCAATATCATACTATTTTTTTTTCCAATTCTCCCCAAAATAACTCTTCCATTTCTTTGATTTTGATTCCTTTGGCCTATTTGTAGAGGATTGTCATAGGCATCTTTTAGCCCAGTATTATTTTGAATAAATAGTGATTTACCAGCTCCTTGATACTGTTCTTCAGCATGATGTCCCATAACTTCAAATTATTTTACTAGGAAGGTTGCTTAAGTGTTGCAGTGCTGCAAGTCCCATGACACAGGGGAATGAAATTTTCCTTGTTAAGACCCTACTTGAATCACAGGATGATCTTCAAATAATTGTGACTGGAAAATAGCAGAAAAGTAATAATTGACCTTTATTAATAGCCATTATTTGGAAAAGCAAAGTAAAGCTATTTGTTTAAGAAAAATTTGCTGGAACAATATTATGTTATGCCTGCTAATTTTTTTTGATAGCCAGATATTTTGCTGCAACTGTATTACATTCCCTTAAAAAAAAGTGACCGGTACAATATAAAATTCAGAAGACTAAAAGTCCTAACACAACTGCTGTAGAAATCGAGTCAAGTTATTTTAGCCTTTTACATTTTACAGGCATTGAATGTTAGTGTGGTACTAATTGCATACTCAGAATGTACGTAAAACTGTGGACTGCACAAAGTAAGCTAATTGAAATCAAAATTGTGGGGGAAGCCTAATACTGCATGATCCACGATTTCTGCAATATCACAAATGAAGTAGGGCTTTACTTTATAGTACAATGACTCTACCACAGGTGAAGTATCTAAAGCAATGTCATTTAAACATCCCTATTTCATCCTCAGTGGTATGTCAATACATCAGTTATAAAAGGAACACAGTTCAGGTTGGCAGACCTGAAATAGAAAATTATTATATTTAAATGGTCTCAAACTATTTAAAAATATTTTGTCCAAGAGTGTTGTAAAAGAGTTAAGTCATAAGTGATGTACTAGCAGAGCGTTTTTCTTGCTTTCCGGTGAACACTCATAGCTGCAAAGATATCAAATGTTCTAATTTACTGTTCTTATTTCTGTAAATGAACAGAATGTCAATCGTATGAAACAAATCTCCTCTGTTACTAATCAAGAGCTGAAGATCATGCAGGAGGACCTCACTTTCAAATCAAATGAAATGCAAAAATCACAGAGCACTGCTAAAAATTTGAGTACAGGTGAGGCATATAATGTATGAATTTGCAAATTCCTTCCTTTTTAAAAATAAAATAACATGAGAGTCATAGAATACAGGGTTGGTGATGCTGGATACCATGTATGCTAAAACACTGTAGCTGGGGCAAGTGTGAGCTTTGGATCTGGCCCGTGGGATTGTCACCTCTGTGCCGCCATGGGCCCCACGTCGCTGCTGGAAGTGGCCAGCATCATGTTCCTGCAGCCCCTGGGGGAGGAGGGACAGAGAGCTCCATGCCGCTGCCCCCGCCTGCTGATACCTCCCCCTGCAGCTCCCATTGGTCGGGAGCGGGGAACCACGGCCAATGGACATTTCGGAGGAGGTACCCGCAGGAGAGGGTAGTACATGGAGCCCTCTGCCCCCCATCTCCCAGGGGCAGCAGGGATGTGGTGCCAGATCAGCACAGGGCTAGGGCAGGCAAGGAGCCTGCCCTGGCCCTGGTGCACACCGCTGCCACCCTGGAGCTGCTCCAGGTAAGCGGCACCGGGCCAGAGCCCACATCCTGAACCCCTCATGGCTCTCAGGCCAAAAAGTTTGCCCTCCTCTGAGCTAGGGTGTGAGGCAATGCAAACACTGAGGGATGTATCTTCTTTTGGTGCCTTTATATAATTCCTGTTAGTGCTTACACAAATGATTTATAATTCATCATTAGAAGACTATTTCTCTGACTATTAGCAATAACTGATTTTCTTGTTTACTTGATTTAGGACATATTAAGAGTGCATTTTAATACTGTGTATAGCACTTCCCATTGCATTAGTAGGACTTTGCTTTATTTATTTATTTTGATTTATTAGCAACTGACTCAAACTCTAGGCTCTTCATAAATTTTAAAATAACATGTAATAGAAAGTAGTAGAGAGCCATGCAGTGAAATAACCATGAAAATGGACCCCATAATGTTGCTTATACTTACGTTTTGTTAGTGCTTTTCTAAGGGTATGTCTATGCAGCAAAGAAAAACCTGCTGCTGGCCTTTGCTAGCCAACTCAGGCTCATGGAGATGTTTCATTGCTGTGTAGACTTCATGCTTGGGCTGGAACCTGAGCTCTGGGACCTTCAGACCCTGCAAGGGTCTTAGAGCCAGGGCTGCAGCCCAAGCACAAAAGTCTACACAGCAATGAAGCAGCCCCATGGACTCGTGGCCTGGAGCGGCAAATCGGCTGAACCTGCAGATGCGGCAGGTAAACAAACCAGCCTGGCCCACCAGGGGGCTTATCCAGGTGGGCCACGGGCCAAAGGTTGCCAATTCCTGCTCTAGCTGCTGCGTAGACATATCCCAAAGAGGATTCCTGGCAGCTATAATGTGGATGACCCAACCTTGCCTTGTAAATCATCTAGATCAAATTTTCAGGACCTGATTCTGCAAGCATGCACATTCGTAACTTAAAACACAAAAATATTCCTGTTGACGTCAGTGGGACCACTCATATGTATAAAGTTAAGACTGCACTAACGTTAGATATGTGAGTAAAAGTTTGGGAATCACGCCTATATTTTCGAAAAGCAGAGATTTTTTTTTCTTGTGGTTTAGTGATAGTGATTTCTGTTTAATTCTTTATTTCTGCTGGTTATAGTGTTGTTGTTGTCATAATCTAAACCTTTGCCAGTATCATTACTGTTTGATCAAGGTTTTCCTTGTTTGATTACTGAAAGGAAGCTGCAATAATAAATCATTATGTTTGGTGACTACCACAGCCTGTACTTGCTACCAACTTTCAAAATAGGCTTCTGTGTTGTGACTGCAAAATATGTATCTGCAAAGAAGTAATTGCTGTGCACAAAATATGATGTTAATTGCCTGTTTTCCATGTGCCTCTGGAAATTTTGTAACAAATTTATTTGCAAATACATATTTTACAGTCACAACATAGTGTCTATTTTGAAAAATTAACCCTTGCACTATAGGGCAAGATATGAAATATATTTTTCTTATGAGCATTTTAACTAAGCATATTTATTATTTTTATTTTACATTCCAGTAACACCCCAATGGTGCTAGATGTTATAGGGACATTGTATGAAAACAGTTTCTTTCTTGAAAAAGTTTAGAGTCTACAATTTAATCAAATAATTTAAACTATTTATAAAGAAAATTCCTGGAACTGGGAACCACAATAAAGGTTCCCTAATAAACATAATAGGGACTCTTCTAAAGTATAATGATTGTACAATTCCCCACCCCCCCAGTTGGAGTACCTCCCAAACCTTGAATTATAGTACAGTAATCTGCAAAATTCTTCTATTGGTGTTAAAATATGGATTTCCAGATTTTCTTGCCACCTCAAAGATATAAAAGGCCATCAGCAGAGTCCTTTTTTAAAAAAAAAACAAAAAAGGAAACTACAGAGAGTAAACAAATGTGCTGATGGCATCGTTTCCCAGAAACATTTTCCTGGGTCAAAGCAGTTTGGTCTCAGACTTTGCTACTGTGTACACACTGCCTGCTAAACTCTGCAACTTAATGGCATATCAGAAGGAACTGGGCTGCATCCTCTTCCTGTCTTTTCCCCTAGAGAAGTTTTTAGTTTTTATTTATTTATTTATATAAAAATAATGAGCATAAACTTTACCTTCTCCAAACAGCTTCTTCCTTTTTCTCTAGAAAGTGTGCTTGGATAGGAATATTCCTTAGCTGTCTACTCCAGCATTATCAGCGTACTGATATTGCATTACAGGAATCTTTTTCTAACATTTTTAGGATTTTTTGATTACTTTTATCCACCAAAAATGAATTTTAGTTGGTCTTGTTTTATTTTTAATTAAAGCAAAAATCTTACCTATGCATTTCAATTTTGAGAAAATGCAAAACTACGTCTACAGATATTTTCATCTAATTATTGTAAGCAGTTCACATTTTAAAGGTTTTTTTATCATCATTTAGTGCTAAGTATGTGATTAAGCAAGTTCCCCATCTACCTTCTCTACACCATTCATTATTTTGCATACCCTTGTCATGTCCTCTCTTATTCATCTCATCTGTAAAGTAAACAGTCCCTTACATCTCTCTTCATTTAAGACTTTATCCATGGCTTTGATTCTTCTGATTAACCATATTTGAATCCCCTCTAATTCTGTTTTATCCTTTTTGAGGTGTGGTGATCAGAATTGAACACAGTATTCCAGTGCATTATGACCTGTTCAGTTGTGACATATACCAGTTCTTATTATTCTAAGTTTTGGAATGGTTCCTCATGTATAAAGCCAGTGTCCAGGGCAAATTTGATCCTAAATTTAGTAGTATAAAAACAAGACTCTTTCAAAAATGAAAACAGAAATATTTATATAATTAAAAAATTGAATGGAAACAGTTTAAAAATAAACAGATAGGCACTTGTATGGTTTGCAACCAACATTTTGTACTAATGTGGTGGTACAGTAAAACCTGAAATTGACAAGGAAGTAAATATTAACAAAAACAGAATGGAATTACCACCCTGTAGTATCTCAGAACACCAGTGCATTTCCTTAGACTTAGACTCATTAGTCTTCAGTATCTGTAATAATTGTTTAATATCTTTTGAGAAATGGCACTGTACGTTGGGCCAAATCCTGCTTACTTTATTCTCATGAATAGTCCCATTGGTGTCAATGTGACTAAGGCAAGCAGGATTTGGCTGGTGCACTGTGTAGTGAAAAATTGGGAGTTAAATCTTTGTGCATTGGCTAATACTATCATGAAGAAAAGTTACTGTTGCTTATAACATTTGTTCCCTGTGTTCCAGATAGTCAGAGACTGCGAATGGACCTTCAGAAAATGGAATTGTTGGAGGATAAGATGGTCGATGAACAGGCTTCTCTCAAAGAAAAAATTGAACAAATGACAAAGGACTTGGAGATGTACAATAATTTGCCAGCTCTGAAAGCATCAGGAGAAGAGAGGAAAAAGGTAATAACAGCAGTAGCTGGTAGCACTACCTAGATAGGGACAGTACTTGGTCCTGCTGTGAAGGCAGGGGACTGGACTTGATGACCTTTCAAGGTCCCTTCCAGTTCTATGAGATAGGTATATCTCCATATAATACTTACATTGTACGTTCTTTGGGCAGACAACACCTTTCTGTTCCGTGTTTGTACAGCACCTAGCACAATGGGACCCTAGGTCATGCCTGAGGCTCAATACAATACAAATAACAACAACATTGCCTGTGTTCGGAGCTCAGCCATTAATATTCTGAGACTGATATTTGTCATGCTATGTTCAGACAGAGTCTGGTTTATATCTTTGTTTTCAAAACAATCTTGGGAAGTAATTCGTTTGAAGGCTTGAAGCAAATTGCTCCAAATTCACCTCCGTTATATTTGACATAGTAATAACAATAATAACATCTAGCTCTTATGTAGCTCTTTTCATCCATACATCTCAAATTGCTTTACCAAGGAGGTTAGTGTCATTATCCCCAATTTACAAATGGGGAAACTGTGGCACAGAGAGTTGAAGTGACTAGTCCAAACTCACTTAACAGGCCATTGGCAGAATCAAGAATAGAGCCCAGGTCTCCTGAGCTTCAGTGCTTTGTCCAGTATAATTGCATGCTGTCATGACCTCGTTTCTAGAATTAATATGAAAGAGACTGTGGACATCTGTGCCTCATTTCACATCACCAAGTATGCATTTTATCGGCTACATCTTGTTCACAAGTATTAAATGCAACTTCTCATGCTAAGTATTGGTGTAGTTTTTGTGATATTTGTAGAACAAGTTCTGAATTCTTTCTGTATACCTTCTTGTTTAAGGGGTGAAAAAAGAAAGTAGCTCCTGGAAAGTTAAATTGAAAACAATCGAACAGTTGGGACCACCAGTCCATAGTAAATTTGAATGAATTCCTGTAGGAGAGTAAGAAATCACTGTGGTGACGAGTATATTAGAAATTCTTAGATTCAAAGGAATTGGCAGGTTTAATTGGCAGTACCTTAAGGCCAGTTTGATCTATTTTGCATTTCTTCCTCTAGAAACTCCATGAGGAGAAAGAAAGGTTGGTAAAACGTAGAGATGCCTTCAAGAAAATAATGGCACAACTGAACGCAGAGTATGAAACACTAAAGACACAACTTGAGGAAAATGAGACACATTCCCAGGTATAGTTCAAAATAGTGTCTCTTCAGTTGTTTCATTCCAGGTCTTGTGTTTCTCAAATGCATGGAACTATATTTGAATGAATCAGTTAGGCTTTTTTAGAGGAATGCATAGACTCTGGAGTAAGTTTTCAGAGCTGTGTATTGGAATTCCATGCCTTGTTTGTTCAGAATGTTAACAACCCCCCTTCCCCAATCAATGTATTGAAAGCCAACAATTTCAAGCTTGTTGAGACCAATCTTGTGTCAAAAATGTGCAAGTCCGTTGTTAAATACTCATTTTAGTTTTGTTCAAAGTCCTCATTTTTCTTCTCCAGCCTTGCTGGTGCTGCTGCAGGAGCTCAGGATTAGGCTTGGCTTTTCTCAGGGCTGACTGGCAGGTGCAAAGAGGCCATGGCAATATGTTTTCTCCAGCCTATAAAATACTGAGCAATTTGGAGAGGAGAGATAAAAGTTCTTATAAGGGATATTGTCCCCTATTGAACTTATAGAAAATACCAACCTTTTGGAACAGTTTATTGCACTCCAAAGGCAAAAACACTAAATCACACTTAGAAAATGTTTTTAGGATCCTAGGATAAACATTATAATGGTTTAGCAGTATCAAGGATGAACCCCATCAGACATCATGGGACACGCTGATTCTGAGACCAAGTATCCTAGGAGCATTCAAGTCTAGAGAGAAGGCAAAGGCTCAGTTTTAAGTAGTATCTTTTAGCTAATAAAAATAGACTCCAGGAAGGATTAATTTTGATTTTGTAATGAATATGTAGCTTGTGTTTGGACCTGAATTGAAACTCCACTAGTTTATGCCTTTCTTTAGTAAAATCCCTCTGATGACCAACTACTCCTGTGCAGTCTTTCACTGATAAACCACCAGAGAAAGAAGCATGTACTTCATCCTATAAAACAACTGTACTTTGGACAGACTAGACCGTCATCCGGTCATCTTTTGCATTTATGTATTTTTGTATCTGTGTGGGCTGCCTAATTAGAATGTAAGCTCTTGGGGCAGAGAACATGTTTTCTACGTTTTGTGTGTTGGCAACATTTAAAATGTGCTGATAATCAGAAACATCACTATGTTTAAAAAAAAAAAAAAAAAGCACCTCTTTACTCAACAGATGTTCTCCTCACCTGTAGTCAGACTCACAATTTGTTATTACTTTTTTCTTCCGTTAGCATTGTAGAGCCAACACAGATATGGCAGAATGATCTAGATTCCTCTCCACGTGCATTCCAAAGAGAAATTTTTATTTGGCACAAATATTGGGTCAAATCCTATGATTCTTACTCAGATTATAGTCTTGCCCGAGTAAAGACTTTGGGATTAAAAATATTGTTATTAAAACCAAATTTGAACCCAGGATTTTAAACACAAAAGGCTGGTGCATTAAAATAGTTTGCATTTCTTAAATTTTCCCATCTTTTTCTTTTTGGAAAAAGCAACAAAGAGTCCTGTGGCACCTTATAGACTAACAGACGTAGTGGAGCATAAGCTTTCGTGGGTGAATACCCACTTCATCAGACATTGCTTTTTACAGATCCAGACTAACATGGCTACCCCTCTGATACTTTCTTTTTGGAGTGTGTTCTTGTATTATTTGGCTTGACCTGCCTTTTTAGAGGAATCTGAAGAATAGAGACATACAATGTTAGTTTACTTAAAGTCCTGTGATTTTTCTATTTCATGCAGTATTGTATCTGTAGCTATCTAGTAGAGATTTGCCTTCTGACTTAAAACCTAATGAACACACGCATAACATTATCACTTGAGGGTCATTCCCATTTAATATCTGTATCCTAGACTGAATGAGCTCAAATGTTGAGGAGAATGGAATAAGATTATTACTATGTTCAGAAGGACCTTTTAAACAATCATCAGCATAACCATTCAGAATATTTTATGAAACATTGTTTTTTAAATGAAAGTGGAGAAACTACAGAAACCAAACTGGCAAAAGGCAATTTTTTGCTTCTAAATGCAGTTTATAAACCCTTCCTTCCCCTCCTCCCCTAACACTTTTCTTTCTCTTTTTGCTTTTTGTTCCCCTTCCTACAGACCAGCAAGGCTTCTTTCCCCCACAATAACTTACATATACATTTTTATTTACACTGTGTTTCAACAGTGAATCAGGAGGGAAGAGGCTTTTAAACTCTCCACCAACTGGGAGTCTTCCAATATCCATACTACATACAAATAGATTACTATCATTTTCACAACAAGAGCTTTACTGACTGTAGAGATGGGAGGAAGGAGGAAAACAGATTGGCATTAAGAGAAAGAGAGAGAGAGAGAGAGAGAGGATGGGAACTAATTTCTCTTCCAGCCACAGTCTTATTGTATTTTGGGGTTTTTGTTTTTATTTTTTCACTGTCATGTAAATTTTGGATTTTTTTCTACTTCAACTTTAGAGAGTAAGAAGCTGAGGCGTCATCTTTATTGTTGGGAAACAATTTACATTCTGAATACATGAACTAATCAGAATAGAGAGGGCTGAATATATAAAGTAGAAATAACCATTCAGTGATTATGCAAATCTACAAACTCTGTCTAGTGTCTGCCAGCTAGTCAGAGCACTGGGCAGTATTCAAACTGAGCCACTTTAATAGGACTACGCCTGGGAGCTGTTGAGTAAGATCTTATCCATATTGATTATGTAATTTGCCCACTAACAGCCAGTCAGGGTTCAGACAGCTGTTTAACTGGAATAAAAATGTGCAGCCCTCAGTAACTGTACAGCATCCCTTCACTTTGATTAGCTGCAACTCTTCTGCTTCAGCATTATAGTTAAGAATGCTTATGTTCTCTTCCATAAATAAGAATTTCTCCTTCAGCGTAATTATCATATTCTAAAAAGAACTTTAGCTTGAAGGAAAGTAAAATCCCAAGACAACTGATTAGCCATTTTGCCAGTCTGCATAGCTATTGATGTACAGCGTACATCTTTTTTATATATCAATCATACAGAAATGTAGACCAGGCTTTATATGACTTGAGAGCTTACCCTTGATAAGATTGAAAACAGTGGCCTTAAAAGTATTTTACTATGTAGAGTGCATTATACAAGAAGCTGTATAAAAAAGTGCTGATCATTTTCTTCAGTCTATATTATATTATATACAATATTTCAAATTCAGTTGTCTTTACTAGGTATATTGCATTTAGCAACACCCATAGTGGATGTAGTATGTAATTGATCACAAATATCTTGTTTTATAACTTACACAAACAGCAGAATTCATGTTTGCTTTGAACTAGGGATAAAAAGGATGTAGTATATGGACAGATTTTTCATTATAAAGATCATTTTGGTACTAGGTAGGGAAAGCTGTAACACAGCATCTATTCTCAATCATTCAGCTTAAGAACTGCTTTTCATCCTCAAACATATTGGTGGGGTTCCTTTAAAATTTGGTTTTAGAATGATGATTTTCAACCTCTATTTTTAAAAAATACCTTTAAAAGGGTTTACATACCTTGAAATAAAAAAGCTTGAATAGTAGCATCAGAAAAACAATAATATTATAACATTGTATTGTGAGGAATATAATATAATATCCACATTAGCTTCCTGTTGATGCTGAACGAATTGAAGAAGTGCCAACATATAACCTGCATTCTTACAATCTTTTCACTACAGCTCTGCTCTTATCACAGCTTCTGGCATCAGACAGGAAATTCAGCTATGGAAATAAGGAAGTTTTTTCTGTACTGCTTTTGGGTCCAAGACAGTGTCAGGATATATTGTATCAGTGGTGATTTTGCAAACAGATCATCTTTCAGTGATATGAAAAGATAAGAATTCATATCTTGCTCCAGTGTTCATCTTTTCTGTGATGCTGTTATGATTGTTCAGAAATGACAGAAATCTCAAATAATCATCTAGTTTTTCATGTTCCATACCAGTTATATTCAGTATTTTCATTTTTGTGCAAACAGCAGAGCTGTAGCTATGTGAGGGCTACATTTACATACATATATATTATGAGATATTTAAAAAATCCTTCCCAATTATTCATCTTCTCGTTTTCTTGTGTTGTAACCATGGTCTTACCAGTTTTGATAGAATGTGAGGTATCCATAAGACAAGTTGAGAGGCTTTTTTCGTATAAATGGTTGTTCGTCTGTTTTCATTTGTGGCTGTTCTTAACAGTTTCTTTTTGTGTTTTCAGCTTACAAATTTGGAAAGGAAGTGGCAGCACCATGAGCAAAATAACTTTGTGATGAAAGAATGTATCCTTCTTTTAAAAAATGCTGACAATTAATACAGTATAGTAATTGACTGAGATCCTTTTCGTCCCAAAAGCAAAGTCAATCAGGACAGTTTTACAGCAGGGTGAAGAAGGGGGGAAATGGGTCTTGCAAATGTTTGTTTGTTTGTTTGAGTAGACTTTTATATACAATGAAACCTGAAACTCATTAGGCAACCTCCAGCATTAAATGACTCCTCATAGTATTCCAAGCTTCCAGTATTTTTATTTGATCACTAAAAGACCAGCTGTGCATGGCATATGCTTTCTGCCTTGCTCTTGGGTTTATCACCCATTGGTTTTCTTCAGTGATTATTCTTACGCCAGCCGATTCTTATACTTAGCTTTCCAGCAAAGGCAATGATTTTTTTAAATGTACATAGCTCCATAACTATGTGTGACATTTTACAGTTTGTAAAATACAGCAAACAAAACCCACAAAGGGCCAAATACTGCTTTCAGGTCTTTTTTCTCATTAAATGCAATGAGAGTTGCTTATGTGATAGCAGAATTAGACCCACACATACTGAGATAAAACTTTGCAAAAGCTAGTGGTAATGACACTTTCAAAGAACATTCATTGCAAAGGACTGCCATAAAATAGTTGAAAATGGGTTTTTAAACTAACAAAAGCATAGCCATTCTAAATGAGAGCTAACATTTTGTCCTTAACTTGCACTACTGTCCCTAGTTATTACAGAGATGTGAATAATGCATAATCGTATATTAATTTTATTATCCAGGGACTAAAAAGTTACTAAAGTAAACTCCCTTCTTACAAAATGACTTAAAAACAGTACCACTGAAGAATTAGAGATACAGTGAGATCACTGTTACACCATTACAGCTCAAAATATTGTAGGTACCGAGAAACTTCAATACCTGATCATACCAGTGGTCTAGTCCATTGTCCTGTTTCAGATGGTGGATAATACTAGATGTTTCAGAAGAAAGTACAAGAAAACCTGTAATGGACAGTTATGTAATAACCTGCCCACAGGAGAAATTCCCCCTAACCCATGTCAGTTAGGACATATCTATACTAGAAATGCTACAGCTGAGGCTGTACTGCTGTAGCACTGTACTGTAGACACTTAATACTACAGCGATGGAAGGGGGTTTTCCATTGTTGTAGTAAATTCACCTCTCTGAGAGGTGGTAGGTAGCTCCACAAAGAATTCTTCTGTCGACCTAGTGGTGTCTACACTTAGGCAGGCTTAATTACATTGCACAAGGCATGACATTTTTCACAGTCCTGAACAACATAGTTAATTTAAGTCAACCTAACTTTGTAGAGTAGACCAGTCCTTTGTAGTTGTCTTATGCCCCATTGCATGAAAGTTTATATTCCATTTAAAAAAATTTTTTATCCTATCTATTGTAAGAGTTCTCTTTAGTCAGCTAAGTATCTAGTCCTTTTATTTAAATCCTCCTCCTTGAGCACAATTATACTAGGGGGCAATGAATTCCACAAACCGATTGTTGTATTTCATTTTTTTAAATGTCCTTGCTATCAGTTTCAGATGATTGTGCAGAGAAAAATTGTGATTACCATTAAACTCAATTATTTTTTTAAAACCTGACATGCAGTAAAATATACCTCAGTGAACCATGTGCTTGCTTTCTGTGGTTGAATACAATCAATGAAGGGTTAGTTTCAAATAAAGTCTGATTCTCCTTCATATACAAGATCTATTACCTCTGCAGATGCCCACTGTGAGATTCCATACCCTACCACGTGGCAATGGGTACTATTTTTGTTTGCCCCTGTGCTTCCTCTTATTCTTTGGAGTAGAATCAGGTATAACTAAGAAACCCCCAAACTCATAGAGGAGTGCTTGCTCTGCTCCTGGGCAAAGGATCTTATGAGCTCCTGTACTGACAGGTGAGAGAACTTCTGCTGATGCACTTAGACCCAGAACAGCCTCCCAGCACCACATGACTGGTCATTTGGCTAAGATCAGGGCCGGCGCTACCATTTAGGCGGGCTAGGCAATCGCCTAGGGCGCCAGAATTTTTGGTGGGCGGCATTTTGGTGGATGGGGCGGCAGGCGGCTCTGGTGAAGCTGCCGCAGTGGTGCCTGTGGAGGGTCTGCTGGTCCGCGGTTCCAGTGGAGCTGCCGCAGTCATGCCTGCGGACGCTCGGCTGCTCGCGTGGCTCCGGTGGACCGCCCACAGGCACGACTGCAGCAGCTCCACTGGAGCCGCGGGACCAGCACGCGGAGCGGCGAAATTGCCGTCCGCCTAGGGCGTTCAAACCCCTACCGCTGGTCCTGGCTAAGATCCAGAAGAGCCTCCTGGCATTACATGATTGGGTTTGGGATCCTTTCCTCCACAGGGATATTTTGTCAAGACAAGAAATCTTAGACCCTGACATCTTTAACCATCTGCCGTGGAAGAAAGAAGCTAACTATCAGGAAAAGTCTAAACACAAAAATTAAAAACAAACACCCAAACCTCTAACTATAACCTTACACTAGAAACTACTTCTAAGTCAGACAATATACCAACTGTCCAAGCACAGATCCCAAAAGATAGAGGGGTTGAGTTTCACATCTGCTTGGCCTAGGAGAAAGAGAAGGAACAGTTGTCAGCATAGGGGCTTTTATATCCTTGGTTCTAGAATGCTGGAACGCAGGGACATGCACACTCTCCCAAACAGCTAACTGCTTTGAAACAGATTCATTTGCAATGTGGCAGTGAGTACAGTCTCCCAGCGTGGACCTGCAGAAGCAATACATATAGAGAACAAAAAGATACGTCAGTAACTTTTCCAGCACATTTCAGACTTGTCTAAACAGTGCCCAAAAAGCTATGTAGATGTCCAGGATGGAGGGAGATGGGCTTCAGAGCCTGAACTGCAATATCTACACAGCTGTTTTTAGCACCATAGCACAAGCCCAAGTCTGTGGCCTGGCCTCTGAGACTTGCTGCCTCTTACTGTGTAGATGCACCCTAAGTGGCTTGTGTGGACCCTGCTGTCATACACTGAAAATTCCCTAGTGCGCATTAATGAAGTACTGTTTGAAACACTAGAGCCTAGAGGCTGCTGCTCACTGTGTAATGTACCCTTAATGCTCAATACGCTAGTGGGCACTAGAATTTATACTCCTCTCTCTGGTGTGGGCCAACATACCTCATAGACAAGCCCTTAGTGTGGTACAATGGCTAACCTGTTAAAGTGGTGTAGTTCTTTAGATACAATTAGGGCTTTTCCATTAGCTGCAAGCCTTGAGGAGGAGACTTCTAGTAGTATAATTCCCTTATGATCTCTAATTAGGTTAGTATTTTTCTTGCCATTTACTGTCCTTAACTCTTAATCAGTCATAGCGACAAAAAGTCAAGAGAGTGACTACCAGCCAGTAATGAAGAATGTGAGTAAGCAGATTGCAGAGTATAACAAAACGCTTATAGAGGCTTTACAGAACACCAGGAACTGAACCCAGGCGCTTCCTTCCTGCTCCAGTAGACCCACAATAGGAGATGTCCACAAGCACTGTAGGACTCTGAACTGCTGAGCTGAAAACTCAACAGTAGCACAGTAGGTGCATTCAAAAAATGCCTTCAAGTTCCTGAGAGATTCGTGGTTTCATCAGTTTTCTTCATTTTAAAAATAAGGACAATCTCTGAAAGCTTTAAAGCCAGAGAAGACATTTAAAGTGAGCCCACTCGATACACACTCTGGATATGAAAATATAGGTTGCTCTACATAGTTAACTATTTGGGGCCCAACCCTGCAATCCTTACTCATGCAAAACCATTGGGGATCAGTACTGTAATCCTTACTCAGGCAAACCACACATAGGAGAGAATGGGAACTTTGCCTCAGTCAGGACTGAACATCTGGCCCTTTGTTGTTGGTAAACAATTATCTTAAACCTTATTAATATAGCAAACCAGATCCTCAGCTGGTGTGAATCAACATATCTCTCTTATACCAGCAGAGGATACAGCCCCGTGTCCCTTCTGATCAGAAGCTCTTTATATATAAACTTTGACAGCAGGAGACAAAATGTAGGACTAATGCATTTTAAGGCTCTTTCATTTCTGCAAGGACACTATAATAATTACTGGAGCATCTCATTATTAAGTGTGATATTTGGTAAGGCTTTTATATATATGGAGAAATGTACAGTGGAGATTCTAATAAAAACTTAGCTAAGGAAAGTTTTTTTTTCTCCATGCTGACTTTGTGTGGTTTTATGTTTTTCACCAATAAAGAAATTAAAAACAAAAGTTATTCATAATTCTTTTTCTGAAGATATCATCTTGTAGGATTCTCTGTCTCAGGTTTCATGCCTCCATGTCACGTCACAGCAACAAGCAGCTCCTGTGTGATCAGAAGAATGTGTGAAATAGAGAATTCTACATGGCTAGATCTGTCAGTACTTTTTGAATCCTATTTATTCTATATGGTGGCATTCCAGGATCCCTTAAAATAAAAGCAAAATTGCTGTTGTTACTTCCTCTTAGTTATTTTCTTCCTTTCCTACCTACAGTATAATTATCTACTTCCGATTACCTTTCCTCCACCTGAGAGGTCAAGTTAGTAATGCTGTTTCCTGGCCAGCCAAAAGCAGGTACTGGAGCCTGCAGACAGCTAAATGTGGACAGGACTGCCAGCCAGACTCAGCTGATCTTTTATCACAAACAGCAGAGGCGGGGTTGGTAATTATTCTACTATCACAAAATATTCTTACAAAGGAAGAGATAAAGACCCTGTCACTTGCACCTTATAAAACTAGACTGGACAGAAAATTAGGAAATATGCCAGGGGCATGGCATGACCTAATTAGGTCTTTTCCATTTCTTAATGTCTCTGAATCTGTGCATGTTGTCTAGAGCATAAAGGAAAGTTACACGAAAAGATTCTTGGAAGGACCATGGTTTCCAAGCTCAGCTCCGTAAATCCTCCCACTTTCTGTATTTATTACATATAATATTTAGACAACATGCCAGAACAGGATTTCTATAAACCAACATCTGTTATCTAGGGGAAATTCCCACTAATGTCTCTTCCTTCCTCAGAGTTTCAGCTATTCCAGTGAGAGTCCATTATTTGCTGAGATAAAGTTGGAGTCAAATATCCTCCCAGGTCAGATCTTCCTTAGCCAGTCACATTGCCTGCTGAATTCCTCTCAGGCTACAACACATTTTAATTAACAATGGAAAGAAGCCACAAGTGGAATAAACATTCTCCCTGAAATTCCCTTTCACTCTGTGCCCGGGGAACCTTGTTATACCATGGCACTTTCTGTGTTAAACTGGGTGGGAAAGTTCCCAGGCCTTTGTTTTGTCCCTCACAGGACTTCTATCATAAACAAACACTGGCTCTAGCACTGTATTCTTACTTTGTTTTCCATGAAGCACTTCTGATTACTTGTCATCTCCTGAGGACCTCCCCTTCATACCTTTTAACACTTTATCCTCAAGCCCCAGCCTCCTTATTTTTAGCATATTGCTTCTATAATTAACCCCTGATGACTGAAGAAGAAAAGAATTGAACCTGTCGGCTCCCGCCTGCAGGGGCAGAGCACTGAGCGTTAGGTCACAACTTCTCAATTCTTTTTATTTTTCCCAAGTGAGATTTTTAGATACAGTATCAAATACAGAAGCAGTGAGCAAACAGCACACCAAAACAATCCTGTTCAAACCATCAAAATGTAATTTCAGCAGGACAGGACTCTCACTGGGCATGTCCAGAAAGGTCTGGTACTAAATTCAAATCTAGCTTTATGCATGGCTTTCACAATGAGAGCACATTAGGTAGCAGCAGATAAACAGGCAATGGAATTGACATTTTAAACCTTTTCTGCTTTTCCAAAAGACAGGCCATTACGTTCTGGAGAAGTATGGGTATCTCAGATGTAAAAATATCTGCTGCTCAAAGGCAGCATGGGCTTTGAAGAGTTCACCACTGCTGTGGTACTGTAGTTGTGGTTCTGGCCTGTTCCCCTCCTGACTGACGCTGCTTAGCAGTGAAGCTGATGGGCCTCCCTTTGGCAACTATTCTGTGCCTGTACCATGCATAGAGATGGGCCCAGAAGGTCTTACCCTGTTCCTTCCTCAGTGTCTGTCCAATGCTGCATGCCCCTTGGTCTGGGGCTGTAATATTGTCTCCAGAGAAGCAATATTTCTGCTGGAGTAAGGTCTTATTGGCCTGCTCTCCCTGGCTGCTGCTCCTGGTGAGCATGTGGTTTTGTTTTAAATCAGCTACTTTCTCTCCTGGCCCTCCCAAGCTCAGAAAGACAAGACATGTTGGCCTGATGAGCACTACCAACATAAACATGTAATCTTGGGAGACCAGGTACGTCTGCACCAGACAAGTTCCTCTCCGAATGTTCCTGCAAACCAAAACTGCTCATGCAAATGTTTGCAAAGCGGCGAACAAAAAAGGGTTGAAACAGGGCTGAATCAAAATGCATGCTAAAAGTTGCACACTGTTCAGGAATATATTTTCCTCCCTACTTACCCAATCTGGCTGGATTTGGACTAGTGGCAAAGACATAAAAGGCCCCATACTGTTACCCATCTGCCCCAACAGGATGCTATCTTTATCTGAGTCTTTTGTTTAGTTCTAGTCGCGTGTAACAATCATTCTGGTCAGAATACGGATTCTTTCTCATTTCTCCTTATTCTACCTGCCAGTGATTATTAAACAATCTAATAGCTTCTCAACTCATGTTTTTTATTGTTGGCATGCTTTGTTTTAAGGTCAATGAGATGGTTAATTTCTAGGGTAAAGTCCCTTTTAATAAACTTCTGTGGTAAGATGCCTAAGCATAAAAAGTCCAAGTAATTAGGTCTTAATTTTAAGAGAGAGGTCTAGATGAGGGAGATGGAGAAAGAAAAATAATCTCTTAGTAGTTCGTGGGGGGAGGACATCAAGGTGGCCACTTTAAAACGACATTAGCAACAACAACAAAAAACCCACACACACATAATTGGAAATCCCTTTGTAAGAATCTGCTATGAGTGGATTCCTTGGAAATAACGTCTGCTTCTCGCTGATAAGCTAGCGGGGGGAGGGTGTATCTTGCAATGAGTAGAAAAAATTGGATTCAGAAATCAACAAATCAGAATGGATTTAATAAAATACAGTCCAAAGACAATACTAGCCTTCTGCAGGCACTTTGCCCTAGATACAGAAATGTGCATTCTCTGAAATAGCATCCTTTCTCTTTCTTTCCCCATTTAGGGTTGTATGTGGATTTGGGACTTAGGAAAGGACTGCATTGGAGACAAGTGCTGTGTTATCCAGAGAACAGGTACAGTGACAGGTGTATAAGGGACTCAGCACACTGCCAGATGAGGCCTTCAATGAGTAATGTTATGTCAATGCCTGTTAATATGAGGGTTGTATTAACATGTGTCATGAAAGTTGTTCACTGATTTTAAATTAATTTTACAGCCTCACTTTACCTATGCATGTGGAGGAGGGATAGCTCAGTGGTTTGAGCATTGGCCTGCTAAACCTGGGGTTGTGAGTTCAATTCTTGAAGGGACCACTTAGGGCTCCAAAGCAAAAATCAGTACTTGGTCCTGCTAGTGAAGGCAGCAGGCTGGACTCAATGACCCTTCAGGGTCCCTTGCAGCTCTGAGATATAGGTATACCTCCATATGTATGGTGCTTGCTAGCTAACAAATTACATTTAAATCACTAGTAGAGCCCAGTTGAAAGTTCTCATGTTTAGAAATTTTGTCAATATTTTGAAATTAAAAATTTCAAAGGAATTGTGGGGGAAAATGTGATTCCCCCCTCCCAACCCCTTTTATCAGCCAGACCTAATGATCTGTTTACACACAGGGTATGTCGTCAGTGCAGAGTTAACTTGCTCTCTTACCCCTAATCCCCTCCTTCTGTCCACACACAAAAGCTACTCACCCAAGTTTGGTAGTGCTTGCTACCCAAGCTAGCTAGCCTGAATGGGGGTTATAGGTTAATACATAGGTGCCGCTTTCATTCGGGCTGGTAGCCTGCCCACTTTGGAATGAGGACACAGATCAAATAACTCTAGTGCTGATAGTCCTCCAGTGCCTTCCCACAATTCTCCCATGTGCCCAGAAGGACACACAAGTTCTCCCATAATACAATAGAAAGGAGTCATAGAGCAGCTCACCTTACTGCAGCACAAAGAGCCATGGGACATAGCCCCAGATGTCCTACCAACCCACATGGAGAAGGGCGGCAACAGTGAGGACATGGCAGTTCAGGTAAGTCTTTGCAGTTTGGTTGCTCACACTCAGGTTAAGCTGACTCGGGGGCCAATCACTCAACTGTAGTGAAGAAATACCTATTTATCATGTAAGGTGAGACAGTGCTATAGAAGATGAAATAATCTTGTACTAGTAACAGAGTTATTTTACTTTATTTCATTCTCTCTTGATCTTAACAGATCCTGAGACCAACTGAAATCTATCTGCATATGCAACAGCTGTAGCATAGATCAGAGCACTATTCAGTTTGGCTCTATTCCCTCCAAGTCCACCAGTTTGCACACTCAAGACCAGATTCACTGAAATATTTTGGCTGCTTTCTGCCACTCTAGTGACACACAGCATCTGTAAATCAGTTTAACTACCCCTCTAGGTAGGTTTGTGGCTTTTCTGCATCACTAGAACATATCACTGACTGTAGATGTTAGAGTTTATATGGGAAAGTGATGCCTGGAAATTTTTTTAAAAGTAAGAGAAAATACCAAATAAAAAAACGTCCCAAATCAAAACAGCAATTTCATGTTTGAATCTGAGTTCAAAGCTCATAGTTCTCTTCTTCATGAAAACATCCCTCCAAAAAACACAAGGGCACAAAAGTTAGTCAGACGTGTATTAAATATACAGGTTTTAGAAGGTGGGGAAGGATTCTGAATCCTAGTTATTCCTCTGTCATAAAAACATATTCATAAAAACGTGACCCCTAAAGGCTCAAAATCATAGGCAAATTGAAAGAACCCAACATTTATTATTTTAAAAATCTCACAATTTTTAAATTAATCTCATATTTTTTCAGGCCTGACTCCTGACTCTTTAACATGTGGGCTTGGCAATATCTTTTCCCCATAGTCCTTGTTCCCTTCTGCACTGTGCAGGATTGTGTTTATCTAGGTTCAAAATACAGTACGTCGTTCTTCTGGCTGTGAACCGGGCGATTGCCATAGATGTCTACATTACTCGATTCAATTAACTGTGGATGCAAAACTGGAAGCTTGGTTAAAGCTAGGTGAAAAATTGTCCCTAACTTGATACCCTTTTCTAAAGTTCACTAGCCAAAACAAAAGGACTCAGAATTAGAGAGGGGCCAATTTGGGGGTTTACGTGTATCTTGTATAATTTGACCATTTCAAGGGCATATCAAGTACTGCATGTAAATATTTAATAGATAAAGTGCCAGTAGATAGTACTCCAGAATACGTAGCATAGTTCCTGGGTTGCAGAGGGCCAGTAAAACGGGTGCAGTGCAAATGACTTCCTCTGGTTGCTCTTTACACCAGTTCTTAACCATTGGGTTTTCATTCTTTTGTTAACAAACATATCACATCTTTACACTAAGGAATGGGGCTCTAATTTCAAGGCAATGGACACCATTCATGGATCAATTAGAGAAGCCGAATTCTTCTTTTACTAAGGTGGAAGTTTTACCTGTGAAATGTTTTGGAACAGAGACAATTTGGGGCAGAAGAAAGCTTTGTAAAGGCTCAAAACAAGGAAGCATTTGGTTGTAACCCCATTTTGAAAGGTGTTCCCTCCTCAGGGCAAAATCTTCTCCCTACTTCCCAGCATAGGCGCCGACGTCCTCTCTTCCCAGGGGGTGCTCAACACCCCCGCCCCCATGCCAGGCCCAACCTCCGCTCCACCGAAGCCACCATCCCCGTCACACCTCTCACTACCCCCGCTTTGCCCCTGGCCCTCCCCTTCCCTGCCTCTTTCTGCCCCCTCCCTCAAGTGCACCCCATCCCCCACTCTTCCCCCTCCCTTCCAGCACTTCCTGCATGTGGTAGAACAGCTGATTGGGGCGGGAGGCACTGGGAGGGAGGTCGAGTTGATCAGCAGTGTCACCGGTGAGCGAAAGGTGCTGGGGGGAGAGGGGGAAGCTTGGCTGCTGGTGGATACTAAGCACCAGCTAATTTTTTTCGTGTGTGCTCCAGCCCTGGCAGCATAGCTGGGCAATGGCTACCACTGCAGCCACATGGCTGGAACAATGACCCCTAAGCTGCCCTTTGCAATGGGTAAGTGTGACAGGTTGGATCACAGAACCCCCCTTTGGAACTGCCAACTGATGTGCCAAGACTACTTCTGCCCCTATTTTCTCTGCCAGCTTGAGACTCCAGCATCCTGCCTTGTTGAGCCAGACATGTCAGTCTGCTCCAACACAGACCCAGGGTCTGAACCACGTGCCCCAAAGCTGCAGACTTAACTGAAAGCAGCTTAAGAAGTGTTCCTGTCTTTAACACTCAGAAGCCCAACTCCCAATGGGGTCCAAACCCCAAATAAATCCATTTTACCCTTTATAAAGCTTATGCAGGGCAAACTCATAAATTGTTCACCCTCTATAAGACTGATAGAGAGAGATGCACCGCAGTTTGCCCCCCGCCAGATATTAATACATACTCTCAGTTAATTAATAAATAAAAAGTGATTTTATTAAATCCAGAAAGTAGGATTTAAGTGGTTCCAAGTAATAGCAGACAGAACAAAGTGAATTGCCAAGTAAAATAAAATAGAACATGGCAGTCTATGTCTAAGAAAACTGAAAACAGATAAAACCTCAGCAGTTCCAGTAAGTTTCCTTTTACAGACTAGTCTCCTTGTAGTCTGGGTCCAGCAATCACTCATACCACCTGTAGTTACTGTCCTTTGTTCCAGTTTCTTTCAGGTATCCTTGGGGATGGAGAGGCTATCTCCTGAGCCAGCTGAAGACAAAATGGAGAGGTTTCCCACAGGTTTAAATAGACTTTCTCTTGTGGATGGAGACCCCCTCCTCTCTCTTGTGCAAAGTCCAGCTCCAAGATGGAGTTTGGAGCCCACGGGCAAGTCACATGTCCATGCGTGACTCAGTTTTTACAGGCAGCAGCCATGGCTTACCTGCTACCTTGAACGTCCTCATGTAGACTTCTTATGTTGATTGGAGCCCCCAAAGATCCATTGTCCCTTAAGTGCTTCTTGATTGGGCACTTAATTTGCACATTCCTTTCTCAAGAACCTGACCAAATGCTTTACAAAGACTACTTAAAAATCAAACCAATGCCCACTCAATATTCATAACGTCAAATACAAAAATGATACATGCATATGTCATAAACAGATAAGAAAAGTTAATAGCACAGAAGTACTTTATATCTCTTTGACTGTAAAGGGTTAACAAGTTCAGTAGTCTGGCTGTCACCTGACCAGAGGACCAATCAGGGGGCAGGATACTTTCAAATCTTGAGAGAGGGAAGTTTCTGTGTGTGCTGTTAGAATTTGGTTGTTGTTCTCTCTGGGTTCTGAGAGTGATCAGATGTGCAACCAGGTTTCTCTCCAATCTCTCCAATACAGGCTCTTATCAGTTCAAAATAGTGAGTACTAGGTAGATAAGGTAAGTTAGGGCTTATGTTTGTTATTTCTTTTATTATGCAAATGTGCATTTGGCTGGAAGGAGTTTAATTGTGCATTTGGCTGGAGGGAGTTCAAATTTGTATTTTTGCTGAAAGGATTTTAATTTGTAGCTTGAATACTTTAGGCTGGGAGGGTATCCCATGCCTAATAGCTAAAATACCTGTAGCCTGATCGCATCTTTAAATTTTACAAAGAATAATTTTTACTGTTTTTTCTCTCTTTAATTAAAGTTTCTTAGTTTAAGAACCTGAATTGTTTTTTTATTCTAGTGTGAGACCCCAGGGGACTGGGTCTGGATTCGCCAGGGACTTGGTCGGGAGAAAGGAGGGAAGGGGAGAGAAAAGGTTAATTTCCTCTGTGGTTAGGATTATTTTCTCTCTCAGGGAAGAGTCTGCGTGTAGGGGGAGAAGAGAAATGAGGGAGGAGAAGGTGAATTTTCCTCTCTGTTAGATTCAAGGAGGTTTTGGAATCACAGTGATCCTGTCGTCAGGGTAGGCCAACGCAGGGAGGGAAAGCCTAGGAGAGGCAACGGTGGGGGAAAGGGTTTACTTTCCTGGTGTTAAGATCCAGAGGGTCTGGGTCTTGGGGTTCCCCGGGCAAGGTTTTGGGGGGACCAGAGTGTACCAGGCAGTGGAATTCCTGGTTGGTGGCAGCGCTACAGGTTCTAAGCTGGTAATTAAGCTTAGAGGAATTCATGCTGGTACCCCATCTTTTGGACGCTAAGGTTCAGAGTGGGGGTTTATATCATGACAGCACACAAATAGGATTAATAGATTCAGTAGACCATAACCTTTACAGAGATATGTTACACGGCATATTTAGCATAAAACATATTCCAGTTATATCATATATACATTCATAAGCATTTTCCCATGAAGCCTTATGGGGTACCATCACATAAGGACAAGCATATTCATATAGTAGCAGATCTCCAATCTTGTCAGTAAACAATGTCCACCCCCAGCACATCATCAAACAGAGAATCTTATAGAAACTTCACCTGCTCCCACACCCTGCCGCCCCTGCAAAAACAAGCCACACTGATTCTGCTGCAAGATAGCTTGTCACACCACAGAAGAGAGAGAAGGATTTTACTCCATCTGGACTGGGAAACAATCCATAGGCTATATAAGCCAGATCTTGAAGCCAACAGAACTACCTTGAATTGCACCAGCTCAGGGTCTGACCCTATATGTTATGCTGATATAAGGGGGAAAGTACTGACTAGCACCAAAGCAATTTTTTTTAAATTTTAGGTGGAAGACTGCTTAGTGAAAACAGCTTTCAACTGGAAGGACATGGTCATCCCACTGAGACCACATCAGTTAAAAATGATGGACGAAGTAACCTACTTTTACCTATGTAAACATTTTGGAAAGCTAATGTGAGTAATAAATGAAATTTGGGGATAAAAAAATATGCAAAAGTTATTTTGATGCATCCATGGCGATAAACAATGGGGAGACATGTATAATGCAACGTCTTTAATGCCCTGATTCAGCAAAGCACTTAAGTACATGCTTAACTTTCATTTCAGTGGAACTTAAGCACATCAACAGACAGGATGTTTAAGTGCTTCTCTGAATAGGGATGGACTTAAACATGAACTCAAGCACATGCATAAGTACTCTGCTGAATCAGGACTGATATCTGCAGTTATTTCAAAGAATAACTGTTCTTGTATTTAAAAAGCAAACTGAAATATACCAGATTTACAGCTCAGTATGTGGGTTAGATTCTAACTCGGCTAGTTACATTCTTCCCTGGCAGTTTCAGTTGGATGCAATATTCTTCACTTGCTGTTCTAAACTACTGTATAATATTGCTGTATGCTGTTAAGTAATTGACATTCTTCACCCCAGAGATGGTTACATTTCAGTGACAGAATGATCAGTGGGCATTAACTAATGCTTCAGAGGAAAGTGAATTATCCTCATAATGGACCTCTTCGATTATGCATGCTGTATTATAATCATGATAATCATACTTAGCCCTTATGTAGTACTTCATGTCTACTAAGTGCCTTGCAAATGGGGAGAGGATGGAATTCCCGCCTGATCTCCCCAGTGATCAGTTTATCCCCTGAAGAATGAGATTTGGTTATCTTACCTTGAAATAAGCTACGGACCAATGGTAACTTCATTCAGGAGCCAGGACCTGGGTTAAATGAGTTAAAACACTGAGCAAACTGACAAAGTAGACCAAAAAAAAAAGATGCTTATTTATATCATTATCCTATTAGCATATCTCCTTGGAGCCATAGTTATGGACCATGACCCCGCTGGGCTAGATGCTGTACATACAAAGAACAAAACATGGTCCATGCCCCAAAGAGTTTATGGTGTAAGTATGAGCCAGCCGATAACAGATGACAGACAGGGGAGTACAAGGAAACAGTGAGACAATAAATTAGGCAGAGTTCCTGCTAGTGATGGGTTCAATGAACAACATTTTGACTTGCAGCCAAACTTCAAAAACCCTAGAGTTTGAGGGTGTTTAGAGTTGGGATTTTGGTTCAGCTGATTATAAATAGAAAGGCCTTTCGTAAATAGTGGATCTGGATTCGGACTTCAAACATTCACAGAGTTTGGTGGGTTTGGGTTTTGGTGCAAGCCCATCTTTGATTTTTTCCTCTTTAATAAGGAAAAAGCAGAATGAATTTTAATGCAGCGTGGGCCAAACAAAATCAGCTGTATAAGAGATTTGGGGACTGAGGTATAGGCCTGTGTAAGGGGCTGTTAGTATTCACTTATGAACAACTGGTTGATGAAGGAAGTGAGCTGATTCTATTGCATTTTGCAATGTTAAATAATCGGCGGGTGCTCAGAGCTTGGCCTGTGCACTTTTTACTTTTCTAAATCAAAAGAAAATAAATAATTAAGCAAATAACGTCCTTATACTGAGGATATTCAAACCAGGAATTCAAAGACTGGGGAGTGTTTGCTGGCTAGTTGGTACTTCTGCAAAGTCTGACAAACAGTTGGAGTCTGTGTGTGAACTTCGGGTGTGTGAGTAAAGGGAATGATGCAATGTACCTCTGTGCCCATGCGGCACTGAAGGACACTTAAAGATGGACTTTCATGGCACACAAGTTCTGGGTCGCTGCACACAGGGAGTTGCACCCTAGGTCTGTATTTATTGTTTTGATGGGGGAAAGTAAAAGGTTGATTCTAGGGGAACAACTGCTGAGCAAGCCCGCTGCAAGCTAAACCTGTGACATGCGCAAATTCTGCCTGCATTTCTTGACATCTGGGAACCTTTTGCAGAGCACATCCTGGGACCCAATCCTACTCCCACTGAAATCAATGGGAATTTTCCTAATGTCTTCAACTGGAAGCAGAATCAGCCCCATAACTCACTTCCCAGAGGAGACTGAGAACTGATTTCTCTGTTCTCCTTGAAGTGTCATCCTGGGTGTTGGCATCTTGGCAAGACTACAGTGCGCGAGTGCATTGGATTGTCAGAGACAGCCTATCAGGCTTGGAGATGTGGGGGCTCTGGGTGCAGCTGTCACTCACCCAACTGAGCTAGCAGCATCTGATGGGGGATCGGTTAGCGTGAGCTGCTATGATTAATTAAATGTATTGAGTATGATGTTATTTCCACAACACTACAGGCTGTACAAAGTGGAACAAGTCATGCAAATCTCAGGTGATTTCAGGAGCAACAGTAAACGCACAGGTCAGGGATTGCCATCCAGGAACCCAGACACATGCTGTTCATGGTAGGGAACCTTGGCGTAGGACAGTTGTCAGTGTGGTCCAGAGATCAGTGGCACCATGCACGTGGCAGAGCTACAAGAAAAGTTTTCATGAATTCATACAATTTCAGGAGCAGGAAGGCCAGTCGGCAATGTGGCCCGTTACAGAGGAACAGGTGCTGCGGTAAATGCTGTCATTGGCAACCCATCAACTGGCATCCTCCACAATCTCCAATCGCCTTTCAGCCATTACATTTGTTGGTAGGCTAAATGGCTACCCAGATCCTTGCAGGGGTTTCTTAATTTGAAGATTTTTGGCGGGATGGTCACATAGCAGTGGATCCAGGGAGGATTCCCGTCGTCCCATCAGGGTTTCCATGCTCAGGGACCTCCTTCACATCCTCGGTGTCATATGTAATAGTGCACAGGAGATGTCCCTATTCAGGGCACCATTCTTGACTGCATTTTTTGATGCTTTCAGGATCAGTGAGCTAGTGCCTGGATCCATCAGGGATTCTACGGGAAAGGCTTTGGAATTTCATAAGCTGGCACAAGCACACAGTGATATTACACTTGCGAAGGTCAAAGTCTGATCAAGTTAGCTGGAGTGCATTCGTTACCCTCTGGGAGGGTGGCGAGCCTGGGGTCTGCCCCATTTGGGTGCTGAGGGCCTGCATGGCAATACGGTGGAAGGGAGAAGGCCCCCTTTTTGTACGTGGAGACTGGAGTTCCCTCACGGCATATCAATTGATTACCATGTTGAGATGGGGGCTAACAAGGTTGGAGCTGCCAGTCCATTAATTCAATTCCCACTCATTTAGAATAGGGTGGCTATGGCAGCAGCGCAGATAGGTATGGAAGCAAAGGCTATTCAGGCGCTGGCAGTCTAATGCATACCAAATGTATGTAAGACCACAGGTGGAAAATCAACGTTAATTGGTTGTGTTCTCATTTCGGATATGGGACAGCCAACTACACACACGAGGGTGTGGATCTGTGGGCACAATATTGTGTTTTGGGTGCATAGGCACACATCCAGGTTGCCTGAGGGCTCCCAGCTGGGATTCGGTGGCAAAGCATTACTCAGTTGACATGCACGAAGGAGCATGTTAGGGGATCTACTGATACCACTGTTGTATGCTTGAGGACGTGTCAGCGGCCACCGGATATATTGGTGATAGACCTGGGAAAAAATGATCTGGGAACACTTAAAGGGGTGGAGTTAATGTTTCGAACTAGGAGGGACCTGATGCAGATCCTGGCAATTTTTCTGGATGTTAACATTGTCTGGTTGGATACACTTCAGCACAGGGTCTGGCAGGGAGCCATGATCCCCACCAGGGTGGACAAAACCAGGAAGTATGTGAACAGGGAAGTTGCCAAATTCTTGTTGCCCTTGGAGGGGACAGTAATTTCACATCCTGGCATATGTGGCACCAGAGTTATGGGGCACCAGAGTTATTTCAGGAGGATGGCGTGCACCTGTCAGACTCAGGTGCTGCCATATTTTTGGCTGATATAAAAGAGGGCATTGGGAGATGTCTGGGAACCCGGCTGTGTGTGGGAGGAGGCAGCCAATGGTGCCTCCTTGTGGCAGATGTTCAGTGCAGGTGCTCCATAAATTAAGGCACAAAAGAAAGGAAAAATGGCTTGGCAAAGGAATTAAGGAGAGGTGCTTGGTAATTGAGCAAGCCAGGGGCAGTTGGGGACTGCTATGATTAGTACAGCAGGGAGCCAACCCCCACATCATTATAGTCCACCGTAACCCCTCCTACTAGGGGGCGTGGTCGGTAAGGTCGTGGCAAGGAAATTGCTGGAGGGACGTGGATAAATGGGGAAGGCAGCTGTGGAAGTCTCTCCCCAAAAAATTGGCTGGAATTGAAAGGTTCCGGCAGTGGATCTGCTGGAGGGACATACATTTTGCACGTGCACTGCACATTTTAGCCACCAGGTTAGTCCCAGACATCTATCTAATAATAAAGTTGTGGCCTGATTAAACCTAATGTCTCCTGTCATTTTTTCACCGTAGCCAGACAGTCAGCCCCGCAACTCACTTTCCAGAGGAAACTGAGAACTGATTTCTCTGTTCTCCTTGAAGTGTCATTCTGGCTGTTGGCATCTTGGCAAGACTACAGTGTCTTCTAATGCAATAACCTGGGTTTATTTTAGTCAAGTGGTTGTAAATAGGATTGCCCTTTATTTGCAATTTTACTGGTTTGTCTGAGTGCTACCTCTCCACTTGTATGATTAATTTTCCTCTATTCATGTGGTTTTACTTTCTAGGTTTTTATCTTGTTTATTTTTATGCTGTTAACTTTGCTCCCAGGCCCCTCCAGTGCTGTGGCATTTAGGTTCCACTGAAGTCAAAACAAATCTTGTTGTGATTTATTATTACATCAAATTTCTGAGTCTGTTCCAGTCTTGGAATGAAAAAATAATAATTTCCAGTAAAATACATGAAGTAAAGGGGTGGTTTGCTGGAGAGCTCTAGGTTTTGGTCATTATCGGATTTGACATGTTGTTTTGTTAGGTTCTCCTTAACGTTTGTATTGTAGATGCCTTGCAGTAAGCTCCTTCTGAGTGGATTAAATAAATAAATGAAAAGACTTTTGCCTCCCGAAAGCTCTTCACTGAAGTGCTGAAGTGTAAAGTGATCTCTGGAGCAATTAGCAGATCTGTAGTTTGAGCAGAGGTTGGGATGACAATTTCCACAGGCTGTACATAGATGGAGAGCTTGTTATTTGCCCTATTCCGCCTATTGGAGGATGCCACTATTGTTCCTGACATTGCTGACCATGACCCGTTGCCGGTTCTCTGAGAGCAATCCCCTGCCTCTCCAACCGCCCCAGATAAGTGTTATGATGTATTGCTAGATGGACAGGGTTTGCAGCGCCTCACAGTCCTGTTGATACAAAATGCCTTTAAGATCCTGCCTTTCCCATCCTAATCTACAAAGGAAACAGGAAAAAGGAACTTAAACTCCCTGTACTCAGACAGCAATGAGACTGTTATAGCCCACTCCAGCACTGCAATTTCTTGCCTCTGACTTGTAAACAAGAGTCCTCATACCATGCAAGGGAAGAGTAACCAAGGTCTACCCCACTGAAAGGATAATCCTAACCCCATGAGCTGCTGTGGAAACTGGATGGAGGTATTTTGGAAAGCATGGACTCTTTAGCACATTTAATTCTCTGTGGATTCAGCCTGATGATTTCAGGTAAGACTTTGCGTTAGTTACTGAGCTAGCATTGTCGAGGTGCCGTGGCTTTACTGTTTCTCACACAATGTACAGACAAAAGTGTCTGATCCTAAAATCCACACTCCGCTGATGTATCTCTACTAGCATAATTCTCACATTGACTTCAGTGGGATTATTTGCATGAGTAAGGATCTCTCACTTTGGGTGAAGATAGCAGGATTATGCCCTGATTCTTTGTCAGAGGGTGGCAGAAAGCATTTGGGATCTGTAGCTAAATCCTTTTTAATCTACCTGATGTTTGTTCACACTTACAAACGCTACAGTGTGGATTTCTCTGCTGAGCCAGTAAACTTTTTCCCTGAGCCAGTCGCTTGGAAATGATCACCACATGTTGTTTTGGTTTTTTTTGTAAAATCTGTTGTAAATGTTGACTCTTACTGTCCACCTCACAAATATAGAGGTGAAACACACCCTAACCGATAAAAATCAGATATGTGTTCTATCTAGTATTTATTTTTAGCTAGATTCTTTCAGCTGCTGAGTCTAGACACTAATTATTGTACATTGAAGCATGAATAATATGCATTAAATACAACGGATTGGTTCATTGCAAATACTGTTTAAAAACAAGTCTGAGTCAACAATATTATTACCAGACATCATTTACTTGTCTAAATAGTACTAATTCTTAGGTACGGATTTCCCATAACTGGTAAATGTATATTTATGATTTTATTAATGCAAAGTTTATTTCATAGCATTAAGAGCCTTAAGGGTTAGAAATGCTTTACTCAAATACTCATTGTTCTGAGTATTATCTTCTTTCCATGTGGTTCTCTCTCAGCATTGATGTGTAAACTCACACCACTGTGTCTCCATCTGACCTGTTTCTAGGCAATCTCCTCAGTGTAAGATACAAAGCATAAACCTGATAAACCTAGAGAGAGGCCTCCAACCAGCACCCCAGATTTTTATTCATCCCTGAAAAGTGTAGCTTCAGATCTAATTTTTCTGGCTCCAGGCCATCTCTAGATAAAATGTAATCTGCTACATAACTGCAGGCTGCTACAGTAAGAGACAGACAGTAGTAACAAAAGAAAACAGAATTGTTCACTGCAATATAACTTGTTCTACAATCTCTTGATCTTTATGGGTCACAAAAATGTTCAGAAGTATGATGAATGGTCAACAAGAAGGTCTGGGGTTTTAAGGGTCTTTTTTAGTATCTAGAAAGGTCTGTGGCTATATGCAGGCCAAAAAGTTTACATAAAATGTGATGAGTGTGTGTGTATTGTTATATAATTATTTCTACGTTAGGTTGTATAGTGTGCATTCCTCTTTTGTGGTATGGGTTGCTTGCTTGCTGTAGATGTATAGCAATGCATCCTATTTAACTCTCAGATCAGTACTGACTTTTCCCTTTAGTGGCAGATAGGCTATGCACTGAGTGTTACATACAGAAGATAAAAAAGAGAGCTTTGTTAACTTGAACTGAATGGGACAACACTACACCCTTCTCAGAGTCAAATCCCCCCTTGGTCTCTTCCTTAAGGCCAGCTCATAGCGTATACCTGATTGCTACAGGAAGCAAGTGTCATAAGTAGATAGGTAAGGGTTAATTTTCTTTTACCTGTAAAGGGTGAACAAAGGGGGAACCAAACACCTGACCAGAGGACCAGTCAGAGACCTGGATTTTTTTTAAGAGTCTGGGAGGGAACTGGAAACTCGGGGTCTTTGTTGTTTTCCTCGGCTGTGAGTAAACAAGCTTTTCTTCTAACTCCATCTTCTCTCAAATATTCTACTATCAAGTGTGAGTACAAAGAAACCAAAGTAATCGGCTGCGATGGGCTTTGATTTGTATTTACATGGGTGTTGATTTGCTGGACTGGTTTAATTGGGCTATCTTTTAAATCAGACTGTTTATTCCTATTTTCTTATAAGCCATATCCCTGTATTGAGTTCTTAATGCAGAGTGCAGTATATGTAAGTTCTTTCTTTTTTTATATAAAGTTTCTTTTAAACTTGTGGGAGTTTCTTTTCCTATTGAGGCAAAGGGAGAGAAATTTCTGTGCCCGGAGCTTGTTACATCTGTCACAGGCTAGGGGGGGAGAGAAAAGCCCATGTCCTATGGGTTACTTTCCTATTGTCCCAGCGGGAAAAAGTTACGGGGAAAGAAGAGAGAGAGAATCAACTCGTTCTCTTGTGTTTGAGGTTTTTCTTAGTTAATGCTACGAGAAAAGGGAGGGTGAATCTCTTTGTGTGAGCTTAACTAGTTGATGCATAGCCTCAGGGAAGTAGATTATCCTCGCTGGGTTGTATTCAAGGAGCATAGTAAGGCATCGTTCCGGCCGACATACCAAGGAAAGGGGGGGAAGCTGGGGGATGAGATAGGGAGACCCAGGGGGCTCTGGGTCTTGTGGGGTCCCCCAGGGATAAGTTGGGGCGACTGGAGGGCTGATAGGAGCCAGAATTCTATCTGGTGGCAGCGAGATAAGGTCCAAGCTGGTACAAACCTGGGGGGAATCATAGTAAGCACCCAGATTTTGGACGCTAAGGTCCAGATTTGAGACAGACGCTTACCACAGCAAGTAAATCCATGAAGTCATAGGAATGTGTGAGAAACAAAAGCAAGCTTCACAGACTAGCAATAAACACAGACAGTGTGCTCGTTTGAGTTTGGCACTGAAGAGCTGCCAGTCACAGCCTTTTCCACAGGACTTGACCAGTTAGGTGTGTATCGTAGTCACACCCATCTCAATAGATCTGTCAGCCTTCCCGCTTTTGTTCAAGTGTGATATCATGTTTCCTGGGGCGAGCGGTGGAAGACAATGCTAACCCCCTTTCCTCTAGATATAACAGGCGGAGTTCAGGAAAGCGGTATTGACATTCTCTGAGCAGGGGACACATTAAAGTCAATGCAATTGGCAGACTGTGAACTGCCTTAACCTTGTCCCAAATAGTTGTGGGCTTTTGTGGGCGTGCTGCTGGGTAGGCAAAAATGTACTCCACCCTTGTTCCAAGGTGGGGACCATCCCTCTGGGCTTGACTCCTGGTTACATTAAATGCCCTGTAATTTCCTTTACTTCATCATCATCCACAGCCAAAAGACTTGATTCCCAAAGATGCTGTTGAAGTGAGATATAATGAATGCCTCTCTCCAACAGTACACAATCCAAAGTACATCTCCATCATACTGACAAAAGGGACAGGTTTAATGCTAGCGATAAACCTGAAGCAAAACCAGGAATGTGAACACTCCTACCTTCTGTGGAGGTTCTGTTCTACACTTCGCACGTGGCCCTTAGCATCATGATAGGCTGAACCAAAGCCCTGGATCCACCCCCACTCCACAACATTTATGGAAGTTTGGATTCAATTCCCAACTTCATGGCTTGAGCCCCAGTCAGTTTCATTCAGAATGGGAGCAGTTTTCAGTGCTCTTATATTCACTTTAAAGGACCAAGCAGGGATGTTATTAGGAATAAACATTATAACTTGTCCTTGGCCTGTTAGCAGGATTCTGAACCAAACTGGGAACCTATTTACAGTCTCTCACACTGCGCTTCAGCAATGTTAGTGTCTGAGCCTCATTTTAACAGCCGTGAGCCTGGAAAAGTTAACAGCAATTAAAAACATATTCTAATACATTTTGCCAACTATTGCAGGTGGGAAGCTTATGAATTTTCAGACTACTAGGATGAGCAACACTGGTGAAGTTTTGCCTCCCACCAAGCATGAGACAATCCAGATGGCTCCTAAAACTTAGGGATGGGAGAACCCAGTGGGTTCCTAAAACTGCTAGAGTTATTTTTTCTTATTTTATTTCAATCCATGTATGGTGAAAACTGACCTTCAAAGGCTTGCAGCAAAAGCATCTGTACATTATAACTATAATTCAGTGTGTGTGTGTGTGTTTGTGTGTAAAGCTAAACAACTATAATCAAAACATACCAAAACTATATTATACCATACTGTACCAGAGGTTCTTCAGAATGAGGAATAATGAAATTAAAGGAAATGAAAAGACAAATGAGTGCTGTTTCTCATCACGTTTTTTTAGTTGCACCTCTAAATTTTGAAAAAAGTTCTAACCTAGAATATCTGCTAAAGGAGAAACAGAGCCAGGGTTTCTGGTCCCTCCTCCCCAGGAGTGGGTGAGTTATGGTGTCTAACGATTCTTTCTGTCTACAGCACTTGGATTAGTTACAGCAGGTAGTGGCACAGTGTCCTGGTATTTTTCTAATGGCTCCAGCAGTTTCTGCAGAATTTAAACTCTTTGTCAAAGCTAATCCAGAAGATATGGGCTTGATGCAGAAGTCATGGGGTGAAATGCTCTGATCACCTGAAAAACAGTAATTTTATATAGGACGTCAATCTAGATGATCATAATGGTCTCTTCTGGCTGTAAAATCTATGGGTTTGGGTTTTTTATTAACTTTCTAGGTACACGTGTGCAAAGAAAACCTTGCAAATGTGACGTAATGCACAACCTAAGGGGTTGCAAAGGTGGCTGTGTGTCACTTTGGTAGTTATACAGCACTGCTCTGTGTCTGCTGTTGGTGTAAGTTAGAGTAGGGCTATTCTAATAAGAGGAGTTCCAGCAGCTGGGAATAGCTAGAGCACAGAGGCCTTGGCCCAGGCCTGAACCCATCAGATTCACAAGAGTGAAGTGAAATCCCACGATAATCCGAAGGAGATGGACATATTGTGTCACGAGTAGAGCTGGTCAGAACATTGTCACTGAAATTACATTTTGGTAAAAAAATGCTGATTCGTCAAAGCTGAAACATTTTGCAGGGATGTATCAATTGCCATGAAACTTTCATCAGGAGAGTTTTGGGTCAAAGAAAGAGAGAGAGACTGACTGTAGCTTGGTGGTTAGGGCCTAGACCTTGGATGTGGAATACTCAAGTTCTTCCTCTGATTCATAGTGGTCTGGGATGAAAAACTGCTCTGGATCAAGTAGAACAGGGACTTGAATTTGGGTCTCCCAGGCCAGTGCCCTAACCACACACAAAAGACTTTCATTGTGATTACAATGAAGCTCACTGGAAAGCCACAGGCTGGAGTGCAGGGATCTGCGATGAAGCAGTTAAAACACATGTAACTTTTTAAATATACATGTATGATACCCATCCTCCAGTTAAGTCTGATAGATCTGTCCCAAACTCAGCAAATACATTAACATTTGCAAGATAAGGGTCAAATGCAGAGAAAAGAGCCAGCTCACCGAAAAGGGCTGTATAATTCACCAACGTATTTGCAAATCTGTTTTTTTTATTATCCAGTCAACTCCAATTAATGACAAAACCGTACATTTTAAAAACTAAAATAATTTCAACTATGGGTTTTCCTTTTCACCATTTATGCTGTTTGTTTACTTTTTGCATTTTATTCAGCCTGGAGGGTGAAATTAGACTGGGTCAATTTCACTTTCAGTTTCCAGCAAGTGTCTCTCTCTGGTTCTCATGTACCAGCATAATGCTGTTGTGTTTGCCTTTCTGACAATGCACAACAACGTTTGCATCTGAAACAACTATTTTCCTAGGCTTTTCTCTTTTCATGTTGTGAAAACATTTGTATTCTCTCTAGGTTTTCTACTCCCACCCCTTATTTTTAGAAAATTGAAATGTGGGACCTGAATTTCAATTTATGCGAGTGTTTATTTGAAAATCAATTTAGATTAGCTTTTCCATCATTTTAAGAGATTACACAGATGACTAATAAAATAGACTAAAGTATATAGGAAGCCAAGGGATTAATTCTCCTCTTATGTCAGTTTTATACCACAATGATAACTGGATTAGCTTCATGGGAGCTGCTCCTGAATTACAGAGCAAATGAGATGAGAATCAGATCCACTATGTACAAGTGACACATCATTCACCTTAACTTTCTTCATCACTGGTTTCAAAATGAGACTGTCAGCAATGGCAACGTGCTGATCCACTTTTCACCAGGAAGCAAATACTGTTTAATAGTTCAGGCTCCCACCCAAATCCCTCCCTTACTATTGGTAGAAGAACTCATCTTCTGCTAGGGTATCTTTATCATCACCACCATGTTAGCTTATAAAACCCAATCTCCTCCTGTTTCAAGAAGAAGTCTTCAATGTTGTGTGAGATATACTCAGTCCCACAGAGTCTGGGTATCCGCAGGATATGAGATCCATTCTTTACACAGAGCAGGCACATAATTGTCTTGGAGTAGGTAAATGAATAAGAAGAAAGCAGAACAGGGGAATCAATTGATGTCTATATTTTAAATGGTAAGTTCTTAAATCAGTGGGACTCTTTCCACTGACTATAATCAGAGGCTTCAAGTTTTATTCCTTACCACTATTTATCAGTTATAGTTTTAATTTTATCATTTCTGGATGTTAAGTGGCAGAG
Organism: Chelonoidis abingdonii; assembly: GCF_003597395.2. Taxonomy (NCBI): domain Eukaryota; kingdom Metazoa; phylum Chordata; order Testudines; family Testudinidae; genus Chelonoidis; species Chelonoidis abingdonii. Next base: position 118,102,564 of record NC_133774.1, read on the forward strand.
ACAGGCTTGAACAATAATAATGTATTTACAATGATGTATCAGCTTTGTCTTTCTGCTGAGGCTGAGCTTTCAAGGGGATAGTTAGTTTGGTAGGAGGCAGTTTAGTCTTCCGGCTACTGCACAGGATGGGGACTCTGGAGAGTGAGGTTCTCAACCTGGCTTTATCAATAGCTTGCTGGATGACCTTAGACCAGTCACTTTGCCTTGGTTTCCCCCTCTCTACAATGGAGATGATGACATTTATTTACCTTTGTGAAGTGCTTTGAGATCATCTGATCAAAAGCGCTAGGCACTATAGAGCTAGGACAAGATGTAATGGGCTTAATCTGCAGCAAGGGAGATTTAGGTTAGAGAGCAGGAAAAACTTTAAGCATGGGAATAGTCTTCTAAGGGAAGTTGTGAATTCCCCATCTTTGGAGGTTTTTAAGAAAAAGGTTGGACAAACACCTGCCATGGATGGCCTACATTTGCTTGGTCCTGCCTCAGCACAGGGGACTGGATTTGATCATTTCTCGAGGTCCCTGCCAGCCCTACATTTCTATGATTATTATGAATGAAACTCAGATGCAAAAATTTCACTACATTTGAGAAAGTACCTGGTCATTGTTATCTTTTAGTCACCAAAAACATTTGGCATTTTTCATGTCATCAGTGGACTTTGGATTCCATAAGATGGACTCTGGACCCCAGAGCCCATAATATTCAGCAAATACTTTAAATTAAAAATAAAAAAGAAGGGAGAACTGTTTCTCATGAACCTGTGCTTATGGCCCAATTCTGCAACCCATGTCAGAAGTTCTTACAGTTCACTTCAGCCACTCCCACTAGTTAAGGAGATCTGAAATTTTGAAATGGAAAATGTTGACAAAACTTTTATTCAACATTTCAAATATTGTCAACCATAAAATCATAGAAATGTAGGGCTGGAAGGAACCTTGAGAAGTCAAATCCAGCCCCATGTGCTGAGGTAGGACCAAGTAAAGCAGACCATCCCTGACAGGCATTTGTGTAACCTATCAATAACTCTCTTCTCCCTCCCAAAAATAACAGGATGGTGTCCCTGACCTCTGTTTGCCAGAAGCTGGGAATGAGTGACAGGGAATGGATCACTTGACGTTTACCTGTTCTGTTCCTTCCCTCTGGGGCACCTGGCACTGGCCACTGTCGGAAGACAGGATACTGGGCTAGATGGACCTTTGGTCTGACCCGGAATGGCCGTTCTTATATTATGTTCTGATGAATTTTTTGTGAAAATTTGGATCCATTTTTCAACCAGCTCTATTAGGAAAGATTATTCTATTCTTATAAGTAAGTGTGGCAGGATTAGGTCTATAATTGGTGCATTTCTTTGTGAGGCCCAACAAAATTATAGCTGTAAATTTCAGTATTGGTTAATTTAGTATTGTACTTATCATAATAAATAAAATACTGCATTTCATTCTAAAGATTTGTTAGAGGAGCTGTCAGGTTTGATTACTTTCTTTAACGATATTGCCAAAATGATGTACTTCCTGGTTTCTAAATAGATTTAGTAGTACCACTACTAATATGAATTTGTTTAGAGCCACCGAAGTGCCGATATCCTCCTTTCTGTACAATACACAAAAATAGAGACAGGGCAAAGAGCTTTCAATCTAAAACATAGACACCCTGAGAAATCCAGAGGTGCAGGAGACTTAGTGGTTGGGTTTTGTTTTAGACTTTTGTGGGCTTCATGGAAGAAATGTTTTTTTAAAGGGGCTTGAAAGACGTGAGGTTGATGCCTGGGCCAACTGGGCTGTCTGTTTTCAATATACTCTAAATTAGTCTTAAACCCCATAGTTGCATAATGTCATATAACAAATACACAGCAGAAGGTCCTACATTTACCTGCTAATGTGCCACGCTCTCTATGCTGAGGTTGAAGGCCAAGTACAGACTGTAGCCATCCTGTTGCTAGGGTGTCCATTTGGCTTATTTTCATGTACCCAGGTGGGTCACTAGAAAAACTAATTTAGTTTCCCAACAATAGCAAAGGTCTATATAAATCCAGCCTAAACTTTTGGGATTTATTACATTATAGTCTCCATTTAATGATGCTGTTTTTACCCATGATGATAAAAGGGTTTGATGTGTGAATTGAAGTGATTCCTTGGATAAGTTTCCACCTCCCCAAAGGTTATAGAAGGGTTCTCCACTACAAGGCAGGACGGTGGTAATTGGAACAATCAAATTACCACTGTAATAGTATTTGGCATTTCTGCAAGTTCCACTCCAGGATCTTAACTTAGTTTACATACATATACAAATGAAGTCAATCTCACCACAGCCCACTCTCATCTCATTTTACCGATGGGGAAAACTAGTCACCGAAAGGTAAGTGACTTGCCCAGGAAGCTTGTGGCAAAGCAAAGAATCTAAGCCAGCTCTCTCCACATTTCCATGTCTGTGTTTTAATCATGAGATCTGTTCCAAGCTGCTATCTTATGTGCAAGAATCTAAGCTTTCATTTAAGAAAAATGATAAGTTTCTAGTCTGCACTGAGAGTGGCATCTCAAGATGGTAGAACTTATTTTGTGGGTTTATTTTTTCCCCCTTTCACTCCCTGATTCAGACTGGATAGTGTTCAGGGAGTGTTCAATGCTCTCAACTCCCATTGAAGTTCAGTGGCAACTGAGGGTGTTGAGCATCTCACCGGAGCAGCTCAGCACTTCAGGAGGGGCTTCTTTCTATCTGTCCACAGTACAGGAGGAAATGCAGGTCCATGTGGGCCCCAAGTACACACAGACATTGCCCATGTCCTTAAGGATATTTCAAAAGTTTCATGTATTTAGTTAGTGCCAGCTGTTGCCTGGGCACGTGATCCTGGCTGCAATGGAGGCAATGGGAGTTTTGCCCCTGATTTCAGTGGGGCAGGATTTTGTACTGGGCACTGCAGTCATGTTACCTGAATCCATCTGAAAATTCTTTTGAGATATGGCCAATTTCCCTTCCGAGAGAGGAAATTCTCTGCCAGTGCTTCCTGAGCAGCTTCTTCCTCCCTCCGATTTCTCCTTGGAGGAAAGGAATTAATTGTATTTGAAGTATGAATAAAGCCAGCCTACTTGGTCCCCGCGTGCTGAGCACAGCCCTCCAAGGCAACTCTCCCTATAAAAACAGCAAAGACCTCCACCTCAACAGAGTACCAGGGCCAAAAGAAACAAGCAGATCAACTTAATACCAGGGGGAAAGAATGAAAAAACACGGCACGGGTGGGTCATAACAAAGCTTCCCAAAGAGTGATACAGAGCAGGGAACACTGGACAATGCCTACTGCTCCACGAAGGGATTGAAGGAATCAGTGAATGCTTCCTGGAAGAAATCTGCCTGGATATGGGATTGAAATAGGCTGCACAGTGACAAAGTAACCCAGAGCACTAGGGAGGTCTCTGGGCCTTGATTCCCAGTTGACTCCTCTACTAGATGGACCCTGCATGGTACTCACATACCCAGCTCTCTCTTGGTGTTGCTCTTGTTATATTCCTACTATGATCAGAATTCAAAGGGGATCTGTTTTTGATGCTGAACATTCCCAACTCTTAATTACATCATGTTGTTAATAAGGAACCCTAAAATCCAGACTCCTACCCTAACAAGCTCTTTTCCTTCCACCTTTCCGCTGTTGCCTTCCTTCCCTGTGTCTCACATTGGTTCCTCATAATACTAATGAATAAATAGTTGATGCACTTATATAGCACTTTACATGTTCAAAGCACTGTATAAATATTAACCAGTTCTCAGATAGGTGGTTGGGTTTTTTGTTTCCTCAGAGCTCTCTGTTGATCTGGTTGGCACAGCTACATTGAGTGACTGCTCTTCTGAAGGAAAGCTAGGGACTCCATACTTGAAGGTTATCAGGCAATTTTTCAAAGTGCTCTCACATCCCCACGCATACTCACATTGTCTTGCAAACCACCATGCCTTATCAGGGCCAGGGGGCGTAAAGGGTGCAACTTTTGGATTATTGAGTCAAGGGGTTCTGTTCCAGAGGTCTGGTGCCAAGAAATAAAAGATTTGTCATTACATTTATCCCATTCTTATGATATTTTTGCAAACTATGGCACTGATCTCCCCCAAACAGATTACCAGATCAACTTTAGCCTCAGCTAGTGTCTGGGGCAGCAATATTAAAAAAAATTATTAGAGAGGCTTTCTAGGTCTGCAAATTGGCATGCACCTAGGATGAGTGCCAGAGAATTCCTCTGAGCCATCTCTTCCGGTTACTCCTGACTGAGCACTAACTGGAGAAATAGCATGGCACAGAGGACTGGTGGGGTACATGGCAGTGTGTGAATGCCATTGCAAAGGAGGAGTTTTGGTGGACAAATATGCAAAGGGTTGTGGGGAAAGTGCAAAGTACTCTTACATTCCCAGGGCAGCACGTGACTCCTGCATTTCAGGAGGTTGGGTGTGAGCACTGGAAGCTTCCTAGAAGTGAGAGGGGGCACCAGCACCTGAACCATGGCCCCTCCTCCACCCGTGCTCAGCATTCTCCCCCGAGGCCCCACTCATACACCACCCCCATTTCACCCCAGGCCCTGCTCTGCCCCTTCCCCGAGGCTCCCCCTACCCTTTCCCCCCTTTCCTGAGGCCCTCCACCTGCCACCTTTTTTCCTCTCCCCCTAGACCCTCCCTTCTTTTCCCTCATCCCATGAAGCGCCCCCCTCCACCCCTCCCAGAAAGGGCAGAGAGGCATGAGCAGTGGGCAGGGGGGACTTCAGGGGAAGAGGCAGAGTGGGGATGGAAAGAGGAGCAGAGTGGGCCAGGCCACAGGGGAAGAGAACAAGTGGGAATGGGGCCTCGGGGCTGAGCCCGGTGGGGCCATGGCCCAGGCACCCTTTCGGCCTCCAGAAGATGGTGCACTGCATCCTGTTTGGGGCAGCTTAGCCTCCCCTGGCCTCTTATACTCACCACCCATTTTCTTCTCCCTCATGTACTATCAACCACTGGAAGTGACTGTGAGAGCTGTGCTGATCACTTACAGTATTCCCTCACAGTCTAGTGAGGGATAGTGCAACCCTTGGATTAGTTGTGCTCAAGTGGAGTAGTGCTGAGCTCCATGAGTATCTACATGGGCAATTCCTGTCTCCACAGAGGTAAAGTGTGTGTGTGGAGGTGCAGTGGAACAGACATTACTTTAATTTTGTATTTCTTGGTTAGCGGAGGATTAAGTTTAGCCACACTCCCGGTTCTGGAACAGCACAAGGCAGTGCTGGGCAGCCATAACTCTGTGTCAATAGTCTTTTGGCAGTGAATTCGCTGTAAGTTACACCTCCCATTTCCAGTGTTCACCACCTGCGGGTGCCTCCTTTTCCCAACCCCCCTTTGCATACACAGCAAATCTCCTTCCTGCAGAGGTCAGTCCTACAAGGAGAGGGGCAGGAGTCAAAGGATTTTTTCAAGGAAGCACAGGGGATCTTCACTGATACAGAGAAAGGCTGTTTCCTGTCTGTGTTTATTGCGTTCTCAGAGAGCTAAATCCTTCAGTCACAAGTTGGGCAAAACTCCCATTGACTTCAAGGGTTAGTTTTGCATGAGTTTTGCCACACTAAGGAGCGGGAGTTCCTCTCAAATAAGAATAGCAGGATTTGGCCGTGAGAGGCGGCTAAGGGGTATGCTGTAGGCAGTTGGCTTGCAGCAGAAATCTACTTTATCAGCACTTTCCCCTAGGGGCTTGTCTGTATGGTCAGATAGAACACAGCAAGCTGGGATGTAAATCTACCTTGCACTAGCCTGCTGCACTTTAACGCAGTGGCTTTCAACCTTTCCAGACTACTGTACCCCTTTTAGGAGTCTGACTTGTCTTGCGTATTCCCAAGTTATATCTCACTTAAAAAAACTACTTGCTTACGAAATCAGACATAACAGTACAAAAATGCCACAGCCACACTATCACTGAAAAATTGCTGACTTTCTCATTTTTACCATATAGTTATAAAATACATCAATTGGAATATAAATATTGTACTTACTTTCCAGTGTATGGTATATAGAGCAGTATAAACAAGTCATTGTCTGTAAGACATTTTAGTTTGTACTGACTTTGCTCGTTCTTTTTGTGTAGCCTATTGTAAAAGTAGGCAAATGTCCAGATGAGTTGATGTAGCCTCTGGAAGACCTCTGCGTACAACCAGGGTTCATGTATCCCTGGTTGAGACCCACTGTTCTAATGGACTGTGTGGACTCTACTGCTGGGCACGAAAAGTTCCCTAGTGCTCTGTGACCTACTCCAGTTTCAAAGCGCACTATGGAACATTTAGTGCATCGCAGCTGGGGCCACAGGGACACTTCGTGTGCAGCAAGCTAGTGCAAAGTAGATTTATACCCCAGTTTACTGAGCGCTAACTGTTCATATAGACAAGCCCTATATCTAAGGGGACTAAGGGTGTAATCCTTTGCCACTTGGAGATATCAGATGTCTTTCTATTACTTCAATGGTTTTTAGTTCGAGCCCTAGAAGTCCAGTCCTACAGATGCTGAAGCCAGTGGGAGTTGAGAGAGCTATTCTCCTCTCAGGAAATGCTCAGCACCTTGCGGGATCAGGCCCTCATTGGGACCATCTATCTAGAGATGGATGTTTCATTAGCTCAGAATTTGCACCTGGTCTATATTTTCATCTCCAGCTGAAATGGATTCCAGCTATGAGACTTTGATCCCCAAGGAATAAATGACTCTTGGTTGGCCAGACCGTCAGTTCCACTGGGATAGTCTCATGTACTGGGCATGCCTATAGTACAGCTGCTACATTGGCACAGCTATGTGTCGATGCTGCTTACATCAGTGGAAGCGGTTTTTCCTTTGATATAGTTCATCCATCTAGCTCAGGGACGGTAGCTAGATTGACAGAAGTCGTCTTCCATCAACCTTGCTGAGAGGTTAGGTTGACCTACCTATCGTGTTCAGGATGTGAGCAACCCTCACAGCCCTGAGCAATGCAGTTAGGTGATCTCATTTTTAAGTGTAGGCCAGGCCTTAGATAAACGATGGACCTGAGTCTCCATTGTTCTGTGCCTTGTGTTTAGTCATTTCACCTCTGCAAAGAAAGAGCAAATAGGATGTAAAGTGCTACCATTCCGATTTGACACTCATTATATCCACTTTGCACCGGGATCAATGCCTACACAAGACTTGGACCCCAGACTAAGATTCTGCGGCTTTTAAGGGATATTAAAATTCCCCTGCAATGCGGGAGAAAGATGTTCTCTTTATTTTTTGAAATCTATGTTCATGTAAGCAAATTACCTGACTGCACATTAAAGGCAGGTGCGGGGGTGGGGGGCGTTCTCCGACTTGTCAAAAAGATATGTGCCCCTTTAAGGGCTAGACATCTGGAAAATGACTTGCTGTGACAGCTTCAGACCAGGTCAGCATGGGGATGCTGACCCATCCCACCCCCACAGGTGACCAGAAAGGGGGCGGGAGGATATATTTGTGTCCATGTATGTGCTATGGAAGCCCTTCCTTCTCAGCTATTATCCATGCATTTTCGTTCTAATTTACAACCTTGCTTCAAACTCCACCACTCCCGGGGAACACACTACATGTAACAATCCCCCCCAGTCATGGAGCTGGGATCCAGATTTGAATCTGAACTTCTCCAGAGTTTGGGGAAATTAGGATCCAGTGTTGGTCCAGGCCCATGTTTAGTTATGGATTGCCAGAATGTGGGATGGCTCCTCAGCTGCTCTATATTGCCATCCCCTTGACTTCTATAGAGGTATGCTTCTTTCCAGTCAGCACTCGATGCTCTGTAGGAAACACCCATAGACAACTGTTGTAGAACCTTCATCCTTAAATATTGACTTCAGTGGAGTGGCTTCTGATTTACCCTGGTTAAAAGAAAGAGGAGACTTGACCCTAGAGTGAGCAAGGAAGAACTGCTCATGTGAGTAGAGACGGCAAGCTTAGACCCTAAATATGCAGTAAATAAAAAATAAATAAAATGCACACACCCAACTGGCCTTGATTGCATTGTACAGCTACTTAACTTTAGCTGTATTCAGACAAGTCATTTCTGTAATGTGCTACAGGATGACTTGACTTCTTTGACCCTTGGCTTTATGCAACATTTATTTGAATGGCTGCTACATCCTTTCCAGAAGGTTATATCTCTCTGTTATGTAACATAAGTTATCTGGGTTGGCACATGAAAGGGTGGTAACTGCAGCACTCTGGCTGGGAGGGATGGCTGTCAGTGTGTCTTAAGATACTATTTTCCCCTGAGAAGCTGCTGGCATTGCATGCTGTGAGGTACCTCCTCCCTTGGACTAAAGCACAGAATACACACGCACACATTCAGAATCTGCAGTAAGCACTTTGACCTCTTTATCTAGGGCTAGACTCCTTGCTTCAAATCTGAAAGCTGTTTGCAAACAGAATGGCACAAAATATTGATTGCAGAGAGCCTGCTGGTATACACACAAAATACAGCTGAATCTAAAGCTGGAAAATAAAGGCGATGCTTAACAGAAATCCGTTATTGTTTTCATTTTAGCTGAAAAATGACAGCATTTCCCTACTCCTTACCCTTATTTCCAAAACCGAAAGCACTGAGCATAAGGGATTCTGTATCTCACTCCCTCAACAACTAAGACTTACAACACTTTCTAAGAGAAAACATTGTAATTATCCTTCTCTCTGTATTTAGCTGCTGTTTTTAAACAGTACCTATCACCATAGTATTTTAAGTCAGTTAAATTTATTAAAGGGAGCCTTATCTATTGGCAAACTCACAAGATTAGAAGTTAGAAAGTCTGGTTTATATCACCACAGACTTCTTATGTCCTCTGGAATGTCACTTAACCTCCTTTTTGCCTCAGTTTTCCAGTCTGTAAAATGGAGATAATAATACTTACATTTTGGTCACTGGTTAAATGGTTGAAACACACTTTCAGATCTATGGGAGACACCTCAGATGTCCAAAGTATTTGTTGATGTTCTTCTTATTAGTTCCTATGGCTATGTGACATGTCCATACTATCAAAATGTAAGTAATATGTACTTGTTGGAAAGCCAGTAAGCATGTGCTGGAACTTAAGTGCTTTCTTAAATTGCGGGTCTTTAACTGTTGGAAGCACTGATCACTGAAAAGTGTAAGGAACCCCTGTAACTCTGTTGTTTGTTGTTCTCATCTGGGTTTTAAAGCAATAACCATATTAAACTGCAGATCAGTGAGGGAAGGGGATAATGGGAGAGAGTTTAAGTTTTTAGTTTTAAAGTGATTTTATGTCTGTAGAGCACGAAACAGCCAACATATAATTAGCAATGTTAGGTAAGAAAAAGGGGGTTTTCTTTGATGGCAAGAGGGGTCTGATTCTCCACTGCCCTGCACTTTGCCTAGCCATTGGCACCTTGGCAAAGTGGGCATAAAGAGGGTGTTTTGATTTGGTAATGTTTTAGATGTGCATGGGTCACAAGGTACAAAGCAGTGGAGAAGCTGGCTCAGAAATTTGAAATATGGGAGTATGACTGTCTCTTAGAGGCATATTTTCAGATAATGGTCTCAATTTTTCCTGGTACAAATTCTTCCCATAAAAATTAAGGCCCAGATAAGGAAGCTCATGAATAATAAAATAGATGCTATTATTTTTTATTATTATTATACGTCAATTGATGGCTACTTGGAGCAAGTGCATGGCCACTGATCCATGCATGCAATTATACCCACAGTTATGACACAACAGTCTCTCTGTGCCCCTGCTTCTTAGTGCTGGCCTTAAAGGCTGTTCCGTAGGTTTTGGATGTATGATCCATGAAGAGGTGTGAGGAAAGGATTTGTGTTGCCAGAGAGGTGGCTCACTTCCCATTCTGCACAAACTGGGGAAAGGCATGAGTGGAGGTTCCTCTCCTTCCACACATTCCAAAGGCACAATCTGGGCTCAGGGTTTGCTCCCAAAGTAACTAGAACAAAATATTTACATGCACCCACTTTGCACCCAAGGTACAAAGCAGTGGAGAAGCTGGCTCAGAAATTTGAAATATGGGAGTATGACTGTCTCTTAGAGGCATATTTTCAGATAATGGTCTCAATTTTTCCTGGTACAAATTCTTCCCATAAAAATTAAGGCCCAGATAAGGAAGCTCATGAATAATAAAATAGATGCTATTATTTTTTATTATTATTATACGTCAATTGATGGCTACTTGGAGCAAGTGCATGGCCACTGATCCATGCATGCAATTATACCCACAGTTATGACACAACAGTCTCTCTGTGCCCCTGCTTCTTAGTGCTGGCCTTAAAGGCTGTTCCGTAGGTTTTGGATGTATGATCCATGAAGAGGTGTGAGGAAAGGATTTGTGTTGCCAGAGAGGTGGCTCACTTCCCATTCTGCACAAACTGGGGAAAGGCATGAGTGGAGGTTCCTCTCCTTCCACACATTCCAAAGGCACAATCTGGGCTCAGGGTTTGCTCCCAAAGTAACTAGAACAAAATATTTACATGCACCCATTTTATTTTAGTTTAGTGTTCAGTAAGCATTGAGGAAGCACTGAGTGTGGGGAAGGGATAGCTCAGTGGTTTGAGCATTGGCCTACTAAACCCAGGGTTGTGAGCTTGAGGGGGCCAATTATGGATCTGGGGCAAAATAGCAGGGGGCTTGTCTGAATGACCTTTCAGGGTCCCTTCCAGTTCTATGAGATAGGTATATCTCCAAACATTATTATGTCAAAAGCCCCTATGTGAACAATCAGAAATAAAAGAAAGACTTTGCAGAAAAATCTTTTTACCTGTTGTTTATTTGTAGGTAAAGTGGAGGCAGCGCTGGACCTGATATTGATCAATTCAGTCCCTCTAGTGGGCAACTCGGAGACATCGCTTATCTGCATTGCAGACAGATGGAGTTCCCGCGAGTCTGTCACAATAGGGCGAGACTATGAGGCCTTGATGAGCCAACACCAGGACCCTCTGGAAGTTACTGAAGATGAGAAGAGAGGAACAGCCAAAAAAGTGGTGTGGAAAAGGGAACAAGCTGGTGAAACTATCGGCGCTTACTACTGTGAAGGGAAAGTCAAAGACGAGATGACGAGGATACGTACAATGAAGATGCCACTAGGAGGTACTGTATGCAGGTCAGACCAGAGATGTGCGAGCCCCACTAGGGGACATCTGCTTGCAGTTTGGCTGCTACCCTTAAATAACAGGAGCAGGTACAGTAGTGGATCCAGAGTGGGCAAACTGGCCTGGATTCATGAAGAACTGATCAGGCCCAAATCCAAACCAATCTTTTCTGAGGCTCAGAAACATTTGGTTAATGTTCAGAGATAGTATTTTTCTCTTACATTTTTGCATGTTTTGTCCATTTCTGGTTGTACGCAGCAGCATAAAATGGAAGCAATAAAATATGGCAAGAAAAACCATTGTGGCCTCATTGAACCCACAAAGCAATAACTACAGTAACTCTTACATTGGGCCTTTCATCTTCAAAGCACTTTAAAAACGTGACTCCTACCCCAAGTAATTTCCATAATCTGAGAAAAACCAGAGGGCTTGTCTACACAGTACAGCAAACCTCACTCTAACTTGTTACACTCTAACTCCCCCATGTAGACCCTGCTGGTGTGCTTTAAAAGGTACCTTTTAGAGTGCATCAGCAGGGTCTATACGGAGCAGTTAGAGTACAACACTGAACACTTTATAAACTGAGTTCCTCTAGTGCACTTTGCCATGCTGTGTAGTCAAGGCAAGAGACTCCACACAGTCTACCAAGAATTTCACTATTGCCAGCCAATCTCTTTTATGTAGAAGGTGCTCTGATATCAATGTGGTGAGCAACAGTATTAGATAGATAGATAGATAGATAGATAGATAGATAGATGAGTTTAAAAGCTAGGAGCTGTTGCTATGCTCTGATTCCTAGGCTGTGCCTATTCATAATGGAAATTTCATCTATGTATCTTGATCTCATGAGACTTCCAGGCTGTGTTCCAAAGCAAAGAGCTTGGCATAAGTTCCAGAGAAACATAAGAACTTTTAGATAATTTTCTGCACTTCATCAAACATTAAAACCTTTGGAAGTTCACTCATCACTAATATTAGCACAATATGTTATGGTACCAACAGTTCAAACACCCCCACTCAGCCTGCAAATCCATTATTGTGCACAAATACTGTCACAATGATGGAAATTGTAGAGTGAACATATAATAACACTTTCTCTTGCTCTCTCTCCCCAGTGAGCAGGGCTGAAGTTTCTTTGTTGTAATGTGGTGTGAGCAGGCCAGGTGGATTTTGCATGTTGCTCTGAAGGTGATAAGGTTTGTAGTTGTTCTGGCTTCTACTGAGAGTGCACTCCTGATTCTCAGGCCTGTCACCAAGAAAGTTCTGTCCCTTGTACTCACATATGTCTCAGGTTGCCAGTTCCATTGTTCTGTTCAATGGGGGTGGGCAGTGTTCATGATCAGGCAGGTGAGGCAGACCCTCAGGTAACAATCTACAAAAGGCTTTGACGATGGGGGCCAAAATCTTGAATTTGGCCTTGTATCTAACAGGAAGCCAGTGTAGATAGCAGGTTGTTGGGGTGATGTTCTCTTGACTTCTTGTGTTCAGCAGATGAGATGACGGGTTCTGAGCCCATTGTAGCTCTTTAAGGTCAAGGGCTACATGCCTGGGAAGAGAAACTTACAATAACCAAGACTTGAGAGCCCAGCAAATGGATCACCCAGGCTAAATCTGTTATATTCAGAGGAGATATAATCTTCTTACCGGCTGTACATGAATTTAGAAGGGGCATTTTGGGGGTCTTGATTATTGCATTTCTACTTTTCAGATGATTTTTGCTAAAAGCTTTGGCTGATATGGTTTGAGTTGGATCTCATCAAAGAGCCTATTATGTGCACTGAGTAGTAAGCTTCTGGATGGGTGAGAAAAAGACATGGTAGAAATTCTCAAAGCTATTAAAGGCCACAGGGAGAGGAAAGAGAGGTGAGGGAAGGGCTGCGAGGTTTGGCAAAACTACCGTAGCTGGCAAATAGGCCTTTTTCCTCTCCAAAGTTATTATCTGAATAATTTTAAAGGCTTCTGAAAACACTAAGGGTTTCTTCTCATCCAATGAGTTGAACGGTGCACTGTGTGTCCAATTGAAGACAACAGGAGCTGTTGAATGATTGGCCATTTTGAAAATCTAGCAGTTGCTTTGGGCCCCTGTCCATCATACCACTTAAGCATGTGCTTAACTTTAAGTATATGAATAGCCCCATTGACTTTAATGGGATTGCTCACATAGTTAAGTACATGCTTATATGCTTTACTGGGGCCTATGTGTCTATATATAGACGTAAGAGCCTAACTTAAGCTGTTCATGTTTGACAATCTTGGCCTTTATAATGTGAAAATGTAAAGGAAGAACATTTTTCTGCATGTAGAGGGCCAGTTCTCCTATATCCTGTATACCCTAGACTTGCGTGGCATATGGTATGTATAGTATAGAATCTATTCCTAGTGACTGAAGGGGGAAAAATTGTAACACAACAGAATCTTTCTACAGAGGAAGGGATGGTTATGGATTTATAGACATGTAAGCCAAAGAGATCTGGGGCACTTCTACAACTCAGTTCATTGTGTCTCTTTAAGGAGTGGGCTCATATTGTAAAATAATTAATTAAATGCAAATTATAAGCTAAAAATACATTGGAACTGAGCCCACCAAGGAATGTGGGTTCCTTTCCATTACAATGATGTTGTGAAGAAAAGGTCCCATGGATAAACTAAACAACTCACACAAAGAAAATAGAAAGGAAAAATAAAAGCTGAACTGTAAAGCGAATTTCTCATGAAAAACAATTAATACTAGCTGTCTACATTGAAAACAAAAAGCCACCGAACCAAACACCCCAATACTTGGAGATAGGGTACAGTTCCCAGCTAACACAGACATACTCGTGCTAGCTCTCAGTGAGCTAGTTGCACTCAAAAAGTAGTGTAGCCGTGGTACCATAAGTAGCAGAGGGAGGTGATATGAGCTATCAGCCCTGACTCCAATTCATACTTGGGGTGGCAAGTCCATACTGCTGCTTGCTGCTTCCAATGCTGTCATGCCTACATTGCTCTTTTTAGCTCGCTAGCTCAATGGGAGCTGGTGCACATATGTCTATGTGTGCTGGGAATCACACCCCCAGCTCCGACTGTGAATGTAGTCATAGGATCAAACACTTTAGCAGAGCTGGTTGAATCCAGGTTGCAAGAAACTTGTTTTTAAAAATGTTGCTTTATTTTCTGTTCACAAATAGATTGCAGTTTTCGAAATGGGTTTGTTTCTTGTGAAAGCTATTGAGTTGGCAACAATCTGGTGTTGTTCACAAATTTGCTGGTTGTAGGAAGCAGTTATTTCATTATTCAGTTCTTGGAATTCCCTGTGTGGCTGTGTAATTGGCCAGGCAAGTCCAGATGCCTATGCCTAGATAATACTGTGCAAGGCCGCAAACCTGCAAACACTTATGCATGTGCTTAACTTTACGCACATGAGTAGTTTCACTGAAGTGAATAGAACTACTTGCATGGTTGGACCAGCTTCTGTTGGTGAGAGAGAAAAGGAGGGACACTCTGAGTTAGTTTCCTAGACCTGAAGACCTAAATGTCTGTGTGGCTCAGAAGCTTGTCTCCCTCATCAACAGAAATTGGTCTAATAAAAAATATTACCTCATCCACGTTGTCTCTCTAATATCCTGGGACAAACATGGCTAAAACAACACTGCATATAATATAATACAGCAGTTAAAGTATTTTTATATGTCATTTCAAAATGGAAATAAGTCTTGATTTAATTTCTTATCAAAATCTTTTGCAACTAAAGTTTTGTGTAATTTTGACTTAAAATGTCATTTGAGGTTTTTTTTTTTCCATGGTTGGTTTCTGGATTTTCAGGTTTCTCACTCCCCTACTCCCTTTCCTTCACTGGTAAATAGCCAAAAATGTGTGAAAATGAATGAAACTCACTTTTCACACTTATTTACTGTCTTCCAGCTGGAAAAAATTGGAAAACAGCAGGAAAGTGTGTGAAAGTAGGTTTCTGTTTTGGGCATTTTTTTTTGTTTTGAATTTTCCAGTTTAAGAATTTTTTAAAAATGCATTGAACTGCATATTTTCCCATGGAACCAGGGCTGGTGCAACCATTTAGTTGACCTAGGTGGTTGCCTAGGGCACTAGGATTTGGGGGCAGCATTTTCTTTGGCAGTGACCGTGGCAGCCGGATCTTTGGCCACCCTGGTCGCCGCCGGCATTTAGGCGGAGGGAGCTGGGGCAGGGGAGCGCGGGGAGGGCTGCCTGCAGCAAGTAAGGGGGGGGAGCAGCACACAGAGGAACTCCCCACCCCAGCTCACCCCTGTCCCGCCTCCTCCCTGAGCACGCCATGGCTGCTTCACTTCTCCCGCCTCCTAGGCTTGCAGCTCCAATCAGCTTAGGTGCTGCAAGCCTGGGAGGTGGGAGAAGTGAAGCAGCGACGGTGTGCTACCCCTGGGGGTGGAGGCGGGCAGGGGTGAGCCTGGGCGGGGGGGGTGCCTCAAGACAGAGGGTGGGGGCTGGGGAGCTGTCACGGGGGGGCACCTCAGGGCAGTGGGGGAGCTGCCGCTGGGGCTGGGCACCTCAGGGTGAGGGCTCGGGGACGGGGAAGGGAGCAAGGTGGAAGTTTCGCCTAGGGCACGAAACATCCTTGCACTGGCCCTGCATGGAATGTTTAGATTTTGATGAAAAGATATGTTCAGACAGAAAAAATTTTGGTTGAAAAATGTTGCCCAACCCTTCTCAGAATACATTTATTCTGTTGTCCTCAGTAAGGAATGGTGCCTTTCAATACTTGTGGAAAGTGTGGTGAGTTAATTTTGAGCACTACACTATGCTATTCCTGTCTTCCAGTAGGCCTTGTATGACACTGATGTTCTGACACTAGTTGCATTTCACTACATCATAGAAACTTTCTTTGCCAGTGAAAGATCTTTTCCTAGTAAATTTACCCAGTACTTTACCCAATCTATTTATAAAAATTGTCCCTAGGGCTAAAAAGACTTGGGAAATTATTCTACAACTGGTTGGTTCTCTTAGTAAGGAATTGTTTCCAGTTATCCAGCCAGTATTAACATTCTTATTAATTTCCTCACCTTGCTTCTAGTTACACTCCCTTATTGTTCAAGCACCTATATGCCCTGCCCCAAAGCCACTGCTGCAACACAGAGCAGGAGCTGCTGAAGGCAAAGGAAATCTAAACATATGAATCACCAGTGATGATTCTGCTGTAGATTATCCTCTAGCTTTCATCTTAGGGGACTCACAGTCATTGATAATATTTATAGTCATTGATCCCATGTTTTGACCATTTTCATTTTAGCTTCCTTCCTCCCAGTGGCCTTAACTATGACAGTGAACAAGGGAGAACATGTGAACATTTCCTTCATCAGAAAGATTGCAAAGGAGGAAGATGCAGTGATCTATAAAAACGGTAACAATTCTCTCTCTCTATTTCCCCCTCACCCGTCACCGTGATATCCTAGCACCTGGGTCACTACATTAAAATAATTACTGATGACACTTTTGCTGTTCAATTGAAGGAAGCATCATTTCGTGTGCATTTAGTGCACAGAGAAGGAGCCAGATTGCCAACCCTAAAAACAGAGTTCATCAAATTATTTGCTTCCCCTCTACAATTTCTTGTGCTCTCCAGTTCCCCAGTTGTTGTGCCTTTGCTTTTAATCTTACAACTCCCCGCCTTTGTATCTCTGCCTTGCATCCCTCAATATCTCCTATGCTATGCTGCTCTAAGTGCTTCTGCCTCACTTCCTCTTTTTCTGTTTACTTGCTGCCTTCCGAATTCTCTTCCCCTTCCCACCCCCCCAACTCCCCCTGAGCACTCCAGAAGCTGGTCGTCTGACTGAGATCTCTCTCTGCTCCATTGCTACATAGCTTACCCCCTGTCCAAGCTTAAGCAACGATGAGACCAACAAGATTCCAGAAGAGAGTAAGGGTCTGTGTTTGTGAATCACTTTACATGATCAGGGCCTAACTAATGGCCAACACTTGTATATGTATGACAGTGTGAAACCATAGAGAAGAGGCCATCCAAAGTGACCTTATTCATAAAAGGAAATATTTGCAAATATACATACACATGTACCATGCCATGCGAATCAGCTGGCATCTAACTAGCTGAAGCACAACGTGAGCTGATCCTCTAAACCAAGCAGAATTCTGCAGTTCACTGACGGCACAGTGAATATCCCTGCAGCTACTTTTCAGACATTAATTACCATGTTGTCAGGGCCGGCTCCAGGCACCAGCTTATCAAGCAGATGCTTGGGGTGGCAACTGAGAGCAAGAAGGCACTTTCAGGTATTTGGGAGCAATTCGATGGAGGGTCCCTCACTCCTACTGGGAGCGAAGGACTTCCTGCTGAATTGCCGCAGATCGTGATTGTGGCTTTTTTTTTTTTTGGCTGCTTGGGGCGGAAAAACCGCTGGAGCCAGCCCTGCATGTTGTTCAACTCCTATGCAGTGGTAGCTGGAGGAGAGGCAAAGAAGAGGTTTTGTGCCCTAGCCATGTCACGATCAACAGATTTGTTTTGCGTGGTAGACAGCTTGCTTCATCTGAGATGACCTCACCCACTGGCTGACCTGAGCTCCTCTTGTGAAAGGATGAATGGATGTTCTCCTCTGTTATGATGTTTTTTCTGCTCTCCTCTCAGGTTCTTTCATTCACGCTGTGCCCAGGCATGAAGTGCCAAATGTACTAGAAGTGACCTACTCTGAAGTCCTGCTGCAGGATGCAGGGGTCTACTCTGCCAGATACATAGGAGGAAACACCTTCACCTCTGCTTATACAAGGCTGATAGTAAGACGTAAGTTTCCCTCTTTTGTGTGTTGATCATTCTTTGTTTTTGTGTTTTGAATCGGTGTTACAATAGAACGGAGAGCCAACCTTTGTAAAGCAAAATAGGGGCCGAATTCTCAGGTGGTGCAAACTGAGACCATTTGCCTCGAAGCAGGGATTTTGGTCCTATCTGCCTAGTGTGTGCATGCTGATGCTGTTTTTGAAAAGGTGGGAGCCCAGCTTTCAAAAATGCTGTCTTGGGCAGCTCAATCAACATGACTCTGACCCAGAGCTTGGTCTTTGGGGGTTTACCATAGGATTTCCTAGTAGGTGCCAGCCAGTGAAAATTCTGTTTAGATGTCTAGAGGACATGGGGCCTCTTTTGACATCCAAATGCCATGTCGACACATTAAATGCAAGCTTAGATCTGAAAATTCCAGCCCAAGTCTGGATTTCTCTAGTCATGTTTCTCTGTTATTGGAGCTGCGTCAAAAATTTTCCATCATCACCTTCACAATCATGGCTTTGCATTAGAAGATCATAGGAAGTATAGTGACTGAGAGAGGGTCACAGACTGAACACTGCTGAGCCCTGGCAGTTCCTCCAGCATCTTGCAGGAACAGGTCTAGCATACATACTCTGATGTTTGTGCTTGTAATGGAGTCTAGGGACTGGTCTTTGCTCCTCTTGAAGATAATGAAAAAAATTTCTATTGGTTTCCAGAGTTCAGGAACAGGTCCTTAGTAACTTATCAGCCTAGGAAATGGTAAACAATGATCAAGACAGGAGTTTGTGTTCAGGGTTGGCTCTAGGTTTTTTGCCACCCCAAGCAAAAAATTTGCTGCCGCAAGCTCAGGTGGGGCTGGGGCTCACAGGCAGCGCTGGAAGCGGAGGGAGTGATGTCACCTTCTCCCAGCGCCTGCAGGGGCTTTACCCCCTCCCCCCAACCGTGCAGAGAAGCCCCGATATAAGGGATGGCACAAGGTACCGCAGCAGCCAGTGTGCAGATGAGGTGGCACAGCCTGTACTCCCCGGCAGGACTCACTCTCCCCTCCTCAGGTTGTGGCTGGGCCCTGGCAGCTCAGCATCCCAGGGCTGGGGCTTCCCCTTCCCGCTGCGGCTAGGGGCGTGGTGCCCTCACCCCGTCTAAGTGGCAGAGCTCCGAGAGCACAACTGCCCCGAAGAGAAAAGAATGACTGGAATGTTGCCCCTGGAAATGTGGCACCCCAAGCACATGCTTGCTTTGCTGGTGTCTAGAGCTGGTCCTGTTTGTGTTTACACTTCTATTAATTTTGTTTTTAAACAGTTTCTAAAGATAACTCCAGCAAAGATAGTGAGTGAATTAGCCCTAATATGTTTCTGTCTCCTTGAAAGAAGAATACTGTGACAGAAATTTTCTCAGATTGCCAACCACAGGCACAAAGCCAAAAATGTTCAGCTTAAACCAGCTGGCATATTATAAGCACCACATCTTTCAGAGCAGATGTAACTGAGCTCCTGAATATTTGTAGTCAAAGTCCTGGGCATTTATCAGAGCACATGTGTTAAACGTAACATCCTTGCCCAGACAGAGCAACTCTGCTGAATACCAGAGAGTGCAACTCTTCCTGCATTAAATCCTCCCTTCAGTTTCAAATAGCAAAATTCTGCTTTGCTTCCTTTCTTAAAAGCATGGTGTAGAGTTACAGTGCGCTGATAAACAGCTGCTTTGTTCCTCTTGAGAAGTGACTGTATTTCTGTAGCAAACAAAGTAACACTTAATATACTGTGTAGAGTTTGTAAGGTTTTTAAAGCCCTTTAGGGTCCCTATGAATCAGAGGCGCTATATACAAAGCCAGTGTTATCGTTTTGATCAGACAGATCGTCGTGGTTTGTATAGTGTGTGAGTGTGTGAGAAAGGAAACAATTTACTATTATACTTTTTGCATAAAAGGCTGTGCAGCTCAGAAGTGGGGCCCAAGGTGCAGCTCCATCTGCCCGGTGTGCATGAACAATGGCATATGTCATGAAGATACTGGAGAATGCATTTGCCCTCCAGGTTTTATGGGGAAAACATGCGAGAAAGGTAAGTACACACTTTCTCTTCAGATGTATCATTTATTTCTACACAGCAATGTTGGCAAAAGTTCCAAGTGGCTCTCAGTCCCAACCAGTGTAGCTTTAGGGGTTGTCACAGATGAGGAGGGTCCACGGTTGAGTCAACATGCCCGGTGCTGCCTACTCTAACATGTGGGATGCATACTAGAATGTTCGGGCCTTAATATTCTGATTGTAGTGCGGTGCTGCAGATATCAGAACTGACCTAGAGTAAGATCTGACATCTGAGCAGTGGTACTATAGAACAGATACATTCAATCCTGTAATCTCAGGAAAGTGAAATTAATTAAGGCCTGATTTACACGTGTACCTAACTTTAAACAGGTAAGAAGTCCTACTGAGGCCAGTGGCACTACTTGCCCGCTTGAAATTATATATATCTATATAGCTATATAGATGTTAGGGCTGTCGATTAACTGCAGTTAACTCACGTGATTAACTCAAAAAATTAATCATGATTAAAAAAATGAATTGTGATTAATTGCAGTTGTAATCGCACTGTTAAACAGTAGAATACCAATTGAAATTTATTAAATAGTTTGGATGTTTTTCTACATTTTCATATATGTTGTATTCTGTGTTCTAATTGAAATCAATGTGTATATTATTTTTATTATAAATATTTGAACTGTAAAAATGATAAACAAAATAAATAGCATTTTTCAATTTACCTCATGCAAGTATTGTAGTGCAATCTCTTTGTCATGAAAGTGCAACTGACACATGTACATTTTTGTTACATAACTGCACTCAAAAACAAAACAATGTAAAACTTCAGAGCCTACAAGTCCACTCAGTCCTACTTCTTGTTCAGCCAATCGTTAAGACAAACAAGTTTGTTTACATTTACAGGAGATAATGCAGCCCTCTTCTTATTTGCAATGTCACCAGAAAATGAGAACAGGTATTTGCATGGTACTTTTATAGCTGTCATTGCAAGGTATATACATGCCAGATATGCTAAACATTCATATCCCCCTTTATGCTTCAGCCACCATTCCAGAGGACATGCTTGTTAAAAAAATAATGTGTTAATTACATTTGTGACTGAATGCCTTGGGGCAGAAGTGTATGTCGCCTGCTGTGTTTTACCTGCATTCTGCCATATATTTCATGTGATAGCAGTCTCGGATGATGACCCAGTACATGTTGTTCATTTTAAGAATACTTTCACTGCAGATTTCACAAAACGCAAAGAAGGTACCAATGTGAGATTTCTAAAGATAGCTACAGAACTCAGCCCAAGGTTTAAGAATCTGAAGCGCCTTCCAAAATCTGAGAGGGATGAAGTGTGGAGTATGCTTTCGGAAGTCTTAAAAGAGCAACACTCCGATGCGGAAATTACAGAACCCAAACCACTAAAAGAGAAAATAGACCTTCTGCTGGTGACATATGACTCAGATAATGAATGTGAGCATGCGTTGGTCCGCACTGCTTTGGACTATTATCGAGCAGAAGCCATCATCAGCATGGGCTCATGTCACCTGGAATGATGGTTAAAGCATGAAGGGACATATGAATCTTTAGCGCATCTGGCACGTAAATATCTGGCCACATTGGTTACAACAGTGCCATGTGAACGCCTGTTTTTACTTTCAGGTGACATTGTAAATAAGAAGAGGGCTGCATTATCTCCTGCAAATGTAAACAAATTTGCTTGTCTGAGTGATTGACTGAACAAGAAGTAAGACTGCGTGGAATTTTTGGCTCTAAAGTTTTACACTGTTTTGTTTTTGAGTGCAGTATTTTTTGTATATAATTCTACATTTGTAAGTTCAACTTCCATGATAAAGAGATTGCATTACAGTATTTGTATTAGGTAAATTGAAAAATGCTTTTTATAGTGCAAATACTTGTAATCAAAAATAAATATAAAGTGAGCATGATACACTTTGTATCCTGTGTTGTAACTGAAATCAATATATTTGAAAATGTAGAAAACATCCAAACATATTTATATAAATGGTATTCTGTTATTGTTTAATCGTGCAATTAATCACGATTAATTTTTTTAATTGCTTGACAGCCCTAATATACACCTCTACCTCAATATAATGCTGTCCTTGGGAGCCAAAAAATCTTACCGCATTATAGGTGAAACCACGTTATATCGAACTTGCTTTGATCTGCCAGAATGAGCAGCCTTGGAGCACTGCTTTACCACATTATATCCAAATTTGTGTTATATTGGGTTGCGTTATATCAGGGTAGAGGTGTATATATTTACATACACATACACGTGTGTATGTGTATACACATATGTTTAAATTCAAGCAGGTGTGCAGTGTATATGTATGTGTGTGTATATATATATCTATAAGTGTGTGTGTGTGTACATATATGTATACTGTATTGTGTTACAGCAGGGCCAGGGGGCAGCAGGAGAGTGATAGAGGGAGGCATATAAGCCTCTCCCTGTGGACTGAGGAGAGGTTACTACAGATTAATTAGAGCACCTTCAGCCAATTAAGGCCCTGCCAGAGATTTAATAAAACCCCCCTTCTTCAGTCAGACTGAAGGAGGGAAGGAGTTCTGACTGTAGTTTAGAGGAGTATTGTTATTGACCAGAGGATCAGAATACCAAGGGAAGGGAAACCCTGCCCAAGCAGAGCAGGGGGACTCCCCTGGCACAGAGGACTGAGAGACACCCTGCCCAAGGGGAAAGAGGGTAAGAAGCCTGTGAAGCTGAAGGGACTGGGACCCGGAGTAGGGTCTCTTCCCCCCTCACCTTCACCAGGTCCCTTCCCCGCTCACCTTCTCTCCCCCGCTAGGGCACTACTGATGCCATTGACACCCAAGAATAGGGGGAAGGGGCGGCGCCCTGACCGCATCACACCAAGGGAAAGCATGGGACCCACCACAATAGTGTCAGGCATTTACCACTATATATATAAATATGGTCCTGATTTATTATGTTATCCCTGGTAGAACAGTGTTGGAAGAGACCATCGACCATTCAATCCTGTATTTGTTTGTTTAATTATAACTGCCATGGCTATAATGTCACTCATGGATATAACATGGCTGTTTACTCTCAAGCTTATGTGTCACACATGTGATGTGTTATTCAGCATTTTGTTTTATTACAATGGCAGATCTGGAGGTTTTTCTTGACCCTTTGCTGTGAACAACACCCTCAAAGAAAGAAAACTTACCTCTCCTTGGAAACATGAGATTAAATCCTGGCCCTCATTCTGGCAAAACTACCATTGACTTCAGTGAGCCCAAGATTTCATACTAGGTTGGAAACGTCCAAGATTTCAGCCATAATCAAGTTCTGAGGAAAGTGCTAGGTCAGGTCCTCAGCTGGTATAACCATAGCTCCATCAAATTCAAAGGGGTTACGGTGATTTGCACCAGGTGAAGATCTGACCTTGAATATTCAAAGCACTAGATGTTCTTATATTTCATCACCTTAAAGAAAATCCAAGGTTGTTTTCATTGCTTAAAGTTATCTTCACTGCAGCAGCAGCGTAGGTCATGCCTGGAATCTTGCCTGCTGATTGACATAGTTATGAATTTGAATGGACCCAATATTTGGGGATAAAAATATTTATTTTCCATTTTTTCTATTTCTTTAACGTTGCTTAATGATGTATCACTGGAAGAACAAGCACTTTCATGACCTTGACACTGTTGGGCCATTTTTTCCCCCCTTCTATAGCTTGCGGAGACAATACATTTGGCAGAACCTGCAAAGAAAGCTGTAAAGAGAACTCAGGCTGCAAATATTATATGTTCTGTCTACCAGATCCATATGGCTGCTCTTGTGCTACAGGATGGAAGGGCCTGGCATGTGATGAAGGTACAGTCATAAATATGGTGCATTCATTGAAAGTTTGCTGCTGCTGCTTAGTGTGTGTAAAACACAAAAAGAAAAGCAATGGCAGTAGGACAGAGCCAGGCTGTTTATGCCCAGCCCACGTACCATCAATTTCCCAGTCTATGAAATAGAGACAATAATCAGATCTACCCCAGAGGAGCATATGAGGTTTGCAGATGAAAGGTGCTGTATAAGTGCAAAATATTGCCAGTATCTCATAAATTAACTGATTCTGTAACCAAAATTTAAAACATTCTGTAACCTGGGGTACATAGGTGCTGGAACTAGTGGTGCTGTGGGTGTTGCCGCACCTCCTGGCTCAAAGTGCTTTCCGTTATGTACAGGGTTTATAGTTTGGTTAAATGGCTCTCAGCATTCCTCCCCTCCCTGGCCCGTAAAAATTGACCCCTGCCTTAAGGGTCCTGTCATATTTCTAGGGATAAAAGTGGGCTACGTCAGTACCCATTCCTGCAAACTGCCAAGCATCTTCAGCTTCCATTGACTATACATTAGACTGTAATCTCTTTAGGACAGGGACCAAGTTTTTCTGTCTGTCTTTGCAGCATCTAGCACAATGGTACCATAATCCTGATAGCAGTACCAGCACAACTCAAATCACAATGTCTGCACTGGAAGCTGAAGATGCTTGCAACTTTGCAGGGTGACAAGTACAGAAATAGCTTTGCTCTGTTTTGTTGCTGTCATGATCCTCGAGATCCTGTATTGATGCTTTAAGCACAAAAGCCTTCGGAAACTCAGCCCAACTGGATCAGTGGTGGGTAATCTATGGCCCGCGGGCCGCATGTGGCCCATCAGGGTAATCCTCTGGTGAGTCGCCAGACTGTTTGGATGCCGGACGACCCTTCCCGCAGCTCTCATTGGCCAGGAACGGTGAACCACGGCCACTAGGAGCTGCAGGCAGCCGTGCAAATGTAAAGAAATGGTCTGGCGGCCTGCCAGTGGATTACTCTGACGGACCACACTCATCACTGAACTGAATGGAATGAACTCAGCATCAGATTCCGATGCGTAAGATTCTAAAGCAATGGAGGAAGATCTGTAGTATGCAAAGCAACTTGCTTTTATTCATTCCGTGTTATTAACACTTACCCTGAACACCTGTGCTTGCAGAGTGCCAATCTGGTTTTTATGGGCCGGACTGTAAACTCAAGTGTAATTGCAACAATCGGGGGAAATGCGACAGATTTAAGGGCTGCCTCTGTCAGTTTGGCTGGCGCGGTCTACACTGTGAAAAAGAAGGTAAAGCAAGGTAACACTATCGTAAATGGCCTCTTCCAGTGTGATTGCAACAAATCTTCATGCTGGCGTAACATCTCCAGCTATGGTTGATAGCCCATGGCAGCTGCCCGTTTCATTCTGGAGGGCACAGGACCTGGGTCCAAATCTTTTCTCTAGTGCAATGGCTGCCAGCTTCTGTTAGGCAAACCACGTCTGGTGCCTCAGGTTTACGAGCATTAGTCTAGGATACCTCTCCTCACATTGGAGCTAGATTACACAACCCTTCCTCACACAGGCTTTGACTCTGACATGAACGTCAGTGGAATACTTGTGTAAGTACTTACTGACATGAGCAAGCACATCTAGCGCTTACTGATGACTCTCAGCACTGGCTCATGGGGCACTGCCACTTCCTTTGTCCCATTCATCTGGGCATGTTCTTGCACCAAGTGTCTCTTATTGTTCACCAGACTGGGATTTGAATCAACACTAGCTCCACGGGGAGTTAGGCCTTGCACAGCTGAATGGGAGACAGTAGGCACCAGCTGACGCAGGAGAGTCAGGAGGCTAAGCTCTGTGCTGATTCACACTCTGTGCAACCCCACTCAATTCAGTGGAGTTGTCCAGGGCATAAATCAGCATGGAATCTGGTTTTTACCTGGTAAACTGATAGAATAGCCCCAAAAGATTGGGATCTATGTTTTAGACTAGGGTGCCCAGATGTTCCGATATTATGAGGACCATCCCAATATTAGGGGCTTTGTCTGATACATGCAACTGTTCCCCCTGTCCCCCTCCCCCCCCGCAAAAAGTGTCCCAATTTTTCACACTTCCTATCTGGTCACCCTATTGTAGTCCCGCAGTAGCCTTCAAATTCTCAAGAGATAGGCGACAGGAAGGAGCATGCATATATTGTTCCTGGCTCACAAGGTCTTTCAAGCTCAAGAAGTGTGGGGAGGGTTGAGATCATGATCAGATTGTAGCACTTCTACGCTACCCAGATTTCACTGCTGTCTTCTTATGGGCCTGGGCAATGATGAGCTGCAGGGGTGTTTCACATTAACTCAGAGAATACAATGTGTGATTTTGCAAAAGCTAGATTGTTTGTGCTTGGTATGTTTTGGGTTTGAATCTTTTCTGACTTAGTTTTACACTGGTGTAACACCCTGGACTTCGGTGGAATTATTTCTGATTTAGTTCTGTGTAAGTGAGAGGAGAATCAGGCCCTCTGTACCTGAGGTCCACAATTTGTTCAACATATGCACTGAATTTGAATTGTAGCTGCTTTTTTTAACCTCTTAGCCTGCTCTGTTTTATCTGTGAGGGGGAGAAGCAATCAGCAGATGTCATGTTGTGAATATTGGGTTCCTTACACAGGTTCAGCTGATGTACCACCTCAGATAAAGCACTTGCCAGACCATGTGGAACTCAATTCTGGCACAGAGTTTAAGCCTATATGTATAGCCACTGGCAAGCCACTCCCTGTTATTGAAGACTTTAAACTGTTGAAACAAGATGGGACTGTCTTCAAGGTAAGTCCCTGGTTTGTTTCGACTCTGTTTCTTATTTTATTATTATTGTTCTGTTTATTTGTGAGTTATTGCACACTAAATACATTTTGACCAAGTACATCTCCTTGGTGGTATGAAAATGCCATGAGATCTTCAGGGCTGAATTTTCAACCAGCTTCTATGAACTTGTCTAGACTCATAGAGGCTCCAATTCAGGAAGCTATCCCTGTTCTGCAAAAGCACTTAGCAGATGGTCATCTGTCTAGGGACAGGCTTACGCATGTGCTTCAGTGCTTTCCTAAATCAGGTCCAGAACTTGCTGTATAATGGTGAAAAAGTGTGTGAGCATTTGTTCAAATTCCCATTGGTTGCTAAGTTCATCCATGTTTGTGCCACTTTTTATTCACTGTTCATGACAATTTGTGGGAACAGGCTTCTGTTTGCACTATTGTTTGGGGGAATGTCTGTCCTTCATACAAATTCCCCTACTTTGCATACAAACTGTGATATTTGTCTGTGAAAAAGAGTGTTTGCTGTTCTGTTTGTCATTCTTCATTTGTTTTTCCCCTGTTTAAATAGTTTAAGAGATAGTAGAAAAATATCATGTGACTTGGATGACTAGCCAAACACCGTAAATAATAAATAGCAAATGACTGAAATTAACTGTTCACGGACAACACATTTGCTCAGAATTCACCACCCAAACTATTCAGCAAAGACTGAATAATTAATGTTCTTGCAAAACTCAAAACAGAAAAAGGGCTGAGTCCTTTAGATGATTTATGGATAGTTGCTAATTCAACCAGTTGTAGCAGCAAAACTGAGTAAATAACACTGATGTGCAATGGCTGTAAAATTTCCTGCAGAGTTAGCTACATTTTGCAGATGGGTGAAGAGGGCTCATACATGCAGGGCAGGAAATCAATGGAAGTTTTGTCACTGAGGCCAATAGAAGCAGGACTTTCTCTGAAGTACTTTGGGCTTTTTGGGAGGACAGGTATTATAAATGGAAGCTATATTTATTATTGTCCCATGTTAAAAGCTACATTAAAGGAAAGTGAAGGTTGCAGAGTGAAACACGCAGTAGTCTGAAAATAACATCGCTACAGTGAGATCAAAATCAGAAGTTACCAGGGCCATTTTGTCTGCACTAGAAAACTCCTGACTGAGGTGTAATATACTGCATGTAATGACTGTATGCAACATACTAAGGGCCTGATCCAAAGCCCATTGAGGTTAACAGGAGACTTGCCATTGACATTAATGGATTTTGGATGAGACCCTAGATTAGGAGGACACGTGACTTGGAGGAGGTTTTTCATTGTTCAGGTTTGTCAGACCCTTCTTATGATTTGTCATTTCAGCCCATCTCATTTGTTAGCAATCGCTCAGAGGCGAAGTTTCATATCAATAGAATCCAGCCCCCTGACTCGGGAATATGGGTTTGCAGTGTTCAGACAGTAGCGGGGATGGCAGAAGAGCCTTTCCATGTTACAGTTAAAGGTAAAGTTCTCTGAATCATGTGCTTTTAGATGTCCTCGCATCCCTCTTTTAATCCGGGCAAGCTTACACCATTAAATGTCCATACCATTCATGAGATGCTATCTATCTTCTAGCAGTTTCTGTTCCGAGATCTGATAATGCATTGAGCTGAGTCATGAGCCCATTTCTTTATGTCATGTTTATGTTTGTTTATACAAATACTTAACCCTTTCCACGTATATTATCCTGCTCCATCATTTATGCTCCAGCTATGCTTAAAGGGCCTGAACCAAAGCCTTCATTATTAAACTCAGAGGAAGTCCTTCCATTGACTGGAAAGAGCTGTGAATCAGGCCCAGAGCTTGCTGCTTTGCTGATATTTAATGTAGTACGGAAAATCTTCTTCAGAGACTAGGACAAATATCTTCAAACATAGGTGTGTAAATTAGGCACTGCCATCCAGATTAACTCATCTTAATAAAAGAAGCCCAATTGTCTTGTGTACTGAGCACCTAGAAAACCCAGAGACTTCAGAGATACAGGTGCTCAGAGTGGTGCTTTAGGGTTCAAGCCAGACTAGTAAGAGGTTGTGTCGCCGCCTGCCCTGCAACTTTGGATGCGTCAGTGCTATGCTGCTATGGCTCACAGCCCGAACACCAAGAGCCAGCATACAAGCAGGCAGGTCCCACCCTGGCTTCCACAACCCAGTTACTTTTTGCAGAGTGACCCCCAATACTCTCAGTCCCAAATTTTCCCCAAACCGTCTGCCATTGTGACAATGTGCTGAGGTTCCCAGAATCGAGAGTTACTGCGTTACCCCTCTCTGCCTCAGCAAGTGAGAGTTTTGCTACTGCTAAGCTCTGTCACAGCTCCCTGACACACCAGCTTCAAACTCCTCAGGATTCTGCCAGTCCAAACCTTGCCCTGCAAGTAACAAACAGTGACCCCCAACTCCCAAGTTCCCCAGAGACATCTCCCAGCAGTGTCCTCTCCTGGAAGGCTCGAGAAATTATTAGTTCATTGCTCCTTTAAAGAGACAATACACTCCAATTCATTAATTTAACTTGAGTTCAACAAACACTCTTACTTCAATCACTGCACAGAATTGGTGTATAGTAAAAGAAAAATAAGTTTATTAAGTAAAATGTCAAAGGTCTAGGTGATACCAAGTATAAAGGAGTAAAGGTAGAAAGGGTTACAAGCAAACAAAAGTAAAAATACTGTTCTAAGACTAAAAGTTAATTTCAGCAAGTTACAGTCTTTGCCTAAGCAGATTTCTCCCCTATATATAGTTCCCAGAAACTTCAGCCCCCTTGGCTGAAGGCTCCAATGTCCTGTGATTTGAAGGGCTCTGGCCCCTTGAATTTTATGGGGCTCTCTCCCCTTTCTTTGTAGTTTATGGAAAGTAAACCAGCCCAAGCTTCTCTCTCCTGCTGGGATGTAGACACCAGGCTGTTTTCCCAAAGTTCATTTACCCGGTTAAAGATGCAGAAAGGCTTCCTGTTGATTTTCCATCTCTGTGCTGATCTACATGTAAACCAGGCTTACATTGTTTTGATAATGCTTCATTTACCTTGGAGACAGTAGATAGCTACCTTCCCTGCTATCTCTCTTTGTACACACCCATCTACATCTCATGCAAGAATATTAATGATCAGTGAGTTATCGGTTTTCCAGTGATACATTACACGCTACCTTTTGGGTCTATATCATGACAACAGTGTATTAGGTGTAGTGAGTATGTCAGGCTTGACAAAAGTTGCTGACACAGAGATGTGAACCACCAATGAGCCTCTCTGTCTCCCTCAGCAGCTCTGAAAATCAGGGTATGTAAGTAAGTGCTACTCAAAGTGAATAAGAGTTATAGAAAGAGGACCCTTACAGTGGGGAGCATATTAACCATAAGGGGACACTATCTAGATCAAAACCCATGTTTTAACAGTCTTCCTTACTCTTGATAGTCCTACCTGGGATTATTAAACCTGAAAGAATTTTAAAAATCTGATATATTTTCATTGTGGATAACATTTGTTTACTTCCTTGGCATTTCACTCAGCCTGGACAATGTTTCCAATCAGTTTCACTTTCTGGTTCTCATAGACTGGCACAAGATTAAAGATTTTTATTGACAACACTACAGGGAAATGTTTAAACAAACATCTGCATTCAAAACATTAAAACAGTCCTACCTTGAACAGCCACCTCTTGCATTGTAATTTTTATGAATTGGCAAATGTATGGGACGGTAAAGATTGAAAAAAAAATCCAAGCATTTGGAAAGGGATCTAAACCCTCATTTTTTAGGGTATAATCCCACCTCCAACTAATGGAAGTTAGGAAGAAACTTTCCGTACCACAAAGAAATGTTGTTGAAGTTGCTGTCAGAAACAGGGTACTGGAGTAGATAGACCATTGCTCTGATACAGTCTGGCAATACCTGTATTCCTATGACTCCAGGTAGCTACCACAGTTTTATTAATACAGACAAATAAAAGATCTGGTCTAATAGCCACATTCTTGCTCAGTTCCTCCTGTGCCTCAGTATGCTCCAAGGATGATAGAGGGTGGACATAATTTTCTCACCATCGATATCAATGCTGACTCCCATACTGGTGATGGACCGATTGTGTCAACCAAGCTCCTGTATAAGCCTGCTAAAGGTTATCAGCCCTGGATGTCAGTGGAAGGTAAGGGTCAGTCCTTTCATCCCATGAATCATACAGAAACCTCATCTACAATCAAGCTGAAGCAAAATTAGAATGTGATGTTTGCTCTAAAGTAAAATTTTGTTCTGAAAAATGACTTTTACTTATACAGGGCTCAAAAGAACCTATGGCTGGTCCTGGCAAGTGTAATTTTTACACAGTTTTTAAACTAAAAAGATATTAAAGCAGCAGCAGAAGCAAATGGCCTCCTGTCTCAGGTTTTTATAAGGCTTCTATCACTGTGGTACCCAAGTACTGGCTTCTAGGACTTCTGAAGACCAAGGGCAAATTTCGGAAGTGAGTTAAGTGAATTTAAATAGCCTAGAGGAGAGGATAGCTTACCCCATATAGACTTTTCCTAGATTGCCGCAGGGCTTACTTACACGTTGGTGAGTGTGTGAGTAACTTACAAACACACACCTTACACATCAGCTCTAAATTTGAGCCACTGAGTGCAAGGGAATGTAAACAAATGTATTTCAGACTCTGACAGGCCAGAAGCGAGGAGCGTAGCTAAAAAAAACAATGAACTGCAGGATGTAAAAAGGCGTAATCTAAAGCAGCTCTCTCAACTGACACCTTCTCACTCCTCAATGTGTAATTTACGCCAGCTTGGTTTCCCTTACATACACACCTCTACCCTGATATAACGTTACCCGACATAACACAAATTCGGATATAACGCAGTAAAGCGGTGCTCTCGGGTGGGGTGGGGCTTCGCACTCCGATGGATCAAAGCAAGTTCAATATAACGCAGTGAGATTTTTTTGGCTCCCGAGGACAGCATTATATCAAGGTAGAAGTGTAAATAACTGGATATAAGGGTAGATATGAGGGAGTATGCCTGATTATATGGGAGTCTAACCTATATCACTTTCCACATCATCTTCATTAGTCACCAAGTCTCTTTGCTGGGATCTCTTGATGAAACACAGATACATCAACACTGAGCATTCTTGAGCCTTTAACCAACACGTTCATGGGTATTCGGGATTCCAATTTGTTCTTTCCAGGATTATATGTTATGTCCATCATTGTGGTATCTGAACTCTTAATAGCTAGACCAATGACATCATTAAGTCTCCAAAAGAGTGAAGAGGTCTGCCTGCATGTATCTAACTACAGGAGCAGATTGTAAGATCTTTGAATTGGGGTCAGCTCACTTGGGGCCAGATTTTCAGAAGTGCTCAGCACCCAGCAGCGCCCACTGAGGACCCTGAGCACTTCAGTACTTTTGAAAAGCTGCCCTTTTGAATCTCATGCAAGGCTGGGTACATTGCTGGTGCTTTAACCCATAAAAAGCAATATTGTCATAATGGTAATTAACAGGTATGTCTAAACAGCTCACCCTAGAGTAATGGGAGTAAAGCGGAGCCCATAACATTGACCTCTCTCAAGAGCAGATCCAGCTGTGATGCGGGATTCAGAAAATCCCTTATTATTTTTCAGAATGGAATGGAGGGTTGACCTTTCTTTCTCCTTTTGTTCCCAGTAAATGGAGAGAGCAAGAAATTAGATAATCTAGAACCCAAAACAGAATATCAGTTCTGTGTTCAGCTAAGCCGGCAAGGGGATGGTGGAGAAGGGCATCCTGGGCCACAGGCAAGCTTCACAACGGCTGCACTTGGTACGTAGGACTTTTGGCCTTTCACATGGGGAGCTTTCAATCAACCTTCTTTGTTTTCTCTGCAATATGCACAGCCGCATTCAGCTGCATGCATGCCAAAGCCCACTGAAATCAATGGAAGCCTTTCCATTGATTTCAGTGGGTTTTGGACCAAGCCTCAAAACAATGTTCCTCAAACAGTGAGGCCAGGGAAGGCTCAGATCCTTTCAGAGGAGTCTCAAGCAAAGCAAAGAAAAATGGGGGAAGAATTGCAAAAGTGGCTAAATATAATTCTCCCCATTTTACAGGTGGGAAAACTGAGACACAGTGAGGTTAGGTAACTTGCCCAATGCCACACAGCAAGTACTCTGCTATGATGGGGATAGAATCCCTTCTCCTGGTTACTAGTGATGGCTCTAACCATTAGACTATGTTGACTTCTTTAAGGTTAAGACTATTTAAAAATCAAAATCTCATACTTAGTCAAGGAACAGGAAGAAATCAAATACTCAGGCACTAAATAAATGACCTCTTGTTTACTGAACCCTTAAAATGGAAATGACCCAGCAATAAAAAGAGAGGGGCCTGGCCCTTTCCTCATGTTTAAAAACTTCCACTTTGCATCAGTAATCTTTCAACCATCCTCCATCCCAGTTAAGACAAGAAAGGTACCTTTTTTGCTGACACCCAGGTCAACAGTTCTTTATATGGAGCTTGTGCACACCAGCAACAAACCAGGGATCTACTAGCTGTGGAGTATTAGCTCTCTTCCCTGCACCCCATCTCCTTCAATGTCATTTGAATTCCCTAGTCTATTATCTCTGTTCTACATTGTCCCATAGCTCTGTTGTTTTATTTAACGACACACAATATAGTTATTCAGGGCCCCTCATTCTCCTTCGAAGGAGAGGAGCATTTACTTCTGCTATTCTGATCTAGTGAATGTGACTATGGACAGGAACTAAGTGACAGGGTCTGATTCTACATTGCCTTACCCCATGTGTAGTCATTTACACCTATGAAAGTGAATGCAGAATGTAGAATGCTGCCAGATTGACATATTAGCCCAGGGATCGGCAATGCTTGGCAGGCCAGGCCGGTTTGTTTACCTCCTGCGTCCACAGGTTCGGCTGATCGCAGCTCCCACTGGCTGTGGTTCGCCACTCTAGGCCAATGGGGGCTGTGGGAGGCCGTGGCCAGCACCTCCCTCATCCCGTGCCACTTCCCACAACCCCCCTTGGCCTGGAGCAGCAAACCGTGGCGAGTGGGAGCCGCGATCAGCTGAACCTTCGGACATGGCAAGTAAACAAACCGGCCCTGCCCACCAGGGAGCTTACCTTGGCAGGCCACGGGACAAACCTTGCTAATCCCTCTATTAGCCTTTTATGTGCACTTTGTAGCGCTATAAATGATTATACACAGTGCAGAGCAGTGGAGAATCAGGCATCAGGCCCTTGGTTTCTTACCAGCACTCCTTATCACCAAATGTTAGAAGTAAACAATCTTTCACAAAAACAGAGCAAATGAAGCCACATGAAGCCTTCAGTCCAGGAGGGAATGTGGCTGGAGGAAGTGGCTGGAGAAATTCCAGATTTTCTGAGAAGCAAATGGCATTGCAGAGAAACTGAAGATCTGAAATCCACCACCCTGCTACTTGTGGCAGGCCCAGCAGCATCAGTGATTGACAGTACTTTCCAGTTGCACCATCAAGGGCACTGCAAAATGCTAAAGTCATTTAAAAATGTCAATATTGTGATCCATGCAAGAATGCCATGTCCCTGAGAAGCAACCCAAAGCACGCCATGCTTGGGCTGAGCATTTGACCTCAACAGCAATTCTAGCCTCTGCTAGGTATGGAGGACAACATTTGAACTCTGGATGACCTCAGGCCTCACTTGGCCGTGCAGAGCACTAACCACTAACCCAGAAGGCCAGTTCCAGATTATTGTTTTAATACCGTCCTTTGTGTGCAAGTATCCAGAAGACATAAAATAAAGTTTTTTCTCTCTCTCTCTGTGGATTCTCCAAGGTCTTCCTCCACCAGAAGGTCTCACCCTCCTTCCTGAAAGCAAGACATCTCTGATTTTGTCATGGCAGCCAATAGCACAGAAGCCAGAAGATGACCTTCTTGTAGAAGTGGAAAGGACAAGTGTGAATGACAACAGCGGTGATCAGGACAATGTTATCACCGGTGTGCCAGGAAACATATCCACTCTGGTTATTGGTGATTTAGAACCCAGACAGCAGTATAGGTGCAGGGTACGTGTGAATACCAGGTCTGAAGGAGAGTGGAGTGATTATTTGTATGCATGGACCTACAGTGACAGTAAGTGACTGGATTCTCTTTACATTATTTAATCCTTTCTCTTCCTCTACCCCCTCCCCCTCAAAGCAGGATTCTGATGTTGCTAGAGGTCTCTGTAAAATGTAATTGTGACGGGTTTGGTCACAGAGACCCACTTGGGACAGTCATCTGATGTGCTAAAACTACCTCTGAGCCCATCTTCCTTGCCAGTTTGGGACTCCAGAACCCTGTCTTGTTGAACCAGACATGCAAACCTGCTGCAACACAGATCCAGGGTCTGAACTACGACCCCAAAGCTGCAGACTTAACTGAAAACAGCTCAGCAAGTGCTCCTGTCTCCCGGACTGAGACACCCAACTCCCAGTGGGATCCAAACCTTAAATAAATCCATTTTACTCTGTATAAAGCTTATAGAGGGTAAACTCATAAATTGTCCACCTTCTATAACACTGATAAAGAGATATGCACAGCTGTTTGCTTCCACAGGTACTATCACCTACGCTAGGATAATTAATAAACAAAAGTGATTTTATGAAGTATAAAAAGTAGGATGTAAGTGGTTTCAAGAAATAACAGACAGAACAAAGTAAGTTACCAAGCAGAATAAAACAAAATACACAAGTGTAAGCCTAATACATTTAAGAAACTGAATACAGGTAAATCTGAACAGGAGTACTTGTGGCACCTTAGAGACTAACAAATTTATTTCAGCATGAGCTTTCATGAGCTACAGCTTGCTCCTTTGGATGCATAGAATGGAACACACAGACAGAAGATATTTATACATACAGAGAACATGAAAAGGTGGAAGTATGCATACCAACAGGAAGAGTCTAATCAATTGAGATGAGCTATCATCAGCAGGAGAAAAAAAACTTTTGAAGTGATAATTAAGATGACCCATAGAAGGTGTGAGGAGAACTTAACATAGGGAATAGTTTTCAATCTAGTGCAATGACCCAACCATTTCCCGGTTCTTGTTTAGGCCTGAGTTTTAATTGTACAATAATTTTGGCATATATTTTAATTCGAGTTCAGCACCACCCAAAGTGCTTTCTCGAGACCAGGCTTGAGAGTGCCGAGACTGCAGCTGATACTCGAATATTTGAGGCCAAAATTAGTGAACAATTAAACTCAGGGCCTGAATTAACGAGACTGGGGGAATGGTTGGGTGTCATGTCCACTAATGGAATCTATTTTCCCTATGTTAAGTTCTCCTGCACACCTTCTATGGGTTCATTCTTATTATCACTTCTTTAAAGTTTGTTTTTTCTCCCTGTTGATGATAGGCTATTCTCACTTTGATTAGGTACTCTTCCTGGTTGGTATGCGATCACTTTCCAACCGTTCATTGTTCTCTTATGTAAAATATCTCTGAGCTGTAGCTCATGAAAGCTTATGCTGAAATAAATTTGTTAGTCTCTAAGGTGCCACAAGTACTCCTGTTCTTTTTGCGGATACAGACTAACACGGCTGCTACTCTGAAACAGGTAAATCTGACCCTCAGAGATGTTCCAATAAGCTTCTTTCACAGACTAGATTCCTTCCTAGTCTGGGCCCAATCCTTTCCCCTGGTACAGTTGTAGTTAGTTCCAGCTCAGGTGGTAACTAGGGGTTTTCTCATGACTGCAACCCCCTTTGTTCTGTTCCACTCCCTTTTATAGCTTTGGCACAAGGCAGTAATCTTTTGTCTGTCTGGGTCTCCACTCTTCCTTCTATATGGAAAAGCACCAGCTTTAACATGGATTCCAGTATCAGGTGACATGTCACTATAAGTCCTCATTCTCCATTCTTTCAGGGCTGGCCTGCACGTACCCAGGAAGGTTTGTGAGTAAACGGAGCATTCACGACCAATTGTCCTAGTTAATGGGAGCCATCAAGAGTCCAAGCCACCATTAATGGTCCACACTTTGCATAGTTACAATAGGACTTCAGAGTAATACTTCATTTTCAGATACAAGAATGATATATTCATACAAATAGGATGAACACACTCAGTAGATTATAAGCTTTGTAATGATACCTTACAAGAGACCTTTTGCATAAAGCATATTCCAGTTACATTATATTTACACTTATAACATATTTCCATAAAACATACGCAATGCAATGTTACAGCAATCCTCTGCAATGATAGTATAGTGCTTCTGAATGCACATTTACAGCTGCTTTTAGCTATTGTTAAGAGGGATAGCTGAGGGTCAGCACTAATTCTTATTCCTCGGTTAGAGACTAAGGATGTGAGTTCCAAAAGTTCCTAAGTGACTCAGGAGCACAGGTCTCAGTGACTTTCAATGGGACACATGCTCCTAAATCACTTTGGTTCCCTTGGAAACCCCACCCTGAGGGCCTGATTCTCAGAAGTGCTGGGCACCCACAGCTCCATCCAAGACAACAGGCTCTCCATTGATTTGGAAAATCTGGCTGAGTTGTACCAAGCACTGAACGGTGAAGAGAAGGTGCAATGTTTGTGCACTACACTGAGTGCAGAGAGTAGTTGAGTCTGCCGTAATGCTGGTGGTAGAAACCTCAAAGGAGGAAGAAGGGATGAGAATGTGGTAAGGCCATAGATTCACCTGTCCCCCACAGTACTGTCACCACAGCCACACATTCTGGGGGCTCATGAAGTCATTGTGGTTGCCTGAGGCACAGTGCTTCTAGTACGCTCCTCTGGATGGGCACATCTCTGCACCACTCGTGCCTGCAACCTCAGTGCTAATCCCATTCACATAGGTGCTTACCCACACTGGTAAACATTGCACAGCTGGGCCCTGCATGTATTACAAACATGACAGTGGTGACCTGCTTCTGGAAATATCACCATAGGTATATTATTCTGAGGAGAACTTGTCTTGCCAGCTGTGGTTGTGGCCACCAGCTAGGGACTCAATCCTGCTCCCATTGAGATCTGTGGGAGTTTTGCAGTTGACTTCTACCCTTCCTAACGGCTGTTAGATGGACAAGGAAAACAGGCCTTAAAGCAATGAAAAGTAAGGGATACTGGAGCCACAGAGGGATGCTGATCCAGTCAGGAGGTAAAATTATGCTGCCCCGATTCAAGAGGAATCCTTTTGTCTAGGATAGTACCTGGAGCAGTCTCTTCTTTTTCCCAGCAAGGATAGGGAATACCACAAGGAATCTGCTGGAAGTGTTCAGCATTGCAATAGTTGGTGCCATGTTAACTTTATAAAAACATAGTCAAGTTTCGTTTGCTGTCGCCCTGATCCTGGTTCTCTTTAAGCCAGTGGGAGTACTGGGGAAAGGATTGGCACTAAGAGAAGGAGCAAGGATGGATGTAAACTGGAACATGTTCTTTTTTTGTTCATAGGAATCCCACCACCACCTGACAACATCAAGATTTTCAACATCACAGACACCTCTGCCATCATCTCTTGGTCAACTGCTGTGGGACAGTCCATCTCGTCCATCATCATCAGCTACAAGATTTATGGCAAGGCTGAGTACAACCACATTGACGTCACAATAAAAAACACAACCATCACGCAGTATCATCTCAAGGGCCTCGAGCCGAACACTGCGTATCTAGTTCAGATTAGTGCACAGAACAATATTGGACCAAGCAACCCAAATGCTTCTCTTGAACTGAAGACTCTCCCGGAAACAAAAGGTTGGTTACTCCAGCGTACTGAACTCAATCCAAACCATGCCTGGGTGGTCTGGGAGGCCACGTGGGTTAGCAAGCTGAGAACAGAGCTGGGGACTATGAACACCTGCGATTGTATTTATTTGTTACTCTGAATGTTTTGCATTTTAAGAAAAATGTACACAATGCACATCCAGACAAAGGCCTTAGAATTTGAATCCCAGCTCTGTTATTGTCTCTGGGGCAAGTCACACAATTTCCAAAAGTGGCCGCTGACTTTCAGTGCCTCAGTTATTGAGGGCCCAAAGTTTCATAGATGTTTAGAGTTCAAAGCTGGAAGGGACCATTAGCTCATCAAATCTGATCTCCTGCATAACACAGGACATGGAATTTCACCAGCCTGGCCACTCACTGACTGATTTTCAGAGATGCTGAGCACCCCCAGCTCCAGTTGAAATCAGTGGCACCACAGGTGCTCAGCACTACTGAAGATGAGGCCCAAGTTCTCTTGGCTTCCATTTGTGTATCTGTAAAATGAGAATGCTAATAATTACTTCCCTCAGAGGACTGTCAATGTTAACCAGGTGCTAAGTGCCATTTTCCCCTCAACAGCTCCCTATGAATCCAAGGGAGGGAAAATGCTGCTGATTGCTATCCTTGGCTCAGCAGGGATGACCTGCCTAACAATCCTGCTGGCCTTTCTCATCATGCTGCAGCTAAAGCGAGCCAACTTCCAGCGCAGAATGGCTCAAGCCTTCCAAAACGTGGTGGTGAGTTTCCAGTTTTGCTTTGTCCATGCAATGGTTCATCTCAGCTCATCTCTTATCTTTTCCTCATGGTTCCCTCCTCCTCCTCTTCCGACTTTCAAAATAAAGCTGCTCCCAATGTGTGTATTAGCATTAATAGTGTCAAGCTTTCCTACCACTGACCCAGAGGTGAGCAGGGGATCAAAATTGTGGGATACGAAGTAGAGGGTCCACCTTGAGGAGGAAGGCAGCTATGAACTATGTCTCCCCTTCTGTTTCGCTGCTTCTATCTCCTTTGCAGAACCAGTTTGTGACCTGATGTGTGTGAGGACAGGAGGCATGCCCTGCCAGACCAGAGAAAGGCTTGTGAACACACTATTCTGTGTGGCGTGGTCTCCATTTAAGCAGCACCTTTGGTTGTAAAATGCAGTGCAAGTTGCTGCTACTCTGAGCCCAGTAACTGCTCCTCCACAGTTTTTAGAGATGGGCACAGCAGGCCAGGAGCCAGCCAATGGCAGCACCACACCTCTACCAGCTTCTTTCATACAGTGGACAGTATGGGCCATGATCACCAGTTGTTAGGTCCCACGGAAACTCTCCCTACACGCTTTTCTTCCACAGAAGCAAATCCTATGGGGATGCATTAATTAAAGTGAGGATGACCCTTCGAACACAGCAGACTATTTGCTGCACCACAG
Organism: Chelonoidis abingdonii; assembly: GCF_003597395.2. NCBI lineage: Eukaryota > Metazoa > Chordata > Testudines > Testudinidae > Chelonoidis > Chelonoidis abingdonii. The sequence continues at coordinate 118,142,189 of NC_133774.1, forward strand.
CTTGATTAGGCAAGGGAGAGAGTGGAGATGATTTAGTTGCTAGATGTAATAGTTTGCTCAGATATTTCACTTTCTCTTCTTTCTTCCTCAACACTGCAGTAGAACCTGCTCAATATGAAGAGGGAAGTTTATCCAACCCTGTAGCCTACTTTCTGTCAGCCTCCACTACACTATTATAAAAGTAGTCAGTAAGTGTCTGACACTCCTTTCATTTAGACAGTATAAACCAGGAATTACTCTGCAGAAGACAATAAGCAAGAGAAGGCTCAGCTCCCATATGCTTATACTGAGTGGACAATAAGTTCTGTGGTATTACTCCAAATGTTACCAACAACAACTGCTAACACCTGGTGAATTTTTTTCACAGAGAGAAGAGCCAGCTGTCCAGTTTAACTCAGGAACTCTCACTCTGAGCAGGAAAGCCAAGAACAGCTCAGACCACACTATCTATCCAGTCCTAGAGTGGAATGACATCAAATTTCAAGATGTGATCGGGGAGGGCAACTTTGGACAAGTCCTTAAAGCACGAATTAAGAAGGATGGCTTGCGAATGGATGCTGCCATCAAAAGGATGAAAGGTCAGCAGTTTGCATTAAAGAATGTAGAGTCTGTGAGGCCAGGGCTCTATGTTTATCTGGGATTGTACAGTGCCTGGCACAAGGGGACCTTGATTCTGACTGGGGCCTCAGGCTACTACTGTAATATAAATACTAACTACATAATGAGCATGAATAATAAGATCACTGCTGCTTTTGTCTGCCCGATTTTTGCATCCCGGTGATGGCTTTTTTCCCTCTCTGTGTGTTTTTTATAGTTTAACCTGGTATCATTGAGTGCTGACTTTTACGTGTGAGTTTCAGTCTGTTTGATGGGTCACATGAAATGCTTATCATTTGCTACTCCACAGTGATAATGGCACAGAGCATTTAAAATTTGCGGAGGTTGCCCTAAATAAATAGATAAGGTAGCAGTATATTTGCAGGGTCATTTAAATTTCCCTCTACTTATTGTTGGGCATCACTTCTCTATCTAAGGTACTTTTAAGATGCATATCAGCATGGTATCTAAGTTCCAAAAATACTAGAATACTGCCACTATTGTGCCTGGAATACTGCAGATACTGAGACGTTGTTATGCAGCTCTCTAAGTCATTATCCCAGGAAACTGGCAGTTGTTTAAGGGTGGCCATTGTATCACCCATTCTAAGAAGAAGAAGAGAAAGCATGGTTGCTGCTGCTGCATGGAATGGTGAATGTTGAGTTTTCAATGATACTCAGTGTGACCAGAATATCAGGGGAGCCGACTGAGGTCACTCAGTTAGGATGAATTGCAAAGAATCAGGCAGACAATCCCCAAAGCTGGTGAATATTCCAATACTTAGATTTACCAAGCCAGCACAAAGCCTTCTATAATACCTTACTGGTTACCCAGAAGCCAATAACACAGTTGCCTTAAAGTAACCCAGCCTCAGGCCTTCATCCAGACACTCAAGTTAAATATGATGAGGACTAATGAAAATTGTATTAATCATGTAAAAAGGTTCTACCAGTCCCAAAGGATCAGACATATTACCATCCAGGTTAATGAATATTCCAGATCTTACCCAAATACGCGTTCCAGCCAATTCTTATTAACTAAACTAAAATGTATTAAAAAAGAAAAGGAAGAGAAGACTGGTTAGAAGATCAGTATACACAGACATGAGTACAGTGCGTGAGATTCGTATTCATAGCAGAGATGGTGAGCTTTGTAGAGGCAAAGAGTTCTTTCAGAAATAGTTCATAGGTTATAGTCCAGTGTTTGTATTCAGGGCAGGCCAGTCAGAGCTGGGATCTCAGTCCTTGTGACTTAGGCTTCCCCTGCATGAAGCCTCAAGCAGATCTGAGATGACAGGATCAGGACCCAAGCCCTTTTTTGAACAGTCGCAGGCTCTCTTGTGACAGCTTGGAGTCCCTCGGAGAACAATAGATACTCATTTCCTACGCATCGCCAGTAATTATCCACACAGATCCACATAAGGCAATTGCCTGTTTTTTCACCATTTGCAGATGATTTGCTATACATGTCAAAGAGAGATGAATACAGCGATATCCTAGGTTTACAGTTCATTTAATTGTTAAGAATTTCTTTTGATCTCTGAATTAACAGAATACAGCATAGACGGACTGTTTGATTACATTGTTGATCGCTACCCATACATGTGTAAATAACAAAAACACAAACATTACCTACCCGTATGTTTAAGGGTTGAATTTGTGTCATTTCTCCTGCAGGATGCTTAACCCTTTCTTCCTCAGTTTGGGTTTTTAATTTGATCATCAACTTTAATCTGCTCTAGAGAAACATTTTTCTAACCAATGAGTTCTTTCTGTGCTTTATCTAATTCCAGATTCACTTCTGAGGCTAGGTCTACACTGGGCGGGGGGGTTGACCTAAGATACGCAACTTCAACTACATGAATAGAGTAGCTGAAGTCGGCATATCTTAGGTCAATTTACCTGGCCATGAGGGTGGCAGCAAGTTGACTGCTGCCGCTCCCCCGTCGACTCTGCTTCTGCTTCTCGCCACGGTGGAGTTCAGGAGTTGACGGCAGAGTGATCGGGGATCGATCTTATCGCGTCTACACTAGACATGATAAATCGATCCCCGATAGATTGATCACTACCCATCAATCCGGCGAGTAGTATAGACGTACCCTGAGATATTAGATAGACATTCAGAAACTTCATTCACATATAAACTGCTTTTCTGGACAGACACACAGAGCTATTTTCCACAGACAAACATTTGGAGAATTCCTCAATAGGCAATTCCTAATAGACACAGGTTTAGGATTATTTCTTTCCTGTGACTGGTTTATGTTAACCTGACTGAACAAAGCGTTAATATCATGCTCAATCAAAAGATTCTTAGGCAATAACTTCCTTACAGCAGCTATAACTTCATATTTAATGCTATTCCATTCAAGGTGGATTCTGGCTAAAGGCACATTTACAGTAAACTCACAGAGGATTACAATATTCACACTTCCACCCGTTAAGTAATCTTCCTCTTTAACAAGAGTGATGTTAGAACCTGTCATTTGCCCTAAACAGATTTTACCATTGATTTTTACATTCTCTGCCCAAGTTATGGTGTTACCTTCACCTGAGCTCATTGTAAAAACATTTACATAAAAGATGGCAGAGTTGGGGTATATTTTGGTTACACACAGACAACTGCCTAGAGTCAAACAACATACCAACATTGTTACAAACTGGGTAGATTCTATCCCCATATTTGCTGCTGGGAGGAGCTAGCTTTTCAGGATGATACAGTTCTTTCATTCTCTTGAGCTGGAGCTTAAGTCTGTCCATTTTTGCCTTAGTTTCTAGCTCCTGCAATCAAATATATGCAATTCTTTGTTCATGTTCAAAATATAGGCATTGTCTTTCAACAGCGTCTCCTTCCATATCAGCTATCTTTGCTTTTCCTGCAATCCAAGATCTATTAGCTTTTGTTCAAGTTGCTGCTGGTTTCTCACTGAAAGCATTTTCGCTGAGTCTGCTTCCTGATTACTGGCCATTAACAGATTTTTGAATTCTTGCTCTGGGGCCTTTTATTAAAAGACAACGCCTCTGTGAGCACAATTCTTCCAGGCTTTTTCTGTCAGGATCTTTGTAGGATCTGGGTCACTAACTGCAACTGATTTTTAACCCTTAAATTCTCCAATATTAAAATTAATTTTTGACAAATGTGTGGTTTGGTCCAAAAACCCAATTTAACCTGTGGTAATGTGTGTCCAAGCATGACTACGCCACTGTGCCCAGAATCCCAGGGGAGCCAAGTGAGGTCAATCAATTAGGATGAACTGCAAAGAATGGGGCAAGCAATCCCCAAACCTGGTGGATATGCCAATATTTAGATTTACCAAGCCAGACCAAAACCTTCTAATACCTCACTAGTCATTCGTCACACCCAGTGTGCATTTTTTATGGATGAAAAACTGGTCTAAGTGTGGATAGCCCAGAAGGGCAGTACCACCCTGGCTATGCCAGCATGCCAGCTACAATAGACATGTACAAACAGAGACAAGAAAAATTTGTATATGGTAAATCAAAATATAAGTTTAGGGGCAACGCTCCAGCCAAGCTCCCAATATTTATAATGTATCTTTTAATCAGAGAGATCCAAGCTCTTTAGGGATTATTATGCTCAATCCACCTCCCAGTAGAGTCTTTTGATTGACTTCAGGTGGGGTTAGATTGGACCCTTAATTAAGGACAAGGTGAATCATAGCTGTAGACAAGGTTTATATATAAAACCAGGCATATTCCACAACTGTGTTATGATGTTTTGGATCCTATCCTCATTTTTAGATGTTAAAAGATCTTTTCATCATAGGTAAGCAACAGATGGATTCAGTTGGTTTATGACACCAGACTTCACAGAAGTCTTATTTTGTGCTGCACCGTAAGTGTGCTAGGTGAAAAATATTTCTGGTGTATGATCACATTAGCTTATTGATAGATTTTGGAATAAGCTCCCTTGGCTACTTTTATTACCCTTGAATTGGATGCTTTAAGGCGTTTGGTATTTGGGGACTTCAATATCAAGATCTGCTCACTCTCTTTTTTAGGCTGATGGATTTGTATAACCTGGTAAGGCATATTGTGTCTCTATACCATAAGAGGAGTGACATATTGGGTGTGACTGTTGAAGACATTATGATGCCTCTGGGTTTTTGATTGAAGAATGATGTTATTATTTAGGTAAAGACTGGAATACCATGGAGTTTATCCCTTTTCGACTTCAACCAGTAGTCTAAATTCTTGTCTTAATGAACAGTAGCAATAGTGTGGTTTTAACTGCAGTTTAGATGAGTACATAAATAAATGTTTCTTTGATTTCCAGAGTATGCCTCAAAGGATGATCACAGAGACTTTGCTGGAGAATTGGAAGTTCTTTGTAAACTTGGACATCATCATAATATCATAAATCTTTTGGGAGCATGTGAACATCGGGGTAGGATATTTTGTTTACTTGACTTTAAAAATTATACAATAAAATAATAGAACTACATATTTGTCCAGGGCAGAAATTCTCCTTATATTAATGTAATTATTGCATTCAAAAAAGGAAAAATATCACCCTGTTCATAACATAAAATATAAGCAGATTTTTACATAAAATATTTAGATGCATAATAAACAAAAAACACGACATAGCTAAACAGTGGTCTGTGGACCACCAGTGATCACCAGTGCTCTTTTTGGTGATTTGCAGAATTAATCTGTTTGAAAACCAAGAAATGGAGTTGTTGAACTGGAGGTTCGTTCATAAGCCAACGTTTACCTGGGACGATCACTGAAGTGAATAGATCCACACCGGTTAATGATCTGGCCACATACTACAGTAGAACTTTAGAGTTACAAACACCAGAATTATGAACTGACCAGTCAACCACAGACTTCATTTGGAACTGGAAGTACACAATCAGGCAGCAGCAGATACAAAAAAAAAAAAAAAAAGCAAGTAGAGTCCTGTGTTAAATGTAAACTACTAAAAAAATAAAGGGAAAGTTTTAAAAAAAGATTTGACAAGGTAAAGAAACTATTTCTGTGCTTGGTTAATTTAAATGAAGATGGTTAAAAGCAGCATTTTACTTCTGCACAGTAAAGTTTCCAATCATAAAGTTTTGTTCAGAGTTACGAACAACCCTCATTCCCGAGGTATTTGTAACTCTGAGGTTCTACTGTATTCCACATTGCGAACTGCTGGGCTGCAACCTTTCTGTTATGAAAAACTCTTGTGATAAAATCACAAGAATCTTTCTGACATGGCCATCATTGCCATCTTCTTCTGCACCCGAGAGATACAAGGTTGGTTTGTTTGTTTGCATCTTGTGTAGCATTATACTGTAGTAGTGGGACCCTATCAGGGGAAATGCACAATCACTGACACTGTCTCCATTTTTAGCTTGTTATGTAATGCTGCTCTCTCTGTTTTACATTAGGGTATCTTTACCTGGCTATTGAATATGCTCCCCATGGAAATTTACTCGATTTCCTGAGGAAGAGCAGAGTGCTGGAGACAGACCCAGCATTTGCTATTGCCAACAGCACTGCCTCCACTCTGTCCTCGCAGCAGCTTCTGCATTTTGCAGCAGATGTGGCCAGAGGGATGGACTACTTAAGCCAAAAACAGGTCAGCTCTGAGCTCCTTGCCTTTTAAAAACACAGCATTTTATTTTTTTAGGGTTTAATCTAACTTTGTCACCCCTATTCAGTATGTATTGGTAGTGCTACACCAGAAGTGATATTTTATGCATTTCTTCAGTGAGTTATTTGTTCCTCCAACTCAGATTTCTTTCTTCTAGAATGTGGATCTATCTATCTACCTATCATTCACTCACTCACCTATGTATATGGCTCTCATCACCATATTATCTGAGCATGTATGCAACACTTAAAAATAAATCTGAATGAAACTCAAGATTATCACCAAAGAAGGCATTTTAGCTTAAGTATTTCTTTGTAGAATTGGTTTATTTTCTTTTCTTCTGAGTTCCTTGTAGGTTGTATCATCTCATAGTTGAGAATATGAAAGAGTAATCTACTGGAAGGGTGACCTCATCACAATAAATGTACTGCTTCATTGCTGCTTTGCCTACTTTCAAGTTGTTCCATGCACAGGGAATATCACCTTTTGAAATAGTGATGTGCCAGTGTAACATGGCTGGTTAAAGGTATACAAAAGCAAGTCGCAGAGATCAGCAGTGAAATTGTTAAGCAATCCACTGCTTTGGTGATTAGACACTATGCTAAATACTAGAACGGGTCAACGTTTTTCATTCAAAATATTTTTTTTAACAAATGCTCTTTTTCAAAACCTAAAACTTCTGCTAAAAGCAGTCAGATTTTTCAAAATTTCTACTTTTTTGTAGAAAGCAAAAATGTTTCAAAAAAACTTCATTCTGCCCCCTTTTCCCTACTGAATGCAATAGCATGAATGATGAGTCAGGTAGGGGCTTTTGTCGCTTTAAAAATTTTCTTTTTTTTTCATTTTTCCTTTTGCCACACTGTAACTTTTCCAAAATTGAGACAGGTTTGAAAAGTTAAAGTCTGGCAAAAGTTAAAATGAATTTTTTTAAAAAAAGTGAAAAAACTCTGGATGTCAGAGGCTAGAAAGCAGGCAGAGAGAATCCAAAATTCAATTTTTTTGAAAGTTCAAATTTTAACATTTCAAAACATTGAACTTTGGGGGGAACGTATGACAAAAATTTTGAACAAATAAAAAAATGGTTCCATTTCAAACTCTATGAATTGAAAATAATTTCACAATTTCAAAACTGTCATTAATTTGTTTTCTCACTTTTTCCACTCTCTCTAATAAATACCTCGGTAGACAGTGACAGTTAGATGCCACCCAAGTACAGTATCAGTTCTAAGTAGGTGAGAAGGCCACCTTATAAACTTGCTCTCTCTCCTAAAAAAGTGTGTGACTTTCTTGTTATTTTCAATTTTGGCCCTTGAAATTGACAGAAAATTACTAGTGCAAGTTAAAACAAGAGCTGAATTTTGGTGTCATCCATAAATCTGTCCAGAGAGGGAGCAGTGGGGTGGAAATTCCCTGGCTTGCTTCTCTCTCCCCTTGAAACTCCAGGGCATGCCATTCTCCAGACCCCTCCATGGCTAGAGTGACATAGGGGTATTCCAGAGGGGGATGGGGAGATGATTAGGTGGCATTCCAGCCCAGGCATATTACTGTAGCCATTGGCAAAAGTACACGAGCACTAGGTGGCAGGGATGTGACTATGTATAGGGATGTGAGCAGTCCGGTACTTAATTTGTGGCAGGGCTTGTTAGGGCTCAGCCCTTGCACTTCTGGGTAAAAAATTGCTTGAGCCCTGGCACCTCTTTCATTACAAATTAAGTACTGAAGCAGTTAGACTTTGCCCTCCATTTTAAGACTGCTTTTATGGCTGTCATAAGGTATAATTCCCAAATCTGAACCTTAGCGTCCAAAATTTGGGTACCTGCATGAAACCTCTAAGCTTAATTACCAGCTTAGATCTGATAGCCTGCCACCACCCAAAAATATAGTGTTTTGGGGCACTCTGACCTCCCCAACCTTCCCTGGGGACCCCAAGAACCCAAATCCCTTGGATTCTTAAAACAAGGAGAAATAAACCATTCCCCCTTCCCCCCCCCCCCCAGACTTTCCCTGAGAGAGACAGTAATCCTGGCACAGAGAGAAATTAGCCTCTCTCTCCCCCTTCCCTCCTCCCCCACCAGTCCTGGTGTTTACACCCACTCTCCTGGGATAAAACAAGGGAAACAAGGAAAGATCAATCAGGTTCTCTAAAAGAAATCTTTTAATAAAAGAAAGGAAAAAGTAAAGAATTATCTCTGTAACTTCAAGATGTAAATATTACAGGGTCCTATAGTTTACAGACAAAGGAAGAAACCCTTCCTCCAGTACCAATACAAATCAAAATATTACCGGCAGCTACACATATAAAAGTTAACCAGCCAGATCCACATGTGCAAATAGAGTAAAACAAACGATTAAAAAGCCTAAATTGCCTGTTCTACTTACTATTTGAACAGAACTTTAGATAGCCTGTAGTAATGTCTGGTACCTCTCATATCCCTGAGAGAAAAAGAAAAAAAAATCACAGAACAAAGGACCCACACCCAAACTTCCCTCCACCCAGGGTTGAAAGTATCTTGTCTCCTGATTGGTCCTCTGGTCAGGTGTTTAGTTCCATTTGTTAACCCTTTCCAGGTGAAAGAGACATTAACCCTTAACAATCTGTTTATGACAATGGCCTTTTCAGGTGCCCAGATGGAGGCCAGGGTTTTGGGGTTTATGTGGCTTCATGAGATATTTTGACATGGATGGTAATTTATGGGGGTTTAGGCATTTGCAGTTAAAACTCTCGCTGTTTTCTTCCTTTTCCTTTTTCTCTATTATATCAGAAGCTTTAATCACTATTTTCCATATACCGTCGCTGTATTGTTTCCTTTGCCATGGTTTCTGCATTTGGCAGTTTTGAATGTAGCACACAGCATAATGCAAAACCCAAGGGCCATGGGTGTAGTAGGAAGAGAGCCTGAGACATAAGCCCTTGAATCAGAAGTCTGGTATAAGGCAGGACCTGCTCCCAGAATCTGGCAAGAACAGGGCTAATATTGCAGAAATACACATTCCTAAGAAGTGCTAGTCACAGAGCACTCACGCAAACGCGTCCCGATATCAAGTGGTACCAGAACACACTGTATCAAGGATGGTTCAAAAACATTCCCCAAGGGTAACAGGAACACACTGACCTCTCCTAAAAGATAAGGCCAGGATGACAGTACGTAATAGAGATGTTTTGATTGAACCAACATGAACAAGGTGATAACTAGCCACATCAGGGGGCAGAGATTAACTATGTCAAAGGGGCAGTACTAACTCGTTTATATCAGGTTATAAAGGTGTATCTCAGAGGGAGTATCTTTGTCCAGCTGAGGGGGAAAGGAAAGTCCTGCCATTCACTGAGCTGTATCCACTGTCACAGGCATACGTCTTAGGGTATGGCTACACTTGGCAGCGCTTTGAAGTGTGAGTGTGATCAGAGCGGCAGCGCTGGGAGAGAGCTCTCCCAGCACTGCACGTAAACCACATCCTTTACGGGTGTAGCGTGCAGCGCTGGGAGCCGCGCTCCCAGTGCTGCCGCCCTGATTACACTGATGCTTTACAGCGCTGCATCTTGCAGCGCTCAGGGGTGTGTTTTTTCAGACCCCTGAGCACGAAAGTTGCAGCGCTGTAAAGTATGAGTGTAGCCAAGCCCTTAGTATCCTTGTAGAGTCTACCAGGTGCTATTACCCTGCTTTGTCAACAATAAACCTGGCTTGGTACCTTCGTACCTTAATGAATCTTGTGGTCTTTGGGCGGTTTCCTCAAGGTCTGCTGTGCTAGCTATCTGCTCAGAGCTGGGGCAGCACACAGGGAGAACACACACACACACCCAGCCGAACATCTAACCACACTGGATTACCTGAGAATTTCTATTTTCTTTACTGTAGTTTATTCATCGCGATTTGGCAGCAAGAAACATCTTGGTTGGAGAAAACTATGTTGCAAAAATAGCAGATTTTGGATTGTCTAGAGGTCAAGAAGTTTATGTTAAAAAGACCATGGTAAGGATTGAAACAAACATGTTTAGCATGATCGTTCTTTGAGACAATCACACCTCATCAGGGGTTATCGCTATGTCCTTTCTTAGAGATGGGGCCAAGAGACAAAGTTTGGTTTTTAATCTTCCTAAAGTCCAAAGAGCCAGTTGCATAAATCACATGCGAAGTTCAGTGATATTTAGATGTAGCCTTTTGGCGGAGGCCCATCACTAGCCTTTTTAAAAAAAAACAAAAACTTTTCAACTATAATCTGTATTCAGATGGCTTAATTCTATTGACATAGATGGAGCTATGTCAGCTTACATCAGCTAAGGATCCCATTGTGCAAAACAGATGTGTTAAAACAATGGCAATAATATTCTGTACAGATATTTGGAGCAGAATAAATGTTGGTACGTATGACATTACTACTAAGTAAGATTTCAGTGGCTTTAATAATAGCATGTCACACATACGACAAGTACAACAATTAGTCACAATTAAGAGTGCTAAATTTGAAATTAAAAAAAAAGAAGAAAAAAACCAAAATAATTATTCACAGGCAGCTTTGTCTCAACTGAAATAGTGAATTACTTAAAAAGAGTGTCACTACCACAGTCCAGATGTGCAGAAGGCATTCTGGGATCTAACACTGTTATGCAAGGGATGGGAATAACTCTAGCTAGAATTGTCTGATGATTTTTTAGTGAAAGGCAGACTTATTTAGAAGCAAATTGTTTGCACAAACTTAAAGTTTGTACACCAAGCCTGGCCTTTATATTTATTTCATGAACGTAATGAGGAAAAATGAAATAGCAATGTAAAGGCACGTAACTGATTCTTATTTTCCAATTTGATATTTACAAAATTCATATATGAAAGTGAATCCCTCCATGATCTGCACTGGTGTAAAACAAGTGCCCTGAGATTAGGATCAGGGCCTGAGAAAGTAGTGATACTGCATGGTGATGAAGCATCAGCTCAAAATATCTTGCAAGCTCCCCTAGGGGTTCCATTGAAGAGTTGGTGGGAGTGATGAGATGGAATGCTATGAGCAAGGATCCTCAGGGAGGAGGACCAGTTCCCAGGCACTAAACCTTTGGAATCACTTAAAGAGGAAGAAGTGAACTGTCTAATGAGTCTCTTCATCCCGTTCCACATGATTCTGCAGCAAAGTCAATAACACCTTGTGTTCTATGGGAAAGGAATGGTTCACAGGATGTGAGCTATCATGCTGCATCGTACAAGCAGAATTGTTTCCATTTCATACTGGGACCACACTCATTTGCAAGGGTGGCTCTAGGCATTTTGCCATCCCAAGCATGGCAGGCAGGCTGCCTTCGGCGGCGTGCCTGCGGAAGGTCTTCCGAAGCCGTGGGACCAGTGGACCCTCCGCAGGCAAGCCACCGAAGGCAGCCAGCAGTGTGCCCCCTGCGGCTTGCCGCCCAAGCACATGCTTGGCGTGCTGGGGCCTGGAGCTGCCCCTGCTCATGTGGAAAGCACTTTTCTTTGCATTATTGGGAACTGTACATCTGGGACCTGATTGTACAACCAGTGCTCAAGTTGGGTAGCATGTACATCAGCAGGCCTATAGACTTGAAGGGGCTACCTGTGTAAGTGCTCACTAATGTAAGTAATGGTTGTCTGTGGTGCAGGTTTCAATAAGATTGTTTTGAAACAGCTATGAGCACTACCATTAACGTAATAGCCTGTAATGCATTTCTAATGGCATCACTTCCAGGGAAGGCTCCCAGTGCGATGGATGGCAATTGAATCTCTAAATTACAGTGTGTACACCACAAACAGCGATGTGTAAGTACAGTTCTTTAGCGTGTTTTTAATTAGACTTTGTTCAATAACATCAAAGCTTCATCGGGAAAAGTTTTTTTTTGCCAGAGCTTTTAATCGTGCAGCTATTAATTTATGGACCTCAGAAGACACAGGTATATGTGTCACCATGTCGGCAGACAGCTTGAGCAGACTACAACAAATAGTCTGAAAAAACTGAACCAAGCTAAATTTGGGTGTGAGTCCAGATCTGAGGTTCTACAAAATACATGTGATGTTTGGACATGGGGTTAGTTCAGGGGCATCGCTAGTTTGAAACTCAAACTCAACTGCACCTTTGGAAGGCCCATACGAACACTAGTTTCTGCCAGCAAAGTGCAGCAAGTATCCAGGAAAACAGCAAAAGTTCAGATCTGTACTGTCAGTATTTGCCAGGAAACCAGCTAGCATTGGCCAAGCTCTACAGGCTTGAGCTTGCAAAGCACTTAAGTATGTGCATAACTGTAAGTACTTGAGCTGTCTCATTAAAGCTTGGGGGGCTTAAGTGCCTTGCTGAAATTTTCTGTATAGACTATAGTGTTGGTTCATTTCTAGGCAACATCTGTGACGTGTGGTCGTGTTCTATGGAACTTAGGCTCTGTAAATTTTTAAGTGAAGAGACAAAAAGGAGGTACAACATAATTTTCCTTTGTATGACAGTCTCTTCTGGAATCACACAAATAAAATAGCAGAATATAATCGTAGTTAAAAAAAGAAACCTCATAAGGAGGTTTGGCAGAAGCTGGGAATGGGTGACAAGGGATGGATCATTTGATGATTACCTGTTCTGGTCATTCCTTCTGAAGCTCCTGGCATTGGCCACTGTTGGAAGACAGGACACTGGACTAGATTGACCTTTGGTCTGCCCCAGTGTGGCTGTTTTTATGTTCTTGATGACCCCTATAAGAGCCAATTTCTGCCCCTCTGACTAGTGCTGTTGAAGTCAGTGGGCTAAATTCTTCCCTGGGGTACACTACTGTAAACCGGGAGTACTTCCTCAAAGTCAGTAGAATTACTCTGGATTTATGCCACTTAACAGAGCTGAATTTGGTCCCATGGGTCTACTTGCATGAACAAAGTAAGCAAGATTTGCCAAGAACTTTCACAGGAAAGAAAAGGTTTCCTTCTCCCCTGGAATGAGGAAATTTCTGCTTGTGCTCTGGGCAAACAGGGCATCTTGGAGAGAAAGGATCACACACAAAACAATTTAGAATTAGAATGGAGTGAAGGTGGAGGATGATGGGAGAAAGGAGTGATCCCCTTGGACATGCAAATGGAGCTAGGTTCTTTGGGTATAAATTCCACCAGTGTAAATCCAGCATAAATTCATTAACTTCAGTGAAGTTGTTCTGGGATTACACTGAGTTTTTGGCACTTTGTGTAATAAATGAGACCAAGACAGTGAGGAAATGGACCAAATCCTCAGGTGGTGTAAATCAGTGTCGCTCCATAGAAGTCAATGGTACAATGCTCATTTACACCTGCTGAGGATCTGGCCTTGTATGTTTTAAAGCCTGGATCCTTACTAGCAAACAGAAAATTGATCAGAAATAGTGAATTGAAACTTACATTCTCTGTATATTAGCAAAGTATCTTGTTCAATAACACACCTGCTCACTTTTAATCATTGTTCCTGTTAAGGTATGAGTGCTTTGTCTTTGTCCCTGTTGCAGGTGGTCATATGGTGTCCTATTATGGGAAATAGTTAGTTTAGGTAAGTATCCATTTTTATTGGTACACAACTAAACCAGTGTGGGATATTCTAGTACAGTACCCTCCCTACTGGGCATTCGGGGCTCTCAGCCGTGCACTCAGCCCACTAAGCCATTCCTCACTTTCAAACATCTTCCGCTGTTTTCTTTTGATTTATTAACTACATTCTGCATTGGTCACACTACCCTTAAAAAAAAAATGGTCACAATTCCCACTCAGTCCAGGTCAGGCCCCATGTTACCTGAGAAAGGTAGAGTGAGCTTCTTTTCATTAGTGCATGACAAGGCATTTACAGCAGGTAGTTACTTTTTAAATAAGGAATATTCCAAGGGCTAGATTCAGAAAAGGACCAAGGCACGCAACTGCCCAGTTTAGACACTTACATCCCAGGCTGCACTGGGATTCACAAAAACCACTGCTCAGCTGCCCCGGAACCCTGTAGGCACCTATTTTTCTGCCTCTGCGCATGCACACTGCAGCTGTGCTAGGTGTCTGCATGCCTAAGCCCCAGAGCCATATGGAAACCAGGAGCAGATCGGCATCCTTTCACCTATGTCACCTATAGGGCCCAATCTGGTAAGCGTGCTCAGAGTATGGCTACTGGACTGGGCCCCTAGAGGTGAAGTTATGCAAAATAGATGGAGGAGGAGGAATTCATATCCCTCAGCTTGGCAGCTCCCATTGGTTGTCTTAGGCACGGTCCACCTAGCATGTTGGCTTTTGTGAATCTCATTCTGAGGTGCTGATTTTTTTCACATTCATTGTAGGGGGCTCCTAAGTGCCAAACTCAGGCTTTGTGAATCACAGAGATTTTCTAGGCATCTCTAGTCAATGTCACCAGGTCTAAGTTTCTTTGTGTACCTAGCCCTAAGATTACTCTCCAACTATAACTTAGTGCCTGAGCCTGCAAACACTTACTATCACTGGTCACATGGGACCTAAGTTTGCTCTTACACTGCCATCAGTAACGTTAGTCCTGATTTACACTGCTGTATGTAAGTGAAATCAGAATCAGGCCGCTGACAGTAAGAATTTTGGAAAGCCACATTAGCAATGGAACTATGCCAGTTTACACCTGCTGAGGCTCTGGCGGGTTTGCCTTTTACTTTATAAAAACACTGTGCATGGTTTTAGCAGAGCATAAAAGACGGTTACTCACCTTTGTAACTGTTGTTCTTCGAGATGTGTTGCTCATATCCATTCCAGTTAGGTGTGCGCGCGCCGCGTGCACGTTAGTCAGAAGATTTTTACCCTAGCAACACTCGGTGGGTCAGCAGG
>NC_133774.1:118161623-118266571 GCF_003597395.2 Chelonoidis abingdonii
AGGATTATAACTGTATTACACAAGAACTACGAGTAGCTAGGGAAGCGGAGGTCAGCTAAGCTGCGCTCCACTGTTCCAACGACCAACACGGGTGGTAAGAAGGAACTGAAGGGCGGCTGGGTCGGCAGGGATATATATCCGGCACCATAGCGGCGCCACGCCAGGGGGCGCCCTGCCGACCCACCGAGTGTTGCTAGGGTAAAAATCTTCCGATGAACGTGCACACGGTGCGCGCACACCTAACTGGAATGGATATGAGCAATCACTCGAAGAAGAACTAATGAATAAAATTATTATTATTAAATCCAGTTACTCAGTACACACTTCCTTCAGCTTTACCTGCCTTCATCAAATATTTTGTTGCTGAGCCATCCTGTGGCTCTTGTGCTGAGCGCGGTTATCCTTAATTGTGATAGCACCAGAAAAATTTGCTTAAGCCAATGTTAAACTCCTCTGTTTTAGGTGGAACACCATACTGTGGGATGACATGTGCAGAACTCTATGAGAAATTGCCACAAGGGTACAGACTGGAAAAGCCTCTCAATTGTGATGATGAGGTGTAAGCAAACAAGTGCATTAATTATTGTATTTATTTTCTTTGTTTACTGCGAAGCTAGCAGTTTTCAGGGATGCCATGATTCAGCAACTGTGATTTTTTTCCCCTCATATTTAATAATCTAGCAATTCTCCTCCAAAGGTGCTATACTTTGTACAGGCTGGGTGGCTGTCCTATTGCAAACCACCACAAGTTTCCACGCCAAAAAAATCATCTTCAAGGAGGCCAAGCATGGAAAATTTAAGCCCAAATATGCACGTGCAGAGGCAAAAACAAAGCATGTTTTGATTAACATTGGTTTGCTACCTTAGCAGACCTGGGCAACACCAATATAATTAGTACTATGCTGGTGGAAGCCATGGAAGAGATCATAAACATGGATATGTGCCATGCAGTAAAGCCAATTCCTTTGCGGGAGTCTGGGAGTGCCTAATAAGCTTCTCAGGTGGTGAAACAATGCTATAACAGCTCCTGTGCCTCCTGCTTCCCCACCTATAGTGCGGTGGATGTGTTCTGGGAGGACTGGAGGAGGGGGAAGGAGTGTGGCCATTCAATTCTCAGCATGGCTGTCAGGGCTGATTGGTACACCTCTTAGAGGTGTGTCTGAAAAATTCCAGTCTTAAACTGGGGTTGTGTGTCACGGACTTAAGATGGACTCTGGATGCATTGTCTTCAGTGACATGCTTCCACGTCATCATGGGTTGTGTCTGATTTTTTTAAAGGTATGACCTAATGCGACAGTGTTGGCGGGAGAAACCATATGAAAGGCCATCATTTGCTCAGATCCTGGTGTCACTGAACAGGATGTTAGAGGAACGAAAGGTAAGGTTGAATAGCTGTGCTAGCTTGCAGTCCAAAGGTTAAATCTTTCCATGGCATACGTGTGTAAAGTTCATGAGACACAATTAGTGAGGTCTATAGCCTGCTCAATAATTAGCGCACAGCTTGGTGCACTTGAGAAAAAAAAAAGGGCATCACCTACTTCAACTTCTCTCATTTTTTTTCAGACATATGTAAATACCACGCTGTATGAGAAGTTTACCTATGCAGGCATCGACTGCTCTGCTGAAGAAGCTGCTTAAGACAGAAAAAAATCATCATATATTAAACAAACCAAAAACTCAGTCTTCTGGGGCACAAATGGGATGTGCTGTGTAGAACTGTGTATAGCTCTTTGTACAATATTGTTGAACTACAGATAACAGTGTGTATATCTTACAGCAAGCTCTGCCTCCATACACTGTAGGAGTGTATATACTGTTTTGAGTGGTAATGGATTAACGTCATAAATTCTGAGCTACATCTCACACACAATAGAATCTTTTTTCGGGAAATGTGGTGATTAAGTAGCCCATGCGGACACACATTGAAATGCATTATACATTGCTACCCTAGGTATTTTCCAAGCGTTAATGATAACAGAGAATATCTCAGTAGCTAAATTTTATGGTGAGTCTAACACAGCACGTTTTGTGTACGTGCCAAAACAGTGTCATCTCTCCAGAGAACAGACAATGCTGTAGCAGTACCAGACAACACCGCTTTAGGAAATCAGCAGTAAAAGTGAGCCCTGAAAATAATTTGTTGCTAGAGCTTTTGAACTAGCTGCCATCTTTGCGATACTAGCAATTGCTGTTTGTTTTTTGTCATTCAGTTTAATAGCCAATTTCTTGTATTAAATATAAATGTTTAACTTGATAACATAAATATTAGAGTGTGGTGGTATTTTTAGAAAGTTACATGGTGTTTTTCACAACGAATGGGCATTCATAAATGTATTACATATTGTAAAACACATTTCTAAGAAGTCAGTTTGGCTACAAGTGCAGCTTTTTCATTTTGTATTTGAGTCTAATAATGCACTGACTAATTATAGATCATTAGTTAATTATAAATAGGCAAGATTCACTTACTTGCTTGTGGCCAGCCTATTCCTTGTGTTCCTGCCTGTAGTTTACTGTATGGCCTTTAACAAAAAGCCTTTGAAATATTTTCCTTCAGTGGCATTATTAAAAGGTTCTCAACTCCTACACATCATTCAACTACTGTACGTGATGTTCAAGAAGATAGGAATATTTTTTACCTTTCAGTATAAAGGCCTTCCGCATTAGTGTGTCTGACAACTGAATCTGGACATTTCCTGTCAGATGAAGAGCTTTAATTTTAATTTGCTCTCAGGCCCTGGGTGACAGTTTGGTGGCCCCCTCCCTGCTGCTGCTGCCTGGTGAATCTTCCTCCACTCCACGCCCAACCCCACTTCCCCCAGGTCCCCGCCCCCACCTCTCGCCACATCCCCTCCTCACCAGCCTTCCCCCACAGGCATCAGTGAGGCGGGACAGGTTGAGCCACACTGATGCTAATCTTTTAGTATCTAAAAGTTTATTGATTAAAAAAAAAGAAAGATGAGCATTAAAATTGGTTAAAAGCCTCAACTATATACAGTAATTACAAAGTTCTTGGTTCAAGATTGTAGCAGTGTTGGAATAAACTGCTAGTTTAAGTCAAGAGGCTGGAATATAGCCACAGCTTTGATGAGTTTTTCAGAGCTTCAATTGGTAGCAAAGTAAGAAGCAGGATTGAAGACAAAATGGAGAGGTTTCCAGGCCCTTTTGCAGCTTTTGCCATGTGGAGGGAATCCCATGTTCTTACTGTGGAAAAGTACAGCAACAAGATGGAGTTTGGTGTCACATTGGCAAGTCACATGTCCATGCGTTTTGCCTAGTCACAGCAGGAAATTCCATTAAGTGTAGATGGGCGTGCCCATGGTCTATTGTCAGTTAAATGTGCTTTTGTTGGGTCATTCAATTTGAATAGTCCTGCCAAGATGTGCTTGCTAATAATTTTGTGGGCCTTACCCGAGGAGCAAACATTTGCAATCCAGATATAGAGCCAATATTTATTAATGTCAAAAAAAAAAAGAAGAAGAAGAAGAAGATACATGCATACAGGCAGCATAATCTTAACCAGCACATCATAGACACCTCACTTGACAACCTTTCTACAAGATTCACTGCAAATATATAACAGTGGTTGCAACAATTTTAATCAGATAACGTCACAAGTGAGTCAAAAAATTATCAGCCCATTTTACAGATAGACAGGGAAAGGCCACAGAGCAAGATCTGAAAACTGAATCTACGGCTCGCTCCTGAGTCCCATGTCAGTGCTTTAAGTACATGTTAAACTGTATCTCTCCGTGATCCTAATCTAATTAGCTCAGGGGTAGGCAACCTATGACACATGTGAGCTGATTTTCAGTGGCACTCACACTGCCCAGGTCCTGGCCATCAGTCCGAGGGGCTCTGCATTTTAATTTAATTTTAAATTAAACATCTTAAACATTTTAAAAGCTTTATCTACTTTACATACAACAATAGTTTAGTTTTATAGACTTATAGAAAGAGTCCTTCTAAAAATGTTAAAATGTATTACTGGCATGCAAAACCTAAAATAAGAATGAATAAAGACACGACACACCACTTCTGAAAGGTCGCCGACCCCTGAATTAGCTATTTTCTTTGCCGTCCCATTGCCATAGTCTCTGTATACCAACACGATGCCTCTTGGGTCATTGGATGTTTCGGGTAGTGCATAGAGAAGCCAAGCTTTAAAGGGAAAAAAACTACTGGGAAGAATGGCATGGCGGCAGAAGGGGCTGTAAAGGCTTTTCCTTTTGCTACAGGAAAACAAAGTTCTACCATCTATAAAGACAATATATACAGGCATAAAGATGTGTTTTAGATCTACGTGCATCAGAGATGCAAAAATGAGATTGGCCACAGTCTGCCTAAAGTGCAGATCACTTTATATAATGTCACAGCTGTAATATTTTCAAAAAGCTGTTCAGACAAATAATAACAGACCAATACTCTTACCACAGGGTCACACTCTGTACATCAGTTGGCTTGTTAAGGCACCTATGTGTAATGCTATTTACATCGCACATTTTGGGGGCATACATTTGCAGTTGGTCAAGGGGGTGGGGCATCCATTTACTTTTTCAAAATGCCTTGTAAATGCAAAACCTAGACAGAGTCTCGTGTTCCCAGATATATCAAGGACAACTATATGAAATCTGGTGGGGGGAAAAGACTTTAAAGTGACATGTTCAAGGTACCACACATTCTTCCTCCCCCCCCAAAAAACCAAAGAAACAAAACAAACAACCAAACATTTATATCAGTGTATGAAAGTACCTGCTCAAGCCATAATCATGCAAGTTAACATTTTGATCAAGCATATTTTACAATAAACTGTTAAGACTTCCCTCACTCTGCCCCTTCTCCAGTTCTGCAAAGGACTCTAGTTCTACAGGCCTGGTGTTAGCATGAGCTTTTTTCCTCACACTGACCCTAAGAAGGTACTTTATTCCAGACTGGGGACACTAAGCGGGGGCCTGCATTTGTAGCTACCCCATTAGATGGTATAATGGCTACATCAGTCCACAGGCTGCCTATTAAAAGTTTTTATGTAGCTATATGTAAACATATGCCGTAGCTCTGTACATACACCATTACATTTTATAAATTAATCATGTCCAAGACAACTTTCAGAGCTATGTGTATATTAACTCATTTGATTGTTTTAAGCCATATTTGCATTCAGCCTTCTTCCTGGGGCAGAAAAGTTTTGATTAAACATTGTCTCTCCTTGGCCAGCTCACACAGCCAATAAAAAAAAAACACCCCAAAACAAGCCCCCCCCTTTCACTGCAGTCTCCCTCTCCTCAAACAATAACACACCCATTAGCAGAGTTTTTAGATACAACTCTATTTCAGGTCATTTTTAGAGAAAGTTTTCTACTACTTTGCTGTGATAGAAAGATTTTTGGCACTTGTATCTTTGCTATTTGAGAGTTCTGTAAACAAAAGTTTGATTAGTGCTAGCTGTGGCCTTTTCAGAGCTGAGTAATGAGTTTCTTTTGGATGTGGCAAGCACCTATCTTAAGTCTTGTAAAGTCAATATTTGAAAGGGGAAAAAACCACCCATCTATACCTTGGTAGTAGTATGTGTCTCCTAATTTCAGTCAAGTTTAACTTGTAATACAATCTATGTGAGGAAACGACACATCCCTGAAAGGGTAATAATGAAATTGGGCTTTTCCACAGGCAGCCTCCCATGTTTTCCAGTTAAGTGTACTTTGTGCAAAGAACCTTCTGTCATGGTGTACTGTTGCACAGCATTCTACCATATGGTTATTTCTAGCAGGTGCTTAACCTGAAACTCATTTGGAATACAGTTGTTTACTCCACCCTCCATGCACTAGCACCTCCATGTTTGGTGTCATTTTTTCCTTTACATTATTTCATTAATCTTTAACAAGAAAGTGCATAAATGTTGTGTACTCTACATGACACAGGTATCCAGGCTGAGCTATAATACTGGAAGGATTTCAATGCACTCCATCTGCTCTCTACCACAAAAGAAATCACTTTTAAAATCTGTAGCTAGTGTACAGTATAAATTATGGATTAGATTATGGAAGTACATAAGGGTCTACGAAGAAAAACATGGTAGCTTTGTGAGAAATAAGTGGCCAACATGTCCTTTGCAGTAAAGAGTAACACCTTTAATTTGGATTTTTTTTTTGTAGGTTCATGATTGTAACTGACAGCTTATTGTTTTTTAACTCTTCTTTCTTAAAAAAAGAAAAAAAGTGACCATACTAAAACACCTTTATAAAGCAAGTTTAACAAAAACAGGTCAAAACAGAAGATATAAATCATTAGGTACTCCATAAACAAGAGTACAGATTACAGATAGCCTAACTTCTATTTTAGCTGGATTTTACTTAACATATACATTTATTGGGAAAAACTGACATAGGTGAGAAGATTGTAGTGTTTCTCCACTTTATTGTTTTTCTATACCACTCTTTGGGGGTGCGGGGGGGGGGGAGAAGAGAAGAGAGGCACAGGGTCAAAGAGAAGTAGGAGAGAAATTTACTGTCCCTGTGTGATTTGCAGACAGCAGCAGTGGCACCTTAAAAGGCAGTAAGGTAGATTAGTTCTTTGTTTCGTATTGTAAGATAATTTAGTACACGTTTTAAAAATTGAAAAACCAAGTTTTTTCTTAGCGTTCAGATCATCAGCAGTGCAAAGCTGTTAAATAGGAGGTACAGAACCTACCCCCCCCACCTAGCCACCGTTTTACACTGAACAAAAATTACACACTGAATAGCAAACATACAAAATTAAATAATTCTTATACAAAAACCCTTACAGACTGTTTAAGTACACGCCACTGAATCTCCAATGTAATTACAGGGGGGGTTGATATACTTTTACACTAGCACTATTAGTAATAGCACCCATTGCCTACAACATACACAAACTGTGATTAATACTGAAATATTATGGAAAAGGAAGTGGTTTCATGTTGATTATGATGTTCTTGAAGAAAGTCACCATTTTCTGCCCTTAGTATCCTCCTTTACTTTCCAAAGCATCAGTTCCATACAAGCAGCAGCATCTTCACTAGAATCATGGCCACCAACTATGAAGGAACAAAATATTCATATTTAAGTAGTAGTAAACAGCAACATTTTCCCATTAGATAGTGTCCATCACAAAGAAGAAAAACATAGCATGCAGAAGAGTCAATTATTCCAGAACTGACTGAGGTAGAGGGCCCAGCTTCACTACTGGCTAGTGAACTATAGGATGGTAAACCAGCAACCTACCAAATATTTACATCAACCTAGGACATCTGTGAGCATACTGCGTATATAGGTATTGCATTTAAAACTAATTTAGTGACATGAGGAAGTAGAGGATGGATGAGATGCAGTGGAAGGAAGAGAAACAGAAGTAAAGAAAAAAATCCTACAAGAACAGTGGTGTTGCAGAACATCATAATTGGCGTACAGCAGTAAAATTAATTCAGGAATGGGAAGCTGGAAGGGCAATAACTGAAAGTGGGAGGGTTAGTGGCATGATCTACATCAGACACTTATTTGCCCATCATTTGTGAGAAAGCATCCCTGCATATGGACAAACAAGAAAATATCACTGAAAGATCAGTTGTCTTAAGTATAGAGTCTTGAAAAAAAAAACTGCAAGGTAAGTTTGCTTGTTACTAACTATGTAATACATAGTTTCCATATGCAGTTTGTTATGGCTCCTGGGTTGTTCACAAACATCCTACCAAACCTGACTATCTTGCAGGAAACAGGTGACAGTTGAAATTCAGTATTTAGACTGATATGACAGGAATTTGCAAAAGCACTTCCATAGCAACATATAAGGAGTACCAAACTTTTCAGCAGTAATAGGTACAAATACACATTTTTACGGATATTTCACTAAGAAAGGGTAGAACTACCTCGTACGGAGTAGCTAAATTGACATGAGCATTCTCTGACTGTCTACCAGGTGTACTTATCCTTGATTTTAGGATAACAGAAAAATGTTTGGCATGTACTCTACACAGGAAAAATGATCAAGGCTGGCATTCACCAGTCCACATGCATCTATTATATCCTGACTGTCTCATTGCAAAATTCAGTTAATTTATGTTTTTGCAAGTCTACTTTAAAATGAAAACACCCTGCAGGGAAGGTAAGATAGTAATGCACTGCTTTCATAGTAAAACTAGACCTATCTGCCTCTGCCCCACACAGAATGAGAATTTCAACACCTGGCCTTTGGCGTGAGACCACCTGATAGAACATCCTGCTGGGAAAACTGAACTTTGACAATAGCTAGAGCTAAATCTAAAATTAGAAGTTCTATAAAAGTTAAGAGGAATAATCTGGGATGAAAAGATTTTTCCCCTCCAGCTACACATTTGCAGCTCCTATTGACTTAAATAAAAGTTGTTACATGCCTGTTTTTTCATTAACATTTAAAAAATGTATCTTGTATCTTCAGTGGCTGGCAATAAGATTTCAGAAAGTTTAGGAGGCTGTAAAATCTATTCTTTTTCCAGTCTTCCTTGAAGCATTTAAACCTGCAGAACTCATTTCCCATTTGTCCTTCAGAACATGCAGGCAGCCATCCTCTGTCTCTGAGCTAACGGTGGTGGGCATTTCCATCTGGTAGCATGAGGTGAGGTGGTTGATGGGCAATGTTGTCTAAAGCAGACAGAACTGTTTGGTGTTCTTCTTCATGAGATATGCAAGATTTACAGACAACAGAACAACTAGCCCAGAAGCTATTAAAATAAGTCCCCATACAAAACAGTGATTGATGTTCAAAGGCTAGAAACATGCTTTAAATCTTTTAAAAAAATAGAATATGGTGCTGTCACATATACCATATACAAGCTACATCTATAAAGATGAGTGATACAAGTACATACAAAAGGAGTTAATACCATTTAAGAACATGATTTAGCCTTTTTTTTTTTTTTTTTTGCGCATAGAATCCGCTCAAGTCACTGAAGTGGCAAAATTTCCATCAACTCAAAGGAAGCAGAGCCCAACAACAGAGGTACTGAATCCTGAATACTGTACCTTCCAGATTAATTGGAAGAAATAATTTGTACAAGTTAAGATAATAAAATACAAAGTACCAGCTATGTAAATACTTAATACAACATATTAAGTACTGTGTCATCTCCAAACAAATTCCTATGTCATAATATGGAGGTCTTTCAAAGACCTTTTGTATCCTATACAAAAACATTTAAAGTTGTCTTCATCATATGGCAAGTTTCTTCCATCAGAAAGCAAACAGGAGGCTTTAACTTCATGAGTTTAGTTCTAGCTTTGTTGGTATAAAAGTCTGCATTGCTGGTTACCTGTTTATTTACATATTTATTGACTATTACTGAAATTCTCACACATTCAGAAAGGATCTCAGACATCTTTTAGCCAGGACGTTGATACACTTAAAAACTTGGAGACTGAGATCTGAAAGTGAAGAACTCCTATAAGTGCATCACTTACCTAATTTATTGAGACCTGTCTCTCATATATATCTTAATTAGATGCACATTTCTTTAAAATGTATGTTCTTGGAAGGTTTGTAAGGAGTTTAGGTGATAACACAACTGTTCGCTAAAAGAATTCCCCTCCCCACACCGCACAAAAACACCCCAACACACACTGGAAAAAACACTTAGTTTCCATTTTTAAAAAGTCTGATTTAAATCCAACTTAACAGATTTAGTTGAAAATTCCCAGAAGTTCAAACATCACCCACAGATTGTGTCCTGCCAGTCTGGGGAAGAGGCACTATTTTGCATTCTCCGAATCTCTGCTTTAAGTGAAAAACTGAATCCAGGCTTAATGTAGAGATGCTGTTGTACCTCTAATTACAAAGCTCTAAGACAAGGCAGTAGCCAAGAAAGATTCCAACAAGTTTGAAAGGTACAAGGCATCTTGTGTCAGATATTTGCTTAGAGAGATCAAAAGTAGAATACTTTTTTTTTTTTTAAGTCTTTATTGATTAAAACTATTAAATGAAAGACAAATATTGTCGACTACAGAGAAAGTAGTTCAGGATATGACTGAACATTTCCACATGAGCTCTGGACACCACCACTTGTTTTACAGTATCAAAAAGCACGCTAGGCACCTCAGATCAGACATGTTCCCTGCCCCTGAAGTGATTATAATCTAACACTGGGCATGACAGAGTGGCCAGAATAGTAGCAAGGGAATCAGGTGAGGAAGGAGTCAAGTAAAAGCAACAAGATCATGCCATTACTTTGGTTAATTATGTATGGACGTTTTCTGTTTGATAAGCCATTACTGAAAAGCCTATTAACATCAGGTATTAATTCACATTTTGTAGGCACCATAGAAATTCTAAGTTTCAAGGAAACTATGCCTAACAACAATTTCATAATTTAAACTTGTGTAATATGTAGAATTTAGAAGCCAAGGAATGTGAGATATCAGATCCAGGGTGTCTTTAGAGAATATTTCCCTTTATACAAACTAAGTGCTTATTGAAAGGAAGCCTTCAACTAGTCATCTAGACTACATGATCACAGACAGTTGCCAATTAGGAGCCTCATAGACCTGGAGTTTGAGTGCAAACGCATTCAGATACAACTTTTGAACACAACTTGTATAACTTAAAGGTTGTGCCTGCTCTTCCTTGGAATCCCCTTTTTGCCCCTTTTCCTCCCCAAGCACGCTTATGTCTCATTCAGTTGGACAGCCATACAAATAGAAGCACTCTGAAAGTGAGAACTGATTGTCAATCAAGACAGTATTTGAAGAACTGTGTTAACAAAGAGCTAAATACAGAAGTGCTAATCTGAAATACAGTTTCCGTTTTTTTCTCCCCAAGACTCAAAAAAGTGTGTCTAGGAACTCATTAAAATAGTGCTTTCAATTAGATGACTAAATGTACAGCATGTCTCATTTTAGTCTGAAGTGGTAATTGTACATGTATACTGTGTATGTAGTTATACTGATTTTTCTTTTAAGCCCAACTGAGCAATTCATTTTTAATTTTAAAATTGAAATCCAATGAAATTTTAAGGATGGTATTTTGCATCCTCAAAAAACCTTCTGTGTCATGTCTCTAGCTAGCATGTGTGAATGTGTGTTTAAAATATGCATGTAAAATATTTATCAGACATAACCCATTATGTTTTCCATTTTGATTCTCAGATATTTGATTCCCTCAAATCAGTTTTCCCCATTAGTGCTACTTGTAGACAATATGATTTCCTTGCTCACATGTTTCTATACATTTGATACATACATCAGTTCTGTATAAAGAATTTTATTTTAAAAAAATGAAGTCACTATTAGAACTTTTGCCTCTAGGAGAGAAAAAAAATATTAAACACACTGAATATTGCATTTGAAAAGTGGATTAAAAGTAATCCTCCAAAATAACTGACATGTGGATAAATGAAAATGGCTGAAACATAGGTACACAACTTGCACTTTGAAAGTTAATTCTGCTTTGAGAGAGATTACTCACGGGAGAGAAAATGGAGAAGAGAGTCTCAAAGTGAAGGAATGTTAAAGCGCAACTAATGTAAAAGGCAATCTTACACAAGATTCTATCCCTTAATTAGTGAAATTAAGAGCATCATTCCCACACAAAAAAATCGTTGGCAAGTTAAAGGGTGACATTTGTGCCTTAAATACTTCCACATCTACACTTGCAGTATTTTATATATACTACAATGAATGCTGCTAATACTGAGGTAATTTCATCTAAGACAAAGTTAGCAAGTTTTTAAATGGCAACAATCGTACTCTGAGATTGGTTGTTGCTTGGTGCTTTTCCTTTTATTATGCAAATCACCAATGGATTATATAGAAACTAAAATAAGCGCCTACCATCATCTTGAATAATTCGTCTGAGGTAATCAGCCATTAGATTTCTAAGTGCTCTTTTATGAGGCAAGCCTAGCCGATGAGGAAACACCACTGCTGTGTCCACAACAGTGTTATGAATGAGCTGTTAAAAAAAATTGCAGTGGTCTGTATTAAGGACATCCATGATCACAAGTCCAATTACATTTTTCCCTTTAATAAAATAAAACTGTAAAAATTCTCATCGTTAAAGCACTACTTCTGTCACATATAAATACTTTTTTATAACCCACTTCCTTTCACTGGTCTCACCCATGATTTCTTCATACTATTCCTGTTTTCTCTGGTCTTATTAGATTGCAAATTCTTAAGGGCAGGGGCTGTCTTTATATGTTCTGAAAAGTGTTATGTATATTACTTCCACAATCTAGAAGTTTGCTAATTTGATGTACAGTCAACAACTATCAACTATTTTCAGGCCACAAGCTAATATTTTACCACTTTTTATTCTTGCCAGAAAACTGTGTGAAAAGCACCCTGATAAGTTCGTATGTTGTATGAAAACAATTCACCATTGTAGCTTCTGAATATCAATCAACGGCAGGGACTCCCTACTAGGATGCCAAATGCCTGTTTCTTTTTTACATTTAGTTGAAATCTTACATTGAGTACTAGTGCCTTTCACAGGTTTAAAAATAACTAGTGTCAGTCCAATAAATTCTGACTGTTAGAAACCTGAGTACTGAATACATACAGTAAGAAGTTTTGTGTTGAACGATGCTTGCTTCAGCAGTGATTCAGTACAAATATATGCTCAATTATTAAGTGTGCACCCACTGTTTTAAGGCAATTATAAGCAGTTGGTGAATTCATTAGAGTTTATGCTAAAAAGGTAAATAGTGGCAGATTTTCCACGCCATCCTCCATTTAACAACAAGGAAAATATAATGCAAGGGTGATGTGAAAATGCATAGTTAAAAGCACACAAAAAAACAAAAGAAAAAGGAATTCATTGACGTTTGCTTGCTTGTATTGATACCTTTTTCTATTCTGTATCTAAGTATATGAAAGCTATTCATTTAATCTGCCATAATGTGTATGATGAACCACAGCATGTGTAATGCTGACAAATTTATCTGCCAAAATCTTAACTTATTTCCTATTTCATTACTTTAACTGGGCACCATTATATCCTGCAATAAGTTCAGTTTTATTCTAAAGATATTTTCCCAAAGACCAGTTGCTCTGAAGTTAAAGTTAGTGATAGCACAGGTTTTAAAAAAAAAAAATCTTGTAGAAATTTCATGGAACTAATGTTTAGATGTTTTACCTTAAGAGCAAATAAATCATTTTCTAAGCTGTGACCAATCAAAATAGTATCTGCACTGAACAAGTTTAGCAATATTGCCTGCACATCCCGAATAGATGAGGATGTGTTCTTCAAGTCCTCTTCTGTCACTCCAGAAAATCTGCGATAGATTTAAAAGAGCTTCAGTAAGTGAGAAATATAGCCTCTGGATTCCTTTTTGTAGCATTCAAATTCCAAAACTAGGTAAAGTTAGACATAGAACAATTTTTATTCTCTTCTCCAGCATAGGTGCCAGGACAATGAGGTTACTGGCTTTGGCCCTGCTTTTAGAAAAACTGTGACAGCTGGCTGCAGATTGTCCACGTAAACTTAGAATGAAGGAGGATTTGGGGTACTGCAAGGACACAGGTCCCGCTATTGACAGATTGAGGCAAGAACCACAGACTTGGCATTTGCTGGGCTTCCTCCTCCTCCTCCCCTTTGATAGGGGATCAGAGCAGGTAAAAAGCAATCACCTCTAAAAAGGTTGTCTTGCCTTAAGACATTTGCTGCTACTTCAGCAAAGGCAGAAATCAAGACTTTGGAACAGAATGCATGAGGATCCTGAGGAGGTTGAAGCCAAAAAGCTTTTGCATCCAGGATGGATGCCTCTTGCCTGATTGACAGGGAGATAGGATATACACAGAATCTGCATTAATAGCAGCCACATTCATCAAATCTTACTCCAGTAAGTTTTTAAGTTTAAGTAACAAAAGTTGTCATGCTTCAGACAGGGATCACAAACGCCAATATTTCTAAATGTGTAAGTAAAGTCACGTGAAAATGCAACTATTCATTTGGGGAGAAACAGGGAAAATTTATATAATGTAGCAAAGAGGTTTTTGTTTTAAGTTAAGGGGGTAGCCAATTGTTTTGTATCCAAATTTACCTCCAATAGGCAGAAGAAAGTTTAACAAAAGTAAATATATATGTAACTTCTCAGAACTGAGTTTTTACTGAATTAAAATGAACAGTTCACGAATTAAGGCACTATCATCTTCAAATGTTAGGTTTTGTTTTGTTTTTTTAAAGATATGCATACCTAGTATTATAGTCTATGATTTCATTATCTGGTTTAACAAGTGTCTCATAGGCAACCTGTAGGCTGGAATCAACCACTGTCACTCTAGTAAGTTCCAGACCTTGTGTTGTATAACACTAAAAAGAAAAACAAAACACGTATTAAATGAGAATTTAGGATGTGTCAGTCACCTCTGGGCTTCTTGCTCTTTATACAAGATACGTAACATGAAAGAACCACACAGGTACTGTGGAGTCAAAATAATCGCGTTACCTACCCTTTCCTGCAACCACACTTATGTAGTTTCGTTTCCCTTCCAAAAAAACCCAACACAGATTGCCGCAACAGTTAAGTTTCTCTATATTGATTGCTCCTTAAGGAAAGCTTGAGACGTAGTCTCTGGATGTAATAACAGTAGTCACGTTTTATTTAGCTCATACTAAACAGCCTCCAATTCTGTATCATTCTTCATAGATAAAATGCATCCAGTTTAGCCTAAATCTTAATGGAAAACCATTCCACCACTTTTTATTCCTAGAACAAAATTATACACAGTATTTCCTATGAAGCAACATTCAAAAGTAGCTGACAAATGTTTGGTTTGAGCTGAATATTTCAAGAAGCCTAAAGTTAACCATACCATCTCACAGTCGAGTGCAAACACACCATGATTTCCATCAGCTGGAGTTAGTTTGATAAACGTCTTCACAAAGCCTTCCAGGTTCTCCTTTCGGCCATCATGGACATGGAGCTGTGAAGTTTCCATTAGCATTAAAATGTGATTAATAAGCATCTTATTGCTATGCCAGCATAACTCCATAGTTATAGAGATACAGCCTATGCTGATGGAAGGGGTTTTTAGTATCAGTGTATGGCCACCATCTCTTCATCCAAATGTAGCTAGACCAAGGGAAACCTTTTTTCCATTGACCTAGCTGCATCTACACTGGGTGGTTAGATTAGCACAGCTATTTCGTTCAGTAGCAGAGATTTTTTATACCTCCGAACAACACAAGCCTGTCCATCTACATTTTAAGTGCAGACCAGGTGTTATTCAATTGCTGAGAGTGTAAAGTTATCTTTGATACAAACTAGAATTAAACAGGAGAGCCTTATTTAACATTCTCCACTCAACCTACTAAATCTTAGTACAGAAACCCTAGTTTCTGTAAAGATAGATGTCAAGTTTATAAAGCAATATGACAACCGGGGGGTCATGGGTAACTGGCTGGTCACAAGGTGCTGGCTCCCCTTTTTCCTGGAGAGAGAAACGAATGGAGGAAAAAGACAAAAATAAGCAAAATTAGATGGGGTTCTTTTTGGAAAAAACACAACCCTAATTATATTAGAAATAGCTGAAACGATACAATAACTTTCCTATTTCATTTCCATGAAAATAGCCACAGGGCTATTTTGTGATCATAAGTATACAGCCCCTGCTATTGGAGTGGAAAGTGGGTCCCTGAGACACTGTTTCTTAAGATGTGATTCCCACTGTGAAAAAGTTTGAGAAGCGATGCTAACATGTTCCTACCTTTGCAACCTGGCATCCAGGAGACCCAACGACTCCCTCACAACAGCTATACCGTGTTTCCAGGCCACCAGGAACTGCCATAAAAGGAAAATTCAAAAAGCAGTCAAACAACTGAAACAAATCAGTACTTGTTTTACTTTCCTCAAGCAAGGGACATGTTTTAATGCACCTATACTTCACTTCATGATGGTGCGTCTAAGTGTCATGTTATAATTCCCCACTCTGAACCTTAGCGCCCAAAAGATGGGGTACCAGCATGAATTCCTCTAAGCTTAATTACCAGCTTAGAACCTGTAGCGCTGCCACCAACCAGGAATTCCAGTGCCTGGTACGCTCTGGTCCCCCCCAAAACCCTGCTGGGGAACCCAAAGACCCAGGACGCCTCTGAATCTTAACAAGGAAGTAACCCTTCTCCCCACCCGTTGCCTCTCCAGGCTTCCCTCCTGGGCTACCTGGAAGATCACTGTGTTTCAAACTCCTTGAATCACAAAAAAAAAAAAAGGAATTCACCTTCCTCCCTCTTTTCTTTCCCCTCCCAGACTCTCCCTGAGAGAGAAGTAATCCTGGCAGCAGAGAAATTCACTCTCTTCTCCCCTTACCTCCTTTCTCCCACCAAGTCCCTGGTGTATCCAGACCCACTCCTGGGGTCTCACCAGAATAAAAAAATCAGGGTCTTAAACAAGAAAAGCTTTAATATTAAACAGAAAAAACAGTATAAAATTATCTTTGTAAATTTAAGATGGATAGGTACAGGTGTTTTTAAGCTAAGGCATGGGTCAATTCCAGCGTAAGTATTCAAGTATCATTTTAAATCTTTTCAGCAAAATACAAATTTGTAATCTTCCAAGCCAAATGCCATTTGCAAATAAAGAAACAAACATAAGCCTAACTCGCGCTTATCTACCTAGTACTTCCTATTGTAACTTATAAGAGCCTGTATTGGAGAGACCTGGTTGCATCCTGGGCACTCTCAGAACCAGAGAGAGCCACCACCAAACTAACAGCACCCACAGAACTTCCCCCTCAAGATTTGAAGTTCCCGTCCCCTGATTGGTTCCTCGGGTCAGGTGACAGCCAGGCTCACTGAACTTGTTAACCCTTTATAGTCAAAAGAGATATAAAGTACTTCTGTGCTATTAACTTCTACTATCTGTTTATGACACTAGGGTAGCAGAACCCAGGCTTCTTACACATGGACATTTGATATGTTGCCAGGTATCCACATTCCTCAGGGCACAGCAGATATTTCTAGTTTTATCTGTATCCCGATCCAAGCACACTTCAAGGTGGTAAACAAAATCGTAATATGAAACATTAGCAATTCAAAAGTTCTTTTAAATGATTTTTGATAGTGGCTTACATCAAGAGCGAACACGAACTATACTAACCTTTTTGTTTTAGTACTCTACCAGAATGGTAGTTGCATTCTTCTTTACGAATGTGCTTTCCTGAAGCAGTAACAGTGTATATTTCTCCACATCTACAACATACTCTTTTCGAAGCTGAAAGTAGTATGATAGTTCAATGACTAATTAAAATTCAGCCTTGAAAAAAAAAAAAAACCCTACTTGCCCTACTCTGGACAAATGAAACAATACAAGATCATCTTCCTTTTCAATTATCAGAGAAGTAATAGGCATAGTAACTAGCTGCCTAGCTAAGTAAATACATTTTTAATGACAAGTTTTCCAAGGCTGGTCAAGTTATTTTTTTAAGCACTAAAATAGTATGAATTCCTGTGGCATAATTGTGATGTATGCTTCAGTTATAAGAACTTAAAAAATTCTTAAGGCTTTTTTTAAAACTCACAAATTAAATTCTTGAAGTATTATCTTTTATTAATCCAATTACTTAAGTCAAAGACTCTCAAACCTTTTTGGTTTACTAATACTGCACTGTGGACAGAATATGCAACTCTGGGCAAGAATTTCACTCACGAATAGTTTTACTAACATTAATGGAATTATTTGAGAATAAAACCTAAAGAATTTTGTAACAGCTTGCAACAATCAGGGCCCAAGTAGTTATGTAACACTACTGTACACAATTTCAATACAATATATACCAGATGCCAAAAGAAAGTTTAAGTTTCAGAGAAAGCAGTTTTGTTTAAAAAAAAAATCAGTTTTTTCCATATCAACTGTTATAGATATACATTTACAAATTCTGGTTTCATTTACTTACCATCAGATACAGCTGTTTTTGTAATGCCATTACCCAATATAGCACTGCCAGGTTTTTCAGGATTTGGTTGTGGGTAGCCATTCTCATGCAATTGTTCCTCAGTCAGAACATAGTCTTTTAGAATTCTATAGAGAACAATTCCTGAAAAATCTAATTGCATTTAAAGACAGGTTAGAGCAGATATGACAATGAATTTCAAAACAAACATTTTACATCTTAGATGCACATTTAAGGTTTTGATTCAGTCATACTGAATCATCTTACAGTTTATTTACCTGATCACTCTCAGAAATTATACACTTGTCGCATCTGACAGCAAACAAAATTACCAAAACCCTACATAGAGTAAGATATTAAATGACTTCCAGCAAGTTACTACTTAACACTAACAAAAGGTTGCAAAACCACAATTCTGAAAAGCATTCTTGCTTCATACAGAAATTCAATTCTTTCCTTGTCTTTAGAAAGATCAGTGATTTGAAAAATAGCATCCTCAATCTGTTATAGAAGTTGGTCATATGTTGGTCCTGGGTGGCATTTGGGGCTGATATCTAAAATCTAACAATAGGAATAAGGACCAGGAAACTGGGTATGAAAATTCATTTCACGTTGAAAAAAAGTTGCCTCAGTTTATATGTAAATGGGAGAAGCTATATATTTAGGTAAGAACTATCAGATTGTTTTACCATTCTTCTCTTCCAATTTTCTAGATCCAGTTGTATTAGTACATCTGCTACCACAAGACTGCCCTAAAAATAGAAAAACACTTAAATGCATCTTCCAAACTTCAGACTTCCTGTTGCAGTTAGTGAAGTCTTTAAGAATTAAAA
This sequence comes from Chelonoidis abingdonii, assembly GCF_003597395.2. Classification (NCBI taxonomy): domain Eukaryota; kingdom Metazoa; phylum Chordata; order Testudines; family Testudinidae; genus Chelonoidis; species Chelonoidis abingdonii. The sequence goes on from NC_133774.1 coordinate 118,180,327, forward strand.
CATTGCATCTCATTGGTAACCTTTTAGAAGCACGGGCTTGGCTACACTGGAGAGTTGCAGTGCTGGTGGTGGGTTTACAGCGCTGCAACTCACTCACCGTCCACATTTGCAAGGCACATACAGCACTGTATCTCCCTGGCTGCAGCGCTGGCTGTACTCCACCTCGACCTGGGGAATAGCGACTGCAGCGCTGGTGATGCAGCGTTGCTCCGCCAGCATGGCCACCAAAAGCGCTGTTATTGGCCTCCAGAGGTATTCGGAGGTATCCCAGAATGCCTGTTCAGCCACTCTGCTCATCAGTTTGAGCTCTACTGCCCTGGCCTCAGGTGACCCACTTTTTAACTGCCCTGGGAATTTTAAAAATCCCCTTCCTGTTTGCTCAGCTAGTTGCGGAGTGCAATCAGTGAATCTTTGCAGGTGACCATGCTGCCATGGGCCAAATGAGCCCCAACATGGAGCAATGGCGAGTTGCTGGACCTCATCAGTGTTTGGGGGGGAGGAAGCTGTGCAGTCCCAGCTGCGCTCCAGCCATAGGAATTACAATACCTATGGGCAGGTATCAAGGGCCATGCAGGAAAGGGGCCACGACCGAGAGGCGCTGCAGTGCCAGGTTAAAGTGAAGGAGCTGCAGAGTGCCTATTGCAAAGCCCGCGAGGGAAACCGCCGCTCCGGCGCTGCTCCCATGACCTGCCGTTTTTACAAAGAGCTGGACGCGATACTTGGGGGTGACCCCACCGCCAATCCGAGGACCATGATGGACACTTCAGAGCGGGGGGGAGAGGAGGAAACAGAGAGTGAGGGTACTGGGGTGGGGGGAGACACCTCGGAGTCCCTGGAGGCATGCAGCCAGGAGCTCTTCTCAAGCCAGGAGGAAGGTAGCCAGTCACAGCAGCCGGTACTTGGAGGAGGACAAACAGAGGAAAGGGTTCCTGGTAAGCGGCTTTTATTTTCAGGATGGAAATTTTTCGGGAGAGGAGGGAGGGTTCTGTATGCATGCATGCCTGCCTGCCTAGATGTGGAATAGCGAGGGGTAGGGGGCCATTGCTGCACATCGGCAAGCTGCATAGGGGCCAGGGCGGAATCTGCATTGCTGTAGAAGACTCTCCTGCTCTTCCCAGGTGACCCACAGCAACGAGATATCTTCCAGGATCAATTCCTGTGGAAAATGTTGGGAGAGTGTTCAGTGTAGGTGCCCCCTGCAGCTGTTTGCTTTCCTCAATGCACAGAAACTCCGAGGATAGTACAGTCCTGAAGCAATCAGTCCCCCTTACTCACCATTTCGGGGCTCCTGTGGGTTGTGTGTGCTCTCTTTGGTATGGGAAAATTATGCTATTGTGAAGAATGTTACTCCTTCACTGTGTGGGAAAAACTGTCTGAGATATAAACAATCCTGCTGCCTCTGTTAAGTGTTGCCTTTTTTGCCTTTCCACAAGCAACCTTGAGTTCTCGGCTGCCCGCGTTATCAACAGCTCAAAGACTCCAAAACCTCCGGAAGAAGCTGCGGAAAAGCAAAGACCTCCTGGAAGCAGTTATGGATCACTCTGCCACAGAGAATCAAAAAGTGCAGGACTGGAGGCAAAGGGAAAGGGAAAGCAGGATCCGCCAGAAAAATGCAGCAGCCAGGAAGAAAAGCACAAAGCAGCTGATAAGCCTCCTGGCATGCCAAACGGATTCTATCCAGGCGCTCATAGCCAGGCAGACAAAGCACTATCACACCGGCCCCCTCCGTCCCAAAGCTCTTTCCCTTGTGCCCCAATGTCAGCTCAAAACCCCCTTCCCCAGCATCCAGGTTCTTACCATCACCAGCTGCCTCCAACACCTGTACGTTCACCAACCAGCCCTGAGAACTACAACCCTTACCCTCTGCACTCAACCCCCATCACCATGCAGTATAGGTACCCTGAAGTGCAGCAGTCATTGCACAGCACTCCAGACAGGACATATTCAAACCTGTGACTGTACAGTTCCCCACCGCACCCCCTGCCCTTTTAGGTTCCCAAAATGTTGTGTGTCTGTCAGCAAAGTTATTTTCTTTTCAATAAATGAATTCTTGGTTTAGAAAACAGTCTTTACTATTGCAGAAAGTCAAAGATACCTTAGCCCAGGAAAGAAACAGGCACTGCAAATCAGCTTAGGAAAAACAGATTCCTACTAACATTGTAACCACTGCACTTCACTCCCCTGCAAGGCACCAAACATTACTGTTGGTTTTCAGCCTCAAATTCCTCCCTCAAGGCATCCCTAATCCTTGTAGCCCTGTGCTGGGCCTCTCTAGTAGCCCTGCTCTCTGGCTGTGCAAATTCAGCCTCCAGGCGTTGAACCTCAGAGGTCCATTCCTGACTGAATGTTTCACCCTTCCCTTCACAAATATTATGGAGGGTACAGCACACGGATATAACTGCGGGGATGCTGCTTTCCCCCAAGTCTAGCTTCCCATACAGAGATCGCCAGCACCCCTTTAAATGGCCAAAAGCACACTCCACAGTCATTCGGCGCCGGCTCAGCCTGTAGTTGAACCGGTCCTTGCTCCTGTCAAGCTTCCCTGTACATGGTTTCATGGGCCAAGGCATTAACGGGTAAGCGGGGTCTCCAAGGATCACAATGGGCATTTCGACGTCCCCTACTGTGATCTTCCGGTCTGGCAAAAGAGTCCCTGCCTGCAGCTTCCTGAACAGGCCAGCGTTCCAAAAGATGCGCACATCATGCACCTTTCCAGGCCAGCCTGTGTTAATGTCAATGAAACGCCCACGGTGATCCACAAGCACCTGGAGAACCATAGAGAAATACCCCTTCCGATTAACGTACTCAGATGCTAGGTGGGGTGGTGCCAGAACAGGAATATGCGCCCCATCTATTGCCCCTCCACAGTTAGGGAAACCCATTTGTGCAAAGCCATCCACTATGTCTTGCACGTTCCCCAGAATCATAGTTCTTCTTAGCAGGATGCGATTAATGGCCCTGCAAACTTGCATCAACACGATTCCAACGGTCGACTTTCCCACTCCAAGCTGGTTCCTGACCGAGCGGTAGCTGTCTGGAGTTGCCAGCTTCCAGATTGCAATAGCCACCCGCTTCTCCACCGGCAGGGCAGATCTCAATCTCGTGTCCTTGCGCGGCAGGGTGGAGGCGAGCTCAGCACACAGTCCCATGAAAGTGGCTTTACTCATCCGAAAGTTCTGCAGCCACTGCTCGTCATCTCGGACTTCCATGATGATGTGATCCCATCACTCAGTGCTTGTTTCCGGAGCCCAAAAGAGGCGTTCCACGGTGCTGAGTATTTCCGTGAATGCCAGCAGCAATTTCGTGTTGTACGCGTCAGGCGACTCGCTATGATCGTCAGACTCATCATTTTGTATCTTAAGAAATGGCTCAACTGCCAAACGTGATGTGCTGGCAAGACTTGTTAGCATACTCCTCAGCAGTTCGGGCTCCATTTCCCACAGAAATCGCGCTGCACAGAAACCGTTGAGAGAGTCAAGATAGCGTCAAACTTGGAGGAAAAACAGGGATTGCTGGGATGTGAAGCAATCCATCACGGGGCACTGGAACAGGAAGCAGAATGACCCGCCCCCTCCCCACAATGCCAAAATGGCGCCAAAATGGGATGAGGTGCTCTGTGGGATAGCTGTCCATAATGCACCACTCCCAACACTGCTGCAAATGCTGCAAGTGTGGCCACACTGCAGTGCTTTCCCTACACAGCTGTACGAAGACAGCTTAACTCCCAGTGCTGCACACCTGCAAGTGTAGCCAAACCCCATGTTTACACCAACATAATTTAAACAATCATTAATGAGGCAAAACAGAATGATCTTTATCTGTGTCAGACAGCATCACTTCCTTCCTTCCCCCCCCCGCATTCCCCTATATAATTTCTTACCATTTGGAGAGAGACTACCTTGATCCCTCAGCTTTTTAAGGGTGTTGACAGCTATGTTCAGATACATATTTTTACTGCCGCAACGATCATAAATTGCTTTTTCTTCTACCAATGCCTACATTTAAAAGAGTAAGACCAAAATTTAAGGCCATATAGCTTATTGTAAATTTTGCAGAGCTTTGTTAGTCAGAGTCTAAGAAAGTTTTGCTGTCAAAAATGTCTTCAGTTCTAAGCTGTAGTGTCCTAAACACTAAAGTGCTACATTAATCACAGACTATCATATTTTAGTAAGTTGTACAAATATTTGGAAGTAATACTTAGAAAAAACTCCATTTCCGGAACTAGAAAGTAAACACATCTGAGTGAAAATAAGAGTGATACTTTAAATAAATCCTAAATATAAATTTATAGATAGGGATTACTGGAATCTTGTCTTGCAAATAGATGAAATTGAATGATATAAAGAGCATCATCATACAACTACGTGAAACACCATTAGTGTAACATTAAAGTCTGAAAATTTTCTTGCATAGAAGGAAAATAATGGTCAGGGCTTCCTTTGGAGGGTAGATATTTCCACTCCCATTTTTGAAGCCCTAAGCAGTAAAGTCTAATCTGTCTTATTTTATTTTATTATTTACTTTATGTTTTTATTTTATTATTGCCTGGCAGATTCTGCATGTGCTATTTCAAGGCATTTTAGTACTATGACACTTGGGGACAGATACAAGCAATACCACAGAGCATCCCAGAAGTCAGTAGCTGCTATAACATTTTTAGGGCTAGGAAAATTTCCCCAAGCTTCCTCCTGTAAAGGTGTAGTGTAAGAAGTTGAAGGAATGAAGCAATTTGACGGAAGAGGAAAGAGCTAATGAGATAGGTTTGTAGATTGAACCTGCTGCAGCGAACCTGGCTTTCTGTTCTGGAGAACACTTGATAGCAAAAATTTGTTCCTTTCTCTCAGAGGCAACAGTTACTTCTCCTCTCCTTGGTTTTACATGTGGCAAATTGAGGGGATAATAAGAGACTAAGGGCTTGTCTTCACTACTGGGATAAGTCGACCTAAGTTACACTACACCAGCTGAGTTGACATAGCTTAGGTCTACTTGGAGCACAGTGAAGACACTGGGGTAAGTTGATGGGAGATGCTCTCCGGTCGACTTCCTTTAATCTTCTCAGAGAGGTCAAGTATCAGAGTCAACAGGATACTGCTCTGCCATCGATTTAGTGGGTCTTCACTAGACCTGCTAAATAAACTCCTGCTGAATAGACTGCAGCAGCGTCAATCTCCCTGTAGTGAAGGCCAATCCTCAGGGCAGGAAAATGAAAGGATAAAACAAGTTTAAGAATAAAGGAAAGACATTAGAGACTATGGAGCACAGAAACACGGAATTATAAACATTTACCTGGGACCCTAGCAGAACAGCTTCACAGAACACCCTCAAATTTGCAATAATCAAGAAATTTCGATCACACTGCCCGTGAGCCTCTCTCTAGAGTATATTTCTATTTACTTGGGGTGGGGTGGACAGTATAATAGAATCTCCAGGGAAAACAATGGCCTGGACCATTGTGGCTGCTTTTTGAATGAGGATTGCTGCCAAACAGGTGACCACAAACATGAATAGCACTAAGGTATGAATTTCTCTCATAAAAGACGTAAATGATGACATTTTAAAGGGAACTTATTTACTTTTTGATAGTTTCCAAGCATATTTTAAACTTGGACACCATGAGAGAAATGAACAGGGTAAGGAAGAAGAGAAAACAAGTAAATTGCTAGTTTTTGTCTGCTAATGACTAGACCTATTTTCAAATGGCTTATACACATACTTGATTTTAATGGGTCTTCTCTCAACAGTCTAACATTTTTCCCCAACCACGTATAGCAAGCAACGTGTTCATTTACTTGAAAAGTTTAAGTGTTATACATCTTTAAAGCTTTTCTTCATAACCAATACAAACCTTCTCAAAAGCTTCATTTACTGTTCTACAAACTTTCAAATATTCTTCAACAAAAAAGTTGACATATCGTTGTCTTGTGTCATGTGGAACTTTGGATCCAGATTCTGGAATTATAGAAAGCCTTCTCCGACTAGAAACCTTAGAGAGAACGTTCAGTATTCAGTTCATATGTTGTTATAACAAGGAGCTGAATAATATAAATAATTCAGTTTTTACTCAAACTAAAAAATAATCATTTAGTCCAGAATAAAGTATAAAAATTCAACTAAAAAGTTTCAAAAAGTCAAGAGCAAACAAAAAGCAGAGTTAGACAGAATACAGCGTTACCCTCACGAAGAGTTACCAGCTCCAGCTATCATCTAATAGTCAACAGTTTCTATTTTTGGCCTGTATCTAAATATTTTTCATTCAGAATACAGACTGAAGGCACATTGCAGGAGTTAATTAATTTGGTACAATCTACGAGCTTTGTCATTTAGAAAAAAAAGAGTTTGTAATTAGATGTAAAATTTCTCAAGGCTTGCCATAATAGAATTTAAGTTTGTTTAATAAGAAGTGGAGGATAAACCTGTCAAATCCAGATGTCTGGTGTGATAACATGCCTTATTTTAAAATTTTGTCCAAACAGGGTCACTATTAAACAAGCTGCTTACTTATAACACAATGTTAGTCCTACTTATTCTCACAGAATGGTTGGCTTTTATGTAGTGACACTGAATCACCACCATCATCTAAATGATATTTACCAACATCTAGGATTAAGTAGTTTTGGTAGAAGAGAAATATAGATACGGATACTCTCATCACCCTCTAATTTTGTCAGTCTCTTTCTAGAGAACATGTTAGCCACAATGCTTTCCAGAAAGTAGTTTTAAGAGAGATCAAAAAAGCAAGTTTGAGAACCAAGCATAAACAATCTGGTACTTGGGACAGACTATCATTGAAGTGTAAATGAATTTGGTCTTTAAAACATACATTTTTGAAGATTTTTAATCAATTTCAAGCTACTTCAGCAACACTGAAGCAGCAATCTAGTAAGCAGTTTTAATTGAAAATTGTCTTTAATAGCCTACAAAAGATATGGGGTGGCACGCTAAGCTACTATGCTATTACTGTACTGATTTATTCACTCTGGGTTATGTTTTTTTAATTTAAACTCGATTATTGAAGTTCTGTTTGACAGGTAGATTTACCTAGCCTACTCTGAAACTTAAAGCTTTAACGTGCACTCTCATAAGTGAATTTTACTTTATCCCCCAAACTTTCATGCCTTCTGTCAGTAGGTCAAGATTAGAGGAATCTTTGAAAGCAAGCAAGACCAATGGTACTCTACACAGAAACTGGTTGCTCAAGATGACAGAGCACTTCTGTGCTAACGCACTATAAATCTACTGCAACTAAGCACTACTACTCGGATTCACATTAAAAGGAGTTTCTATAAACCTTTCAACTTTGGCTTTCTAGAAGAGGAAAAATACTTTATTGAATAAAGCCAGAGAAGTCATCCCCTTCAGATCTTGTATAAAACATTTCTATGCCAACAAACCTGCTATCATGCTAAGTTATGTCACAATATCATAGAAATAAATAATTTCAGATGCACTTGTCTTTGCTAACTCTAGCCAGTACAACTGTAAGATAACTATTTTACAATAATTTTACTTGGCCTGACTAGACTAAATTAAGCCATGGAACACAGTTACACCATCATTAATTACCTTTAGATTGATCCGAAGTTCTACCATGGTGGGAGATAGATGACAGTATTACAGTTTAACAAGTTTACTGTGCAAGCACTGTTCAGCCTTTTAAGAACTGCTGCATTGTTAGTTGTGCAATTTTCTTTTTGGAAGAGCAGTTACCAGCAGGATATTTTGCTCTCTGCCTTAATCTCTAACTAGTAAATTCTTGGGGCAGAGATGCTTCCTGAAATTTACCACTGGAGATTTGGCTGAGATTACTGAAATAAAGAATTGCCTACATGCTGTCTGACCTCCTCTGTTAAAGGTCTGCTGTATTTAGTGTAAGTAAAACATGCAACAAAAATATCACTGCTACCTATTCCCACATGAAATGACTTGCAATGCCCCAATGTCCTCAACTTCTCAGCAGAAGGTTGATAGTTATGAGAAGGCAGGAGAGTGAGCCACAGTTCTGCTAGTATACAATACTGACCACTAAAATCTGACCACTTGTAACCACATAGAACACCACCAATTGTTAGTATTGTTAGATGGACTCGAAAGCAGTACTTACTGTATGATGTGATTATGAAATATTCAGAAAAAAGTTAACATTTAATATTTACATATCCTGCAGTGCTTAGCAAGCAAGCCTCTGTATAAAATCAATAGGAGTTTTTCCAGATAACTGCAGTATTTGGCCACATATTTTACTACTATTTAGTACCTTAATAGGCATGGGAGCAATCCTTTTTACTGAAATATTAGAAGGTCTGCATGGCATTGCTGTTACAGCATTTCCTTGAAGGAATACATTCAGTTGACCACTGCTGGTTGCAACAGGTTGAACTTCAAGCAAATTTAAACATACTGAAACAACAGAAGGCAGTTATTACATATAGTTATTCATTAAGAATGAAGTTTTACTGCTCAATCTCCTTTCACCAAATGGCAGGTTTGTATAATTTTTGGTGGTGCCCAGAATGGGTCCAAGCCCCCATCCCTCCCCCTACCTAAGGCTCTGGGAAGGAGTTTGGATGCAGGATGGAGTGCGGGCTCTGGAAGGACATTTGGGTGCACTCTGGGCTGGGGCAGGGTGCGGGAGGGGATGAGGGGTGTGATGCTTACCTTGGGTAGCTCCCAACCCTCTAGCAGCAGTTCCTAGGCAGGGTGGGGAGAGGTGTCTCTGGGTGCCACAGCCCACAGCCACTGCCCCCGCAGCTCCCATTGGCCACAATTCCAATGGCAGTCGGTGCTTGAGGAAGGGGAAGCATGCAGAGACATCCCCCACCCCTGTGGGGCCACAAGGAAGTTCTGGCCACTTCCGAGAGTGGCACGCCATGCAGAGCGAGAGCAAGCAGGAAGTCACTTTAGCCTCGCTGTGCTGCCAATGGTTGCCCCTGGGCCCTTTTAAATCGCGCGAGGATGGCAGGCGGGGCCAGAAGATGCTCCAAGGGAGGCACGCTTAATTGGCAGGCAGAGCCAGAGGAGAGACCTGGCCCCGAACATTGGTGGATCCAGGCCCCTGTGCTCTGAATATTCCTGGAGCACAGGTACCACGGGCCCACAGAATTCACCACCCCTGCCACTTGGGAGACACATTCTTTACAATTTTATTTTGGTAACCAAATTCAAAGTTAGCTGATCTTTAGGACAATAGCTAGAGACTCCAAAAAGCACACCAGTAACTTCACTTTACTAATCTACTTTATGTGGAAGGCACTCATATTACAGGGATGGGCAGCAGGATGGTAAAGTAAAATACTTATTCAAGTAAACTTATAAAAGCTTGAAATAAAAACTTTAGTTTGAGCTCTCCAAGTGCTTTACTAACATAAGACCAGAACAAACCTTTGAGATGTGTAATTAAAATCTAACTCCAAAAATGGGCAACAAACCACAAGTAAATAACAAACAAAGTTTAGAAATAGGCCCCAAAACCAGGGTACAGTGTATGGATTATAGCTATTACACTAAATCAGTGGTGGGCAACCTGCGGCCCATCAGGGTTACTGCTGGTGGGCCGTGACAGTTTGTTTGCATTGACCATCCCATTGCTCAGGAACGGGAACAGCACTCTGCGGCCACTGGGAGCTGTAGGTGGTCGGGCCTGTGGACAGTTGATGTAAACAAGCTGTCGGGGCCCGCCAGCAAATTACCCTGACAGGCTGCCCACCAGTTTGCTAAATAGATCCTCTTGGCACCAATTTCTATCACATTGCTGAAGGGACTAGAAAGTGAGAAGACAATTAGACAGCTCGAGAAACACTCACTCATCCATTACATTCTAAGTTACATGCGCTCACTTGAAATTAATGAACTGAAAAGCCAGGCTTGTACAACCAAAAAGCCTTCAGGCTACATATAAAGTACTAAATTAATCCCTAGTGCAATTCTTGACATCAGTGGAGCTACTACATGGAATATTTTTGCCCAAAGGCCTTGTTAGTGAATACCTAAAATTACTAGCTGAAAAATTAAGAGGAAAAAAATAGATATTCACACACACACACACTTTGGGCATTTGACAACAATGAATACATACTCACTCAAAGTAGGGAAAGTTCATAGCAAAAAAACTTAAATTTTTAAAACAGCACAACAACTGGCAGAGAGTACTCATTCTTCTAAAAATTACATTATTAGAGTTAAAAAGAGGTATACTTTTAAAATGAGAATAGCGCCATGATGGTTTTAATGTCAGCATGAAAAAAGACATATCCAAATATTAAGGTATTGGTATTTTCTTTCAGACTAAAGCAGCGGTTCTCAAACGTCTCAAACTGAGACCCCCTTACGACGACAAAAATCACTACATGATCTGGGAGAAAAGGGGTCTGGAGCCTGAGCCTCACTGCCCCAGGCTAAAGCCCTCAGGCTTTGGCATTAGCCCTGAGTGGCCGGGCTTAGACTTGCTGGGGCCCACGCCTAACACTGGCCCTGATGATCTCATTAAAATGGGATCCTGACCCACAGTTTGAGAACCACTGAACTAGAGGAAGGCTTTCATGAAAGCAAATACATAAAGGTGGGAAAGAAAGACACTGATTGCCATGCTTTAGGGCTTCTGAGAAACCCTACTTACTTGTCAGTAATTTGAAACAATTACAGACATTGAAAGTTGTTTCATTCCAGCCCCCCAGAACTACCTCCAAACATTTTAGAGAGAACTTCACCCAAAACCAAACACAAAACTAACTGTATTAACGTAAACTGACATTAAAATGTTGACTCAGCCAGGATACTTAGAATAAAAAAAATGAATTAAGGGTTCACTCTGGCATCCAAAACGTTTAAGAACACTCACATTTGGAACAAAAACAAACTGATCAAACATTTTAAAGTAATCTGAAGACCAAAATTTATTTAAAAAACCTGGTTTATCTCACTTTGCGAAGCAAGATCTCTTACCCATTGGTCCTACGTTTTGAATCTGAGTAGTTGACAATACAGGTACAGTTTTCTTCTGTCCAGAAGTTGCAGCAACAAAAGCCTGTCCACTTTTAACAGCAGCTGTTATCTGCACTGCCTGTTGCTGTGCCTGCAGGATTCTGGTAGGACAAGACTGCTGTGGAAGAGGTGCTTTAAAAGGCACCAGTATTTCTTTGTTGGTCTGTACCTAATGGGCATGAAAATTAGAATGTTCAACCAATTGCACATTTGTCAAAATACACTTCCAAATTTATAAGTTAACAAAGTTGTAGGAGAATACATTTACAGTGTATTTTATGATAGAAGACTGCATCCAAACATACTTCCACCATCTCTTCTACCTTTCTTCTCAAAGAATTTATTTTCCAACAAGACAAGCTACAGGGCCAGATTCTCAGCAGGCATAAGTCAACAGAACTCCACTGAAGGCAATGGAGCTCAACTAATTCATACCAGCTGAGGTTCAGGCCGTATAGTCTTTATATATTTTTTTAAATCCCACATTACTAATCCAAGCAACTGCAAAGTAACCTAGCTGATATCAAACACCAGGACAAGGAAAGGGCGGGGAGAAGGGGGGGGGGGGGAGAGAGAGAGAGAGAGAGAGAGAGTCTCCAAGATACCTAGGACAAAGAAACAACAAAGGACTTTAGAAATTCAGGTCACCATTTTATAGGCCATCTAAATACAAACTGAATGGCAGCTTTTGGAGAAGAGGCACAACATGCCTCCTATATGAAAGTAAGCAGTAAATCACAGTTTGCATATGTTTCCCAGTGATCTTCAGATAAAAACCTGTGGAGAGCATATGACCAGTAACTCAAACGGAAAGTAAAAAAAAAAACACCATGCACAATACTGACAAAATCCTCACAAGACACCCTTAAACCAACAAGGCCTACCCTGCAGTCATCCATATGCAAACTCACACTTGCTGAAAAATGTTACAGGATTTTATTTGAATCTATTCAGTTTTAAAAAGTTATATACACGAGTATATATTAGAGAGAGAGAGAGAGATGGTGCAGTTGGCCTGGGATACCATAGTAGATGTCAAGCAGAATTAGGGTGACCAGACAGCAAGTGTGAAAAATCAGGACAGGGATGGGTGTGTGTGTGTGGAAAAATAGGAGCCTATATAAGACAGACCCAAAAATCGAGACTGTCCCTATAAAATCAAGACATCTGGTCACCCTAAGCAGAATATCAGATTAAATGTGAAATACAGTATGTTTCATCCCTAGAAGATAAGGATAATTAACCTTTTATACAACCTTGAATCAGATTACATTTATCAGTGGAGTTAGGTATATAGTACAGTACATAGTACTGAAGAATATTAGTCAGTAAGAGACTAGATGTTGAGACTCTGCCACACACACTAATTTGTACTTCACGTTTTACATTTCATACTAAGAACCAAGCTCAGAACTTTTGTTTCTCCTGTGGCTGATACCATTAACATCTGAAGGCAGTTCCCCATAATGGGTATGACAACAGTAGCAGAATAAATCCTCCAGTCCTGTAATGCAAGCCTCAACTGAAGAGTTCTAGCATATCTTAGTTCTAGAAACAGGAACATTCCAAATACCATACAAATACAGGCCTTAAAATATTTTGTAATTAAAAGATCAACTATTGGAAAGAAATGTATGGCACTGCTTGCTCATCCTGTGTATATAAAATACAATTTATTTTTAAAAAAGATCATGCACTGTGTATCAGGACTCTTTCAGCTGAAGGAGGTTCATTCATAAGTCAGAGAGCTCAATGAAGTATAATTAAGTGTTGTGTTTTCAACAGTTATCTCAGGACATGCTTAATAAGCAAGCAAGTAGTCCCAATGACCTTCAGTGGAATGATACTCACTGTTTATTATTAAGCAATTGTTCGAATGCAGTTCAAAAGAGAAAAAAAGTGTCCATATACAACATAATACATCTCTACCCCGATATAAAGTGACCCAATAGAACGCGGGTTCGCATACAATGCGGTAAAGCTCTTACATGCTGCTCTGAGCAGCGTGTTAAGGGTGCCGGGCCAGGGCTGAGCAGTTGGATAAGGGGCAGAGCGTCTCGGTGGTGGTCAGGGGCTCCCTCCCCTCGCCCCAGGCCCAGCTGTGCCACTCAGGGGAGGGGACTTGGGGGAAGGGATCCCCAGCTCACCCACTGGCAGTGACAGATGCGGAGCAGCCCAGCCCCAGCCCGCTCTACTACACCAGCTCCCAGCTGCAGTGCTCCACTTCCTGCAGCAGGTGAGTGTGGGACCCTTCCCCAACCCCACCCCAGCAACACAGCCGGGATGAAGGCAAGGAAAGTGTCCTTTCCCCAACCTCCCCGCACTCACCGGCAGTGGGAAGTGGAGCACCGCAGCTAGTAGCTGGCAGGGCCGGCTTTAGGAAGTGCGGGGCCCAATTCGAACAGTTTCAACGGGGCCCCGGCAGGGATGACTAAAAAAACCAAACCAAAACAACAACAAAAAACACCTGTAGAAAAACACGTGGGGCTTGTATTCACCAAGTAGTGGCTCGGAGTCTTCGGCGGCACTTCGGCGGTGGGTTCTTCACTCGCTCCAGGTCTTTGGCAGCACTGAAGGACCCGCCACCGAAGTGCCGCCGAAGACCCAGAGCAAGTGAAGGACCCGCCACCAAAGTGCCACTGGAGACCCAAAGCGCTGCCAGGTGAGTAAAAACTAAAAAGGCGCCTCTAGCCAGGGAAGGGATTCTCACTGGATGCGGGGCCCTCTTAGGCGTGGGGCCCGATTCGGGGGAACTGGCCTAAAGCCGGCCCTGGTAGCTGGTGCAGTGGAGTGGGCTGGGGCCACATTGCTGCGCTTTCTGCTGCTGCCGGTGAGTGCCGGACAGGGGGTGTGGATAGGGGTTGGAGCAGTCAGGGGACAGGGAGCAAGGGGATTGGGGTCCTGGGGGTGATTAGGGATGGGATCTCTAGAGGGGGCATTCAGGGAACAAGGAACTGGGGCAGGAGGGCAAAGCAAGTTCAATATAACGCCGTCTCACCTATAATGCAGTGAGATTTTTTTTTCGTCTCTCGAGGACTGCATTGTATCGGGGTAGAGGCGTACAGCAGGATCTCTAGCAGGTAACAGAAGCTTTCAACTAGGGTGTTCAAAAACAAAGTTTTGCTACTGTTTCCAAGTTGATGCTGTAATTGGAACTTATGAACACAGCATTTATGTATATTTGTATTACAACAGTTTGGTAGAATGGCTCGTGTCTGCCAGCTCAAAATGGGCCACCCTCTTCCTAAATTAGAACAAGTTGTGAGCAAAATTACACATTGGAGTCAATGGCACCCTACATTTAATACTTTCTTCAATTTATTCTGACAGCCTGATCTACACTGTGGTGGTAGGTTCACTGTTTGAGAGCTCAGTGAAGCAGAAATATACATCTCAATTTGCAGGCCTACAGTTCAGTCACTAGTAGTCTTGGAGTTTGCTAATGTTAATTGTAATTTATAGAGGTTAAAGAAAGGATTTACAAGTAAGAATTTTCACTAAAACTGAACACGAACTTTTAGCTTAACATATCTCATTTAAGATGAGCCTCAAAAGGAATTAACTTTAAGTTGAAGATTAGTAAAAAAAATACTAGTTATTTAATTGTTGATATAATATAGGCATATTGCTCAAAAATTCCCAGAAGAGAAAAAACTCACATCAAATTTTGCAGTGTGCGCAATTCTCTTCTTCTGCCCAGAAACCATATTTGTCTTGGTATCCAATGTATCTACTTCAACATGAGCTCCAAGAGCCTATTAAAATTAAGAATAAAAGACAATATAGTTTTTTTTCTTTTATTAGCTACACAATGTACAAACTGCTTTGACTAAATGTCATAATTCACTAGTTAGGCTTTCAGCTGTTCCAACTAATGGAAGAAATCCAAACATTTCCAATCTAAAGTTGCAACAACTAAAGTATGTACCTTCACCAAGATTAAGCTACAAGGACTTCATCTTTATGTTCACATGAAAAAGATAGTATATTTTCATTATTAGAAATAATTTTAATAGCATAAGTAGATTTTTCAAAATATAGAGTCTCCTACAAGTCAGTCTGTTTAGTAAAAGTACTAAACTTGAGAAACACATCAAATAAAAAGGTTATGTAGTTAATCCAAAATTTACTAAGCCTAACACATTTTAGACTTCCCATACACTGCATGTGGCCACTTCTAAAGATAAAACACTATTGACAAAAATGTTTTTAAGAGTCTCCACTAATTTTGGATGCCCAACTCAAGCATTTAGTGCATAATCTTCAAATATGCTAAGCAGGGAAAGCTCCCAATTACTTGAATCGGGGTTGACTGTGCTCAACAGTTTTGAGTATTTGGTCCTGTGTCTCAGTCTGAGCACATAATATTAGTGGACATTTTCCAAAATGTGGATCTATATGATTAGAGAAAACACTAGTAAAAAGTATTACAGAATGTATGGAACACTTCTCTCTTTGCATCCCCATGAAGGAGGGAAGTGCAGATGTACAACTAAATGTACTTCACCTGCTTAGCAATTTCTTGCTTCTGTGCTTCGCTTTCAACGAACTCATTGAAAATTCTCCGGCATTCCTCTATAGGGTCATCCGATTCAGAGAGTTCAGTATCCTCTTCACTACACTCCATGTCTTCTTCTGAAGAAGAATCTAATATAATTATTTCACTTTCTTGGACGGTAGTGTTCATAGTATTACTACTACCTTCTCCACTACGGTTTTTAGTCAAGAGATCTTCATCAAGACAAATTTTCTCACCCAAATTCAAGGGAGTGCTGGGATGAATGGGTGCATTTCCCAACACTTCATTTTCTCCATTTTCATGTATGAACTGAATTTTTCCTATATTTACAGGTAATTTTTTACAAGCCTCTTGTGCAGTTAGCACAGTTTTGTGTTTTGAGCTGGCTTCAAAATACAGGCTAGTTTGGACCTCTCTCTTGCAACTTGGTGTGTTTTTATCTTTATTAGTACTCAATTCTTCAACAGATGTTTTCACTGATATTTCACTCTTTGGATCTTCTTTCTTTAAAGTTTCATTCTGCATCTGTGCCTTAATATGAGAAATTGAAGATATATTATTTTCCTCAGAGACAGTAAAAGGTTTTCTTTGTTCACAAAGGTTATTTAAAGACTTCAAAGCATTAATTTTCACATCAGGCAAATATGCACTTTGAGTTTTTGGTGGTGTTTTCACTGATTTATCAGGGTTGCTTATATCTGCATTGTCATCCTTTTGCAGAGTTACAGTAACTTCTGATTGTTTTTCCTCAATATACTTAAGAGGATCTTCTCCTATGTTACCATTCTGCAGATTTTCTGCACATGTTATAGCAACTTGTTTGTTTTCTTCCCTATTCCAGTTTTTAAAGTTCCTACTTATTCTTGGCTTCTTAGTGACAGTCAATGGTGGAGCATCAATAACCAGAACATCATCATCATCAGATTCTTGGAGCTTTATTTCAAGCTTGATTGGTGAATAGCTTCTTGATCTCTTCTTTGGGGATCCATGCCGATTTCCACATGGAGACATTTTTGGAGACTCCATGGGAAAATCAGCAAGAGGCATTTTCACCCGCTTAAATTGCTGTGTGTCATTTTCCTGCTCTTTCATTATCGAAGAGCTGAGTAGGCCTGCAGAATAATTTAGCAGTGGATCATATTCAAGGTCAGTTGCTGGACAACTATGGTCAATGACATATTTACTGGATACCAAATGACAGCCTTTGCTAGAGTACTTAGAGACTGGAACTACAAGACATTTGTCTTTTGTAAGAGAGCTATGCAGACCATCACCATCTGGGGAAGTTTTATTTCCTTTAACATCATTTGTTTTAGATGTCAGAGAGTTTTTAGGTATTTCATCTTGCAAATTATACTGCGAGAGTTTCTTCTGCCCTTCTGCAACTTCAGTCTTGACTGACTCAATTGCTTTTTTGATTCTTTCCAATTCTTGTATACTTTTACCCAGCTCTGTTGATGGAAGAAAATGTCATTTATTGATCTCTCTTAAAAACTACAAGTATTAAGTTATGATTTCACAGAGTTCAGCTGAAAAATATCTTCTACATAATAAATATTGCAGTCTGTGGCAAAGCTCTACAAATATACAGGTTTATGATCCAGACAACAGTTTTGTTATTCAGTCACTTAAATTATGTTTTTAAGCTGTTATATTCTGAACTTTTATAAGTTTCAAGACAAGCATATCATCTGTAAGTTCAGTATCAGCTCAAAGACGGCTTGAAACTCCAATTAGTATTGTACTTAAACATAATTTGGTATACCAAAAAGCATTCGGTATACCAATCTTTTTAAACTATTACAGATATTGTTCTTTGTTTTTTAACTGCATTTCAGTGGAGCACAAAGTACACTGAAACCTCAGCTCTAAGGCGAGCTTCTTAAAGTGGTGCTGCTGCAGTGTATCCAGGGGAGTGCTCTACTGCAATTGAGTAAGCAGTAGACACAGAAGGAATGAGTTGATCCTTCATTCTCTTCCCTGTCTCTGGTTGGGCACTACTGACAACTGGATTCTGCTAATTTTTCTTTTTCTCAGCCCTATGATGAAGTGCTGCTTAGTCTGTGACCCCTTTGTAACACCCATGAGCTTGGACTCCCATGGGTTGAAAATTTACGATCTCCTCTAATCATAAATCAACTGTAAACATGGAAATCCAGTTGCACTAATCTGGAAGTTAAGTCTTCCATCATGGAGGCAAGATAAAGACTTCATGGGGTAAGAGTCACTCATGGCTCTCACATATAACACAATTGTCCTAAAAAGGTAAAACGGCAAAGGATCAGTAAGAAGCACAATCATTTACAACCCCAAATTAATAAAAGACTATATGCTTAAAACTGTACACATCTAAAATAAGACTGGGAACATCCAGGTACACTCCCTATTGTCTTTAAGCACTAATTAATGTTATCAATTCTTTCAAGGGAAATAGATTTCAGAAGGAAAAAATTAGTAAATCAAATGAAAAAGAAACTACATTTTTATTTTTTAATTATCTGAAATGCAATTCAAGTTTTTAAAACCTACATTTACAGCATTCTTTTGTTATTTGGGGATATTAACGTGGTCAAGATTAAGTTTTACTGTACACCTTTAAATGAATTTAGCTCACTACTGTACAAACAGCCCAGATTACCCACCAAGTTACACACTACCATTTGTCATGCAACAATCAACTCAGAAATTGACACAAGTGTCTGAAAATGACAATTCATAAGAAGAACAAAGTTCCTCACAGAAAAGTCATCAGAGTGTAAAAACAAACCAGGTGTGACAGATGTTAGTCACATTGCTTAATGCACTACTGAAAGGCACTCAGATATTACAGTGCTGAAGGTGGCATAAAACCCATCTGGAACATCACATTCCCTATGAAGTTCTACTAGGCTCTTCACGAACTGACATACTCCTACCTGGAAAGCATTGCTCACCTTCAGAAAAGCTGTAAATATTTACAATATACCTTTACCCTTCCTCAGAAAGACTATTGCTCACAGGAATAGCTCAAGGTTAAAAAAACCCACACACTTAAAAACCAAGTTTTGAATCCAGAAAGCATCTCCAACTTCTATTTATGCCACAGGGAGTTACAGGGGTTCAACATCTCTCAGAATCAGCCCTCACATTTTCTATGTTGCTAACCAAAACCGGGAGAAACGCAAGAATAAATGCTAGAAAACGCTAATCATTTTATACTTAATTTCTAGGCAATTCACTCTCTGGTTTTCATTCACCACCACAACAATATTGCAGCAGAGACTCTGCAGAGAACTGCATTTTATTTTAGTTTCTATTTTTTTTAATAGTATAATTGAAACATTTCTATTTCTTTTGCTGGGGCTACATTTAAAATTCTGAGAAAGAGGCAAGAAGAGGGGCTATGTGACCACCAGTAATTTATTTATGAAGCCACCAGATGACACTCTACTATATTTAACCTGCACACTGAAACCAAGGCTCTGACTCAGGTTTGAGCACATGCCCCTCTTTTGTCCAAACACAAATCAGTCTGACACAGGTCAATAAACATTCAAGATTTAGGTCCTAGGACCGTGCCACAGGCTGGATCAGAGCACAAACTTCCACTGAGACTCAATTCCAAGCCCTAGCCCTGTTTTGCAGCATGGACTTGACTGAGGGTGGCATTGCTCAATACAGACACATTAGCACAGCTGCACGACACGGGCCCAGCAAGTACAAACCCAGGCTTAAAATGCAGCGTGGACACTCAAATGCAGGCTTGGAAACACTGTGTCCCACATTGCGCCCACATGCCACAGCTTACAATGCCAACTTATCCTAACTTAAGCCTTGAGTAAACAGCATTATGGGGTGCATCTAGCCAGCTACAGCTGCAGTTAAGAGCCAGGTATCTATGGCGGGGGGGGGGAAGAGAAGAGAACCATAGGGCAGCAACTGAGGCCGTGGCAGCCATCCCTTAAGACTTGGCTAGCGGTGACATGGCACTGCTGTGCTGTGCTGGTGTGGAACCAGCGCCATGGGCTACTAGTCACCACAGGGCATGGGTGGCAGTCAGAGACACAGGTACCAATCCCAAGGAAAGCCCCCCGCCCCATAGCTCCACTGGCGGTTCCCAGTGCAGTCAGGAGGCACAGCCCCAGGGGGCCTGCCCCACACAGCAGGGAGCAGCAGGCTGCAGCAGGCTGCAGAGCCCCCAGAAAGGCTGGGGGGCCAGGGGTGAAGTTAAGGGATGACTAAGAGCCAGCACAGACTGGGGGGTCCAGGCACCCCCTGCCTCACAGCATCCCCCAAGGGGGATGGGGAGCTCAGTGGGGTCCCCGACCCCCTCGGGCCTCTAACAACGTGGGCAGCGCCCCCGTCCTCACCCATGGCAGGGACGTCACTCAGCGGCTGCTGCTGCCCGCTCCGTCCCGCCTCGTGCCTATACTGGCAGTGAGGCCGCGGGCAGCCAGCGCCCGAGGCGCCATCGAAAGGGCAGGAAAAGCCACTGAAGTAACCCGCGGAGCGCAGCATCCCTGCCCCGTCCTCAGCCAGGCGGCGCGCGGCCCAGCGAGACTCCCGCGCGCGGAGCCGGCCGTTGGGGGCGGCAGGGCCAGAGCCACACACTTCCCCCCGCGGCGGGAAAAGGCCAGCGCCCGCAATAACTGCCCTTTCCCGCCCCGGCTACGCCCTCTTCCCACAGCTGCGGCTGGTCAGCCTCCTCGGTATTTATAGAGAGCGGGGGCGGGGCCCGCGGCCCCGAGTTCCCGTTAAGCCGCTGGAACCGGAGCGGGGCGGAGCCTCCCGGGAAAGGAACGTTCGCAAACTTCGCTGAGCCTCGCGCCCCCGTGGTTGTTATGTTACCTGCTGCGCGTGGAAGCCGCGGGCCTGCAAACCTAGGATGCCCCATTGCGGCGTGTGGCGTAGAGCCACAGGGCAGCGGGGGGTGATTTACAGTGGGGGTGCAAGGGCCACGGGCGGCAGAGCTGCTTCCAGTGTCCCTCTTGCAATGTAATTTTTAACTGACGAAACAGTGTGTGAACAGAGTTGATTTCAGTGGAAGTTAGAAGCTTGGATTCTTGTGTGGCTCTGGGCATAAGGTACTAATCAAAGTGAATAAGGTGAAAGAACCTGGCCCTGGGTTAACAGGGTTTATAAAGTATGCCCTTTTCAGTCGTGAATTCCCCTTTACCCTCGTGTCAGTGGGAGATTTGGGACAGTCAGAAGTTTCAGAACATTTTTAAACGATTAAGATAACAGAATAACAACGTGAATGCTGGTTTAATTGTTGGTAGCAGTAAACCTTGAGAGAAACAGCTTGTTTTGTCAGTCACCAAGAAAGTTGTTATATTGAAGATAGCGTAAGATAAAGGCAAAGAAACTCCTTTTGTATTTGGGACACTTAAATCAATACTGGTGGTTTTGCACTGAAAGTTCATTGAAGTGGAAAGATTTCCATAGTCTTCAGTCAGCTTTGGATCAGACCCTAGTTAGTGTGGTTCAACAGATAGACAGTATTTTAAATCCTTGTGTTGTCTTCAAGGGGTTAAATTCAGTTTGGGTTTGGAAATCCTACGTTTTTATTGACCCTTCACTTAAAAAAAATATATCTCAAGGCAGTCCCCCTAGAAAGATCATGCCTATAACACTTTTCCTTCCCCTCCCTCTTCCACAGGGCAGTCAGCGCTATCAGCGGTAGAATCACACAATCTCGGCTTTAATCTGCTGCTTCTATTTGGTAGTAGCAGGGGTACAGATGTGATAATATGGGTAAGGATGAAAAAAGGGGAAGGTAAGACACAAATGGGACAGAGTGGCAGGAGAAGACAAAAAGGAAGGGGAAGCTAAGCTAAGCTGCTGGAATTGAATGTTAATTTATAACCAAATATCAGGGTAGCCATGTTAGTCTGAGGTTTTTTTCCCCACGAAGGCTTATGGTAAAGTGCCACTGGACTCCTTGTTGAATTTATAACCAAGATCATTTCCTGCAAGGAAGTAGGTTTAGGACCCTGGTTGAAATCTTTTCTATATCTATTTATAGTCTATTATTATTGTTAGAATCTGTAAATTGTTTTCTCCAACCTTGCAGAGTCTGCTTTATTTCAAATAGTAGTTACCATATTTTATAGAGGGAGTTAGGTCCAGATCGTCAAAGGGATTTAAGTGTCTAATTCCTGTTGATTTCAGTGGAAGTTGGGTACCAGCTTCGAAGCAGACTACTCAGTATTTAAGGAGGGCTCTAGGGAGAGGACCTATAGTACTTATAAGTTTAAACATTTAAAATAAGGATTAATTTGGTGTTTAAAAGTATATATGTGGTTCCCGCTATTGCAGGGGTGGGCAAACTTTATGGCCCGAGGACCACATCTGGGTGGGGAAATTGCATGCAGGGCCATGAATGTAGGACAGGGGCAGGGGATTGGTGTGTGAGAGGGGGTGCGGTGTGCATGAAGGGGCTCAGGGCAAGGGGTTGAGGCAGAGGAGGAGTGAAGGGAAGGAGGTTGGGGTGCAGGGAGGGTGTGGAGTGTGGGAGGGTGCTCAGGGTTGGGGTGCAGGGGAGGTGTGGGCTGTGGCGAGGCTTGCGGGCTCTGTTGTGAGGACAGGGATGAAGGGTTGGGGGCAGGAGCGGGTTCGGGGCTGGGGCAGGGCGTTGGGGTGCAGGGGAGGTGTGGGCTGTGGCGAGGCTTGCGGGCTCTGTTGTGAGGACAGGGATGAAGGGTTGGGGGCAGGAGCGGGTTCGGGGCTGGGGCAGGGCGTTGGGGTGCAGGGGAGGTGTGAGGTGCAGCAGAGGTCTCGGAAGGGGGTTGGAGTGCAGGAGGGGTGTGGCAGGGGCTTGGCAGGGGATTGGGGTGCAAGGTGCAGGAGAGGTGTGGGGGTGCAGCAGGGGATTGGGGTGCGGGGGAGGCATGGGGCTCGGGCAGGGGGTTGGGGTGCAACATGCAGAGAGGGTTGAGGTGTAGGCTCTGATCTGGCACCACTTACCTGGAGCAGCTCCAAGGTGGCAGTGGCATGCACTGGGGCCAGGGCAGGCTCCCTACCTGCCTGCTCTGGGCCCATGCCACTCCCAGAAGCGGCCAGCAGCACCTCCCTGCCGCACGCAGAGCCCTCTGCCCCCTCTCCTCCAAGGGCCAAAGGGACATGGTACCGGCCCCTTCTGGGAGCAGCTCGGGGCCCACAGCACCACAGGAGTGGCAATCCCAGGGGCAGGATCCAAAGCCCTGAGGGGCTGGATCCGGCCTGTAGTTTGCCCTCCCCTGCTCTATTGAGAACCATCAAATTGCATTGCACCCTTGACTGTTCCGATAGGAATTGGATATTAGCATGATACCTTTGAGCTGCATGGTCCTACAGTGTTTTACTGCTGTACCTACGTGGAGTCCCACTGACTCCAGTGGAACACCACCCGCACTCAACAAGTTGGGGTCTACATACAGGAATGCTTCTGCTGAAATGCACCCATAACTTACAAAAACATTTATTAAACCTAGGTTGTGACATTGCATTCCATATGTTTAATAAAAATGTTTATACGTGTGGATATGATGTAACTGGAATATGCTTTATGCAAAAGTTCTCTTGTGAAATATCATTACAAAGCTTATGATCTGCTAAGTGTGTTCATTCTCTTTGTATGTATGTATTATTCTTGTATCTAAAACTAGAAATATAAAGTATAACTCTGAGGGCCTATTATAATTATGCAAAGTGTGGGCCAATAATGATGGTTTAGAATCTTGATGGCTCCCATTGTCTAGCACAATTGACTGTAAATGGTTCTGATTACCTGCAAGTCTCCACTGCATATGTGTGGACCAGTTATGAAGAAATGGCCTAGTTACCAGCTGAGCTGGACCTAACAAGGTTTGTACTGGGGGAAAGGATTGGGCCTAGACCAGGTAGGAATCTAGTCTGTAAAAGAAGCTTATGGGAACATCTCTGAGGGGGAGATTTACTTGTACTCAATTTCTTAATGTATTAGGCTTAGACTTGTGTGTTTTGTTTTATTTTGCTTGGTAACTTACTTTGTTCTGTCTGTTATTACTTGGAACCACGTAATCCTTAATAAAATCACTTTTGTTTATTAATTATCCCAGAGTAAGTGATTAAAACCTGGGGGAGCAAACAGCTGTGCACATCCCTCTATCGATATCATAGAGGGCGGACAGTTTATGAGTTTACCCTGTATAAGCTTTATACAGAGAAAAACTGATTTATTTGGTGTTTGGATCCCACTGGGAACTGGGTGTCTGGGTGCTGGAGACAGGAATACTTGCAAAGCTGTTTTCAGTTAAGTCTTCAGCTTTGGTGTCATGGTTCAGACCCTGAGTCTGTGTTGCAGCAGGCTTCCATGTCTGGCTCAACAAGACAGGGTTCTGGAGTCCCAAACTGGCAGAGAAAATGGGGTCAGAGGTAGTCTCAGCACAACAGGTGACAGTACCCAGGGGGGGCTCTGTGACCGAACCCGTCACACAGGTATTCTTATTTGTCTCTCTCAGACTTGAAAGGCTATTCTCATTGAAATTCTCAGTGTCTGTTTCAGAAAATAGTTTAATGCTAATATTTTTAATATCTTTTTTGATACAAGATAGCTATTATTGAAAAAATCTTTCAAAAAGGTGATTTATTGCTTAGAGATTACATCATTACAAATCTATATATGCCCCTGGTATTGGCTTATATGGCCTTGAATTTACTTCACTTCACAAGGTCACTATAGTAAATCGCAACAACAGAGTTCCTGGGAAAGACTTCTTAGGTCTTCCTTTTGCCTACATGTAGCGTTGTGTAGATGATGGTATTTAAAAGCCAATTTTGTTCTGTTCCTTTCACCCGTGATTCTGAAGCACTTAGAGTATAGTATGCCTGCAAACGTTTGTGATCCAGACTTAATTTCAAGTCCCTTTCCCTTCTCCCTTTTCTATCAGAATTTAAAGTTAGCTCTGCCTCCTTCATGTAATTGCTAGTTGTAAACTTTAATGAATCACAAATGCATGCTATTTTTATAAAAGTAGCTGCAGCATTTTTTGTTTGTTTTTATACCAGCACATCAGGGTTCAAAGGTTTTGTCATCCTGCACTCAGCTGATTGGTTTATAGCTGGTTTTCACTTGTTTTTGAGGCTTTATATGAAGTAGCTCCACTGCGAGTTGATTCATCAGAAATTGATGATACATCATCTACTGACTTTATATTGGATAATATTCTTGTTTTTGAATGTCTAGACTGTGAATTGCTCCTTATCTCTGACAGTGTTTTTTCATCCCACATACTACTGTCTGCAGTCTTAGAAAAAGAAGAATCAGATACTCCTTCCAAAGGTTGAAAATAAGATAGACATGCCAGTCTCTGTTGCTCAGCATGAGTGGTGGAGGCATTACTAGAACCCCTGAAACACAAAAAGAAAAAAAAAATTACTCATTATGTTGAGAACAAACACTCTAGACATTCTTGGAGTTACATATAAATTACCAAGCTTCCACTTTTCAAGATTTTAACAACTAAGCAGGAAATTTAATGTATTTGATAAGAATGCTGTAGTACATAGACTTCCTAGATTTAACATCTGTTTGAGCATTTGTTGGTGATTTTCTTGCTTTTTGCCTGAAGGGGAAAATGTTACCAAAGTGATTGAATGTATGTGTGCCTTTTCCCAAACAGGAGAGAAAATAAAAGTTGGATTTGTTTTTATTTGATTGCTAAACATTTTGCACAGTTCTACATAAAATTGTAGTATCACTTAAATGTTAACAATAGCAACCTTACATCTTAAAACCTTTATGCATTTCAACACGTAATTCTTTTCTTAAAGCATATGTATTTCAACATGTAATTATCTTCAATATAAAAATATTACTCTTCACTGTTAAACTGCTTTACCACTTCTGTGCACTGGAGAAGAGCTAATATTCTATTAGAATATGAATACCTTAACAGAAACATATCAGGTGTGGAGGGCATTCTGGGGTCTAGGAGTACATCCTTGCTCCATATACATGGTGCATTAGGCAGCACTGTTACGAATAATTAGAAACAATAGGCTTACGTATAAGTCTGCTTATACTTCCTAGGGTAAAATCCTGAGCTCTTGAGGCGACACAAAAGAGCCATTGTCTAATGGGAAGTAGAAATAACTGAGGTCTCTTAACCTGGATATTGTCGCCAGCATTACACCAAAGACAAACTCAGCTATCCCATATGGGAACTCAGAGGTGCAATGGGGAGGCCTGTACAGAACAGGTATTTTCATCATAGCCTCCTCCCAGGACTCAGACTCCATGTGATAGGAAGACTTACTTTTTTTGTTTGCTGAACTGGCTGAGAGTCACACCACAGCATATCATAAATATTATTAAAATGATAAGAGTTGTAGATGATACAGCAAGCATTAGTATTTCCCTTACATCTTTTTTTCTTCCTACATTTGCTGCCTTCTTTTGAATAAGATCACCCTTATCCGACACTAGAAAAATAAAACCAGACCAATCAAATTCAAACAATGAATGCCATGTACATAGAAATGATGATTTTTTAAAAAAGATTATACCAGTAGGTTCTGCATCAACAAATGAGCAGACTGATAAAAAGGCTAGACGTGCCTCTGTACAGATCCCATGCTTGAAACCTGTTTATTTGACCTTTGCATTCACGACCAAAATTTAGCCCAAAGTGAAGATCTTCAAATCACTGCCACATCCAGATCTGTCCCAGAGGATGTTCTGGTAGAACTTTAACAGCCCCCAAGGAGTACAGAGATCTATGAACATTTTTAGTTTAATCAAAATACTTTCCCCTCAAACAAATAAGACCTTGTGTTCGTGAGTATTCTTGAGCTCTATCATCTCCATGATCCCAGAAGATTATTGTCTGGGAAATCAATAAGATTATAGTAAGTACTGTACTGTGTTCTTACTTGGTACTGGTTTAAAAAACATGTTTCTTGGGTGATATTCTGTCTCATTGAACTCAGGAGTTTGGTTATCCAGTTCTGCTGGAAAGCAAAAAAACCTGTGATGCAGTGAAAACACGGGTGATGTAATGTGCCCTGTTTCCCTACCCCCTGACATATGAAGTTAATTCTTTTGCTTCAGAATGGAAACAAAGACAATGTAATTTGAAGAGGCAAGGTGGATGAGATAATATCTTTTATTGGACCAACATCTTCTGGTGAGAGGAAAACTTTCGAGCTTACCCAAAGCTCTTCCGACCCACTTTGTCTCTAATATATCCTGGGACAAACATTGCTACAACAACATTGCATACAGTAATGTAATCTGCAAGCAGTTGACCATATTATAAATTATTTAATTGCAACTATTATAATAGATCTTGATTTGGTTATATCCTTTTGTATGTAAAAATTTAGGATCAGAGTCTCAGGTGTTGTAAATTGGTGTAACTTTGTTTAAGTCAATGGAGCTATGCTGATTTACATTAGCTGGAGATTTGGGCCATTGACTTCAATGGGGCCAGAATTTCACTGTGGCCTTTAGTTGTTGTGCAGTCTGTTTTTTGCTTGCACTGATTTTTTTTTAAGACCTAGTTCCATCTGGATTCTCTTTTATTTCTTCATTGCAATATGTTCTAATAAGCAATAGCAATCAGATTAACACATATTTAATTGACTTTTAGCACATACGCAGTTTCTAAAAGCCAATTAATTTCCTACCATAAGTGTTTTCAAAGGAGCAACAAAACTATTTGCATAAATCAGCCAGAAATTCTCTGTCTGTAGACTTTTACTAGCAGATAGATCTTTCAAAATTGGGTCCTTGTAAATGTTCACAGGTTTTGCTCTTAGATCTGTAAAAGGATGACAAGAATCTGTCAGTAGTACTTCAGTCATTGCACAGTAAAACCAATAGCAAGTAACTTATTTCCATCTGTTTAGGTCTGATACACAAGTTCATAATAAATAAGCATGTTGTAGAGCCATTTCTTTCCTTATGAGTTGGATTAAGTTTGGTCTTTAAAAATATTTTTGCTCAGGTGTTCTTTACATGGAAACAAAGGAAGTTAAGCTTATTTTTCAGAAACACTGAGGAGAAACAAATGACCATTTAGACACATAGTCATTTGCCTTGCCAAAGGCATGAATTCTTATGTTATTATTAGGAATTTTGCAAGTGAGCCCAAACAGAAAAAGAATATATGACTCGAAAGGCCAAATTATGCCTTTGCATACACAAGTGAGTCTTATTTACTACAGTGAAAGCCCCACATAGACCTTTGGGATTAAGGGTAATATGTTCCTTCGTGGTCAGCCCAGTTCCAAAATGGTGGTAATCTTTGGTTGTTCATAGAAGGAAAAAAATTAATGCCAGAGATACAGACTAGAGAATTCTTCAAGAATTTGGTGTGAGTGCATGTTCTAGGGTTTAAAGCACATGACAGAGTATCAGGAAACCTTGGTTCAGTTCCTTTCTCTGACTTGCTTGGATAAGTCATAACCTTTTTGTACCCCAGTTTCCCCATTTTTAAAATAGGGACAATAATACTTGCATACTTCCTGGGAGTGTTGTGAGGCTTATTTAACCCTTTACACTGCTTTGAAATCCTTGAACGAAAGGGGCTACCATAAGTACAAAACATTTTTATAAAATGTGGGTATGGTTATCAACTATGTTAGAGTCAATGTAGATATTTTGGAGTCAATGTAGATGTAGAATTACAGTCTCATTAATTCAGTTTTCTTTGTTAATTTCACTTTTGTCAATTGCATTCAGAATATTTTGAGAAGTCAGCATTGTTTTCTTGTGTAATTTATTATTACAATTATTTTAATTTGGCCATTTTAACTATGAAAAGATGTTTTGATGATTTCATCATACCATACCTCCACTAAGTGATTCCTCGACTGGGCCTTGAGTGATAATGTTGAGATAATGAGGTCCAAATTTGGATTCTAGAAAAAAGAGTTGCAAAGACTATTTACAGTTCAACACAGCCTTGTCGCTAACAGCAAAAAAAAAAAAAAGTTGTTGTGCTTGTGCTTATTCATAACAAAATGGGAAATGTTGAAGCAGCACTCCAATATCTCTTGACAGGATAGCACAATGTATCACTAGTACCCATATTTAATGAAAGAAAAATCTAAGAATCATTCAGTTACGTATTAGCATTGTCAAACAGAACTTTCGGTTTTAATGTAAAAGCAGCAAAGAGTCCTGTGGCACCTTATAGACTAACAGAAATTTTGGAGCATGAGCTTTCGTGGGTGAATACCCACTTTGTCGGATGCACGGTTTTTATGTATTACATTCTGTTGTCTGCAAGTCAAGACCTTTGTGCTGGTACAGCGATATACATAGCTCTTCAAACAGTAGAAAGAGAAGTTATTGTCCTTGTATTAGACATGACTTTGTTATCAACCTCCTTACCCATCATTTTGTCACCAATTCTTTCTTTTGTTTTTAGCTAGCTGAATCTGTGAGTTCTTGAAGTCAAGTACTGACTTGAATCCTCTAATTCAGGTCCTGTTTCTATTTATTGCTGTCCAGTTCAGTGCAAAATACTTGTATGTTATTGATGTCTCCTATTCCAAATGTGTGCTTTTGCAGAACCGACAACATGTGATCTAGATGCTACCTTCTTTTGGGCAAAGGGGAGGCGCCTTTCTTAACCTGAGGTTCACAGCAGTGAACCTGCTCCTGGAGTTATGTGCTTAAGCCAAGGCAGCCCTGTAGTGCAGTGTACTCAATCAGAATGTGGGCGGCCCAGGCCAGATCCCCTCTCTGCGTGATTTAGAGTAGGGAGTTGAACTCAAGTGAGTCCCCTAATCATCAGGCTATTGAGTATTTGGGGTAAAGGAGGGGACTCTCTCAATCTCTCCTATTGCAGCTGCTTCACTTTGTATACATAAATATTCACTGGGCCAGAGAGAGAGAGAGACTGACTTGTTAACCCACTGGTAAGGGCACTTCTCCTGGACTGCCAGAGAGTCAAGTTCAAGTCATGGCACCAATGAATACAACTAGAAAATCATGTCAGAGCAGAGTTTAAGTTCTTTTCGTTAGCATATTACAGTAAATCATTACAAGAGCAATACTCACAATCAAACGTTCCAGTATATTCTTACCTTCTGAAGGTTCGGCTTCAGAATTCTCTAGTTGTTCCTCTTCAGCTTTTTTGATAGAGAGCAATTTCACTAGAAGTTTAAATAACAAATAGGTTTGAGTACAAGAGGATCTTTTAAAGGTATGAAGTTACTATAGAAATGGACACTTGAAAAAATTCCAACAGCTAACTATAGGTTTTTGCCAGCCTATTCTTGCTGATTCTGTATTCCCATTTGTAGTTTTGGCAGCCACGTAACAGAAGACAGTGTAACTCATGCCCCTGGTCTGAATGAGGTGGGACGGAAGGACAACATGGCTTTTAGTTGAGATCATCTTTAATGTTTCTCCGGTATCAGCTGGTGGGGATGCTGATAGGTTTGTTTGTTTGGTTGGTTTTTTTGGGGGGCGGGGCGGGGGGGTTTATCACTGGTCCATCACCCTTTGTGTGAAGTAGCTCAGGCTGCAGAAGCACTGTGTCAGTACAGGCCAGCACAAATTCTCATTAACTTCAGTGGTTCATGATTAGATTGTAAAAGAATGTACTAAAGAAACAATTTGGTTATAAAATCTTTCCAATTTTGATCAGTGTGCACACACTGTCTTGTGTGTTGACAGGAAATTATTGTACAAATAAATGAGAACATTAAATGTAACATAAAACAGAGAGTAGTTTCCTAGCAGCAATGTTTGTTTTGTGAGACGAGTAAAGAAAGTTCGAAATAAAGTTTCTGGCTCCACAAAGTTCTCTTAGAGTCCTATAATTAAATATTGATCAAGGGTGTGGATTCCAAATGGTAAATGTACTGGATTTAAATTCCTTTTAGGCATCGGTCACCAACAACGCTGATCTCCAAATTAGCAGGGAAGAGGAATCTTCTGAATTTCCCAGTTAAATGAATGGGAAACCTGTGAGATCCCATTGCTTTTCTCTTCTCCCCGCAAGTCACACTGTACCACAAATGATTTCTGTATCCTTGCCTTTGAAACAAAATATTATACTAAAAAACAAAATGGCAATAGAATCCCTTCCCTTCCATCCACACAGCCCAAGAATAAGTTAATAGTTTGAGGCTATATTAGGATTTCTTATTTTAACATCCATCCATCTATCAGGTACATACATCACTGTCATGTCAGTGGTATCTGGGTGTCATGCAAGGAAATAAACTTTTTTTTCATTACTGCATGGTTCTATCATCCCTCCTGCCCCACTACTCCTAAAGTGCTTAAAAATTATTCAAGTCCCTGCATGTAGGGTTCTTAAATGGTGACTTCGGCTACTTACAGTACTCCCGTAAATTCTGCATACTGTTCTTCAGCATTAACACATCTTTGGACACAGGCGGATTTGTAGAAATGTCTAAATAAATTTTTAAAAATCAGTTAAATTCTTATTTTTGACATATAAGGCCACATTTTCAAAGGACAGCATAATGCATGTAACTCTGAAAAACACAACCTCCCACTTGCGAATTTGGTTAATGTATATCTAGCTACCAATGCAACTATCTGATTTATGGATGCAAGTGTGCATTTGTTGAGGCACAATAGGTGTATCGTTTTTGGGTGCAGCCACGGTACTCTCTTTTGGAAATTTGGTTTTTTACTGTTTTTTAACAGCCTACAGTACAATTAAGATATATGTTTTAAAGATTCAAATTTATAATTCTCCTTCTTTGCTTAGCCTTCTTTAGCTTTTGTAATCAGTTTTGTTCCATTCTATGGTACAGATATTAATTTAATAGCAGAGATTTTAATTATGGTAGTTTTGCTGAGAGACCTATTAAGTGCTGCATGATTTATTTAAAAAAATTACAGAAAGAACTAGTTTAAAGGAAATCTATATAAATCTATACAGTTCTTTGTCCACTGCATTACAAATTCATGTATTTAAAATGTTTTAGGGGTTAGAGCAATGCTACCTTACCTAAGCCATGATGGTACTAATTTAGTCAATGCTTAAATTTTACTAGCAGTAGGACAGGTACCCCAGGGATAAGGAAAAGACTGGACAACTGCTGTAGAAGGCTTATTTCCCCCTCAGTTGGGCGTTTACTAGTTCTTTGAAAGCCTGACAAATGAGAGAGGCTCTCTGGATCTCCCTGAGGGAAAGTGAGTCTATGAGCATCCTAGAGTGGAGTGTGTTTGGTTCCTTTGGAAGCGACTTCAATTCATTCCTGGATTGAAATGTTGGCCGCTTGTTGTCTGTCTGCATTATCATTTTGATTAAAGGTAGTTTTTCCCCCGACCGTGCTTTGCTGCACGTTTTCTCTTCAGCTAGTGTTGTGGCCACTCTCCTGCCATGATTCATGCACATAATGACTGATTATGTTTGGTACCTCAGGCTGAGATGTAATGTGTTGCATTCTTTCATGTATCTTTCGTATAATAGTGATGCAAACATTCTATTTCCATCCTATGCATAAGAACTAGGAATATTGCACCACCGTGGAACTACAGATTGCTGTTGCTAAAATATAACTCATAATATATGTATATTTATATAGTCCTAATTTGCAAAGGGATCCACAGTGAAGACTTTTATAGCATCCCATTCAGCAAGACTCTGTAGGGTGAGTTCTTTTGCATGCTAGAGGATTATAGAGAACAAAGGGTTTTTGCTTAATTGTGAACATAAATTTACTTGGAACAATTCATATGATATAAAAAAAAGGGAGAATTTCACTATAGGAGAACATTTTTAAAGCTGCAATTTGTGGGTGATTGTACTGACATTGCTGGTATATTTCTGCTGTTAGGTCTATTTTTTGGGGTCTTAAAACTTTACTTCACCTGTTTCTAAAAAGATCTCATGGTCCTCAGGACTTTGTACAATGTAGTTATTATCATCTTCCTCCTCGTCTTCCTCCTCCTCCAAGTCATTGATAGGTAATTTATGGTAGTCTAGAAAAATGGGACAAATTAGTTGTCAAAACTGTGATTATTTTTCTCACTATATTTGCTAACAATCAGAGACATGCTGTGAATTTTATTTGCGGCGACAAATGGATCTAAAAACAATACAATTCCATGGGCTCTAAAAATGCTAACAGTGTTTCTTTGGCAAAGATTGATGGTCAGAACATAAATTGTATGTATTTTAAATCCTGCATATTTTTCTGCACCCAGAATATTGATACTTTGAAATTGCATCCTGTAGTCCAGAGAAACTCAGGTGCAGCTTCCTACTTCATTGGCAACTCCTCTGGGCACAACATGCTGCTCAGAGCATTTCTAAATTTGATCAAGGAGTTCCTTTCATGCTGCTTGGCACAAGGAGTGCCGTACAGAAAGTACAGAATAATCTGTACCCCTTTCAATCTTTCCAAGTAGCAGGGACAAGGATAGGGATCATAGAAGGAAAATCTCTCAACCCATCCTCTTACCTACCAGAAGCCATTTATTTTTACTGGTATAAACTAGTGTTGTTCCAGCATTTCTAAAGAACTTCTTACCGTATGGTATTTAGGTGCAGAAGAGCTTGTAAATCGTATTACTTGTGGTCTCCACTTTGTGCCACCCCCCACTCACTTCCACAGGTAAATCATTTAATGGTACAGAACTGTCATCATGGTTCCTACTCAACCCCCCCTTCCAGCTGCTCCAGCAGGAGACCTGTCCAAGGCATACCTACACCATAGCAATCCATGGCTGCTTGAAATGGTCCTTAGGGACTCTTGACAGCTAGTGCAGTACAGAACAGCCAGATTTATAGAATATCAGAGTTGGAAGGGACCTCAGGAGGTCGTCTAGTCCAACTCGCTGCTCAAAGCAGGACCAATCCCCAGACAGATTTTTGCCCCAGATCCCTAAATGGCCCTCTCAAGAATTGAACTCACAACTCTGGGTTTAGCAGGCCAGTGTTCAAACCACTGAGCTATCCCTCTGATCTGCACTGGAAGAATAGCCAACCAGGTAGCAGAGGACTGCAAATATAACCTAAAACCACCTTTTGCTCCCTCCACTTTGGTGATGAACTGAGCATAATTTGGGAAAACTAGAGAATTGACCTGTGTCACATTTGCATCCTGCTACCTTAAGTATGTTGAAATTTGCCTTGAACACAGGAAGGACTTGAATCAATACATAGCACACATACAAGACACTGTACATAGAGACATTAAACTTGCAAGAGCATTTGAAGGATGTTTCAGCTGACAAATTGCAGGCTGGATGACACAGTCATAGTGCCAGTGGAAAACCAACTTGAAAACAGAAGCCTGGAACCACACAAGGACAAAATCAAGAAATGATGCAGAGAAGCTACGTAACCTTTCTATGACTTACCTAATATGACTGATTCCATATGTTAAGCCTAGAACAAGAAGTAACATCTGAAAACGACAAGTGGAATGCAATTCTGAGGTTCTTCCTTCTCTTTTAGGTTTAAAATAGAAGAACCAGATTTTTTACCCTCAAGAATCTATGGTTTTGAATGAGTGCGTAACAATTGTGTAACATCAAAATTATAGGAAATTGTGGAAGTAAATTCATGGAAGTCAAGACAGTTGAATTACCAATTTTGTCAATTTTTTAAAAGACCTGCAGCTGTGACCAGTCAGCTCAGTGTCTGTTTGGTTTTAGCACATTCTGATTGGTTAAGTGCTGAAGAAGCAAACAAGGTGGTAAAAATACACTGGACCCTCTCTAGAACGCAGGATTTGGGATCCATGCGCAGGACCACGTTAAAATGAAGTGTAATTAAAGTAAATTAAAGTAATTAAATTTGGGATCCATGGCTGCGACCACATTATATGCGAATCTGTGCTAGATAGACGCATTCTAGCGAGGGTCTGGTGTATATCAGTATCTGAGGGCAGATACAAAAGGCCTACTGTAGGGCCAACGATTTAGTAGATTAGGGACTCAATTATTGTGTTTATATTTTACTTATAGAATTGCATGCTTTTCAGATTGGACAATGTGTGTATCTTGTGAAGTGAATAATATGATATGGGTTTGGTATTTCCTTTAGTAAATCGTAGATTTTTTGGATAGTTTCAGAGTTTTGTTTTATTTTTCTGGGACAAGTTATTTTTTCAGGTTGGGGAAAATCACACCAACCTTGCCATTCAATAGTGCAGGAAAAGTGGTCGTACATTGATATTACAGTTAACACAAAGCAAACAAAAGAAAATATTACTTCATGCAGTGTGTAGTCAGCCAATGGAAATGACTGCTCCAGGGGATTATCAGCTCAAATACTGTGTCTGGATTTTTAAAAAGTTGGATAACTTTATGGTAAAAAATAATTCTTATAATTATGCGTGGTCAGAGAAGGATCATCCAACCTCATGCTTCAGAGCATAAGATAATTGTTGCCAGGGTCACGAAGGAATTATTCCCTTGCGTTCAGCATTACATGGCAGACTATGTGCAATAAAAATTCATTCACCTTCCTCTGAAGCAGCAGGGATTGGCATCACCCCAGCAGAGTACTGATAGATGCTCATTCAGTATGGCAGATCCAAAGTTCCTAAGGACCAAATTCTGTTGTTTGTGTCATGAAAAGAGTAGTGGAGTGGAGAGGTTCAGGGGCAGGCCTTGTACCATATGTATCAACTCAACAGAACCTTTGTGGTCTGCTCAGCATACTAGTCTGCCCTTTCTTACCCCATGACTGAGCTTTAGCAGCAGCATTCTGACTAGGTTCTGCAGAGGTGCAAAAGTGGGATTTTGGAGATGCTCTGCGCACTTCGTTTCTACCCTCCAGCACCCCAAGGGATGACTAAGCAGAATTTAGTTGTATATTTTCAAACAGACACTGCTAAAAGTGCCACCGAGGGGAACAGATTCCTTAAGATTTCTGGAGGAAAAAAAAACTATAGTAGTTTAAACAAAAACAACAATCAACTCCTGCCCCCCCAACAGGTCAAGGGAAAAATGCATTCAGTCTATTCCTAGAAGTAATAATAGACTTCCTTAACCATTCTCACCATATAGAGGTTTTGATGAGATCATACCTTTAGAAGATGAAATTAGCTTTTTGGTAGTCCCTGTGGAAATAAGCAGAGATAAAAAGAGAAAAAGTATGGGATTCATAGGGAAAACTGTCGTGCATCTAAAGTCATTAGCCTGGATCTGTCACAGTTTCCTCTTACAGTCATCGGTGTCACATTCCAAAGTAGATCATTGTGACATCACCATCGCTTTTAGAACCAGCACAGACCAATCAGAGAAGAATATGCATCTGAATTTCTGGAAAGAGATACCACAGATAACACTGGTCTACAATTTTTGAGAAGTCGTCTGCTTCAGAGATAAAATGTGCTATTTATTATGTATTTTGATGTGCTGAATTCAAATATGACAATTAAAACAACTGATTGGCTACTGTTTCTAAGATATTTAAGTTTTTACATTTTATGTCTATGTTATGTTGTAGAAGTAGAGTTTTAATCATTTAAATGTGTAACTAGTCTTTTCATGCTATTATGGTTGCTTTAGTGATTGATATATTCCACCTGTCCTGTTTACTGTAACACTTTTTAAAAATCAGCAAAAGGGTTTATATAAATAAAATTTAGTATGAAACAAAAAGCAAAAACCTATTACTGGTACATAGTTTAGTCCGTATTCAGTGTTCTACTCGGCCCTCTTGGCTGTCTCTTGATCATTAAATGGCGCATCTCTCTCACTGGTCCAGCATAGTTGCAAAGCATTGGATGGGGCTCATATGCCTCAAAGCGGATTTCTCATTGTTGCAATGTCCGGATGAAATCGCTTGCGTGCTCATCGCTCACTGCCCGCAGTTCCGGTGGAGAAATCTTAGCTGAGAGTCAAAAAATTGTATCTTTATGACATGTTTGCAACGCGAGAGCTTGTATGCCTTGAGGAGGTTTTCCACCAACAACGCTGTTAGTTGATCTGCCTTTTGTTTCGAGAAACATTTATTGCCATTAACTGATGCTTCCATCCGTCTTTTCCATTGACACGCATAGCATTTGGTCAATGCATCATTCGTCGAAGAAGTTCACGAATGCTAGCAGGACCACACAAAGACACTTCGGTTTACTCTCTGCTTCACTACCTAGAAAATTTCCACGGCTGAGTACTTGAGCTGGCTTTGGTTTAGTCAATAGTGCCTTGGCAAAGTCACTTACATCAGACCCCAGCTTGATGTTGTAGAAGGGGTACAAATCTCAAGGCTGATTCTCAAAAGTGTGGATGGCTGAACCCATTTTCCTCCCAGGCTCAGATGACTGTCGAGAGTGTCCAAAACTTTACATTGATGTATGGGAATCTCTTGCAACGCACTTCCATCGCAGAGAAAACCGACAGTTCACTTGTGATATCCAGTTCTGGCAGACAGCGGGAGAGGGGAGCACAACCTTCAAATCCCACAAAGCTCCATGAGTGTTGTATATGTTTATGCCACCTCAAAGTTGTTTCATATTTCATAGGTTTCCTTCATATGGACGCATGACCAACTGGAATTTGACTGGCAAAACTTGCCTTTATTGCAGCAAAACAGCTTTTAAGGATCTCTTCGATGAAATCACATGAACAGTCTCCACTCATCTGAACGGACTCTGACAATGTTGAGTGGGTGCCATCACCCATCGATGTTTCAGCTACAAAATTCACCCTTCCATGAAGAAGAATGAAAAATCCTTTTGATGTCACGCCATGGAAACCCTAACATCACCTGCCAGGAGATTCCACTGCTGTAGTCTGAAGCCCAACAGCTAGACTAGAGCCAATCAACAATTTTAAGTATCATTTTCGTTCTCAGTGACCCAGAATTAGTAAAGTTTGACTACATTTATTTCAGAAGCATTTTGGCTGTAGAGCAGTGTAACTTCTGAGATTTTTAAAATGACACTTTATCTTTGAATAATGTGTTTGTTTTTTAATGTTAGAAATGGAACCGTCTTTGGGTAGATAAGAAGAAATAAACTTTTCTCTGAAAATGTTTGCTCAGTGATTAATTACAACACAGCTTCTTTTATTTTAAAAAAGCTCTGTGAGGCAGAGACCCAGCTCGTGCACATTTTCATACTTCTTTAGGCCATGAGAAGATGTGTCCCCATCTTACAATCAATGCAAATTTAAATATTTAATATTTTTCACTAGACTGCATGCTTTATAGTGATACAGGTTCAAAAAACACAGCATCTGAATGAAAACAAAGATGACCCAAACTTATTAGTCTCTGATGCATCAGAATGTAATCCTCTTAGTTAAAAAAAAAAAAAAGTTTCTGTACAAGGTGTATTAAATATCAACATGGGCCAATTGTTACTACAGGTCTATTTTATTCTAAGGTAAAACACTGCTGTCTCAGACACTAATGTATAATAATTGTTGGCCTGAAGTATCTGTTTAATGGTCAGCACTGTAGATCCTCTTTAATTTTAAAATCCCTTTTAAAGACTAAGAAAATCTAGAGTGTGAGAAGTATAACATAACTGAGATAAAAAAGGAGAAATTAGAGGGTGGAAGATGTGTCACTGAATCTTAGGAATCAAAGGAAACACAAATGCACAATATATTTGATTGTAGTGGTTTTCCTCTGTGCTTATCACATTGCAACTGCTGATCTTCATTATCATAATGATATTATTTACAATACAAAGACCAGTACTGTATTACAAATAAATGGTAAAGAAATGAAAGGGCCTCCTCTTATGGATATGATAGGAAACAATAATTTTGCCTTTAGTTAAAGTAAAATAGTAAGTATGAGTGTTTCTGGGGAAAGGAAAAATAAAAGTGATGAGAAATAAAAAGGCACAGCAAGAACAAAGACTGAGAAAAACATAATAGCATAGGGAAAATTAAAGGTTGATCCTAATAGCCCTTATTAAATGAGTAATCATTACTCAGGAATTGTCACACTGAAATCAATAAGTGAGTGAGGCTTACAGGTCTGGGTCCTAAAATTGTTAGAAAAAGAACATGAAAAAGCAAAGGAGTATGAGAAGATTTGTGAAGAACACTGTTCCATAGCTGGGAGATATTGGCAGGTCAGCGATCTGTACAGCAAACACTCCCTGACCATACAACCCAAAGATATGTCCATGATGATCTTGTTAATTGCCCTTCCAAGAAGCATTAGAGTTTGGCTGCAGACACTGATTCTTCAAAAAAAACCAACACATTCGGACTGGCCACTTGAACCTTTTTGAGGTTGATTATTGTTTATGGTATCCCACAATGTGCTAGGTGCTTTCCAGAGCTTCAAGATGTTTCAGTCCCTGTCCAAGCAGCTCACAGTCTAGGAGAAGGAGAACAACAAATAGGTCATTTTTATACAAGTTAACTAGATTCCCTGTAGGCACAATGGCAAAAGTGCGTCTATGTGGACGTGTGTAGGGGCCTCACATATGAGTTCAAGGCAGCCATACTATGCCTAGGGTCCACATGTAAGAAAACATAGAGATGACTGAATGAGAAGCTGAGAGATGGGTAGCCTATGATGGAAACATTGGTGGAGCAGAGATAGTGAGGGACAACATAAAGCAAAATAAATAGGGAGAGGGAGAGACAGCTTTGAAAGGTGACACAAAGCTTAGATTGGATCCGATAGCAGCTGGGGAGCAAAAAGAGGTGTTTGAGTGGTGAGTCCCCAGGTCAAAGCAACAGACAAGGAAGATAACGTTACTGTTATAGACTGAAGGGGGATAATGCATATGTCAGAGAGTGACACTATTATGTCTTAGCTGTGCATCAACTCCCTCAGTAGT
The DNA here is from genome assembly GCF_003597395.2 of Chelonoidis abingdonii. Lineage (NCBI taxonomy): Eukaryota > Metazoa > Chordata > Testudines > Testudinidae > Chelonoidis > Chelonoidis abingdonii. The sequence continues at coordinate 118,219,529 of NC_133774.1, forward strand.
GCACCTGCAGGAAATCTCTTTAGTGAATCACACATACCTTCTATCTTATGCTACTCCCCACCCCCCCACACATACTTATGCTATACTTGGGGAGAGAGGAGGCAGAGCGCTGAAGGGAGGAGGAGAAATAATATACCCTGTGGATGTGAAGGGGAGGGGCGACAGGCAAGTGAGAAGTTAAAGGGAGAAAAAAGCTTTAAATTGCTACTTTGTGAGAATGGGGGCAAACTACCCTTACCCACATTGCGCTTTCAGCCATTTTCAGTTCCATTTCAAGGAGCTGTTCAACAATCCCAGGCAACTTTCATAGAGGAAACTAAATCAACACTGGCTGCTAGCCGCAAACTTCTGCCAAAAGGGCAGTTGAGCCTCTGGGGATAGGAAGGTGGAATAAGGGGGCCAAATGGCCCAGGGAACCTTTTTAAAAAAAAGGAGGGGGAAGGGTTGTTTTAGGACAAATGAACAAACAACAAGTACTGTCTAAGCAGAAGAGGGAAATGTGTAGAGTAGAATTTGTAACCTTTCCCTTATTATGCAGCTTCTCACTATACTAGGAACTACTTTTCATAATGGAAGGATACATTGCACAAAAACCACTTAACTGTTTAGAGAGGGAAAAAAGCATTTTTTTAAAAAGAATAATATATAAACTGAATAAGCCATACTCCAGAAGAAATATGTCACCTTATGGGGTATATTAGTTGAGTACTGGTGGTTGAATGTCTTTGAGTGCACCAAAGGAATCCATTGTTAGCTTACTAATTCCCGCTTCTGTTGTGGGTTATTGCTATGCTAATGCACACCTTGAAGTGACTTATTGCTATGTTAATGGACACTCTGTAGTGGGTTATTGCTACATTAATGCATGCTGTGGAGTGGCTTTTTGGTATGCTAGTTTTGTATGTCTGTAAGTATGGGATTATATAAATTCTGTTTCAAAATTAGTTTATCAAACAAGTGACATTCACCCATGGGAGTCTCTTCTCCCAGTGAAATATATTTTGTAGGGTGGATAGATTTTTGCTGGTAACTTCTCACACATGGAATAATACTGTTAGTGCTAGCTGTGATGTATAGATCTGACTCGTGGAGCTATGCCTGCGTATGAGGAGAGGTACAAACAACAAACTCTGCACAAACAAAACAGGATTCTGATGACATAGTAACTACATTAATGGCATTCTGTTGATTTGTGATGTAATTAGAATTTGTAAACAGAACCTTATTCACAGGGTGTTTTTCAGTCTTTGCCTGTTACACGATTTAGTTAAAAAAAAAAACAAGATTTTTTTTTTAATACAGAAAAATGTCTTTTTTTGTCTAAGTTTTGGGGAAAAAATGTTTTGGAAATAAAATCATACCAGAAGACATTTATTTACAGTTTCATTCAAGAGAGTTCTAGAACTCTTTTGATGGTGGAATTATGACATCTATGGTTATTCAGCCAATCATCACAGAGTTAGCTTTAATTAATTTGCATACTATAAAATGTAAAGCCTATGTTGACCTTTAAACAGAAGGGAAGATTCTGCCGGGAATCTCAGCCCAATACCTGCACCTGGTTCCTAGGGAGCAATTCTGTTTCAGGAACTGACTCTAATCAGACACCAAGGCAGAAAGCAAACTCTCTGGCTGTTCACACAGCTCCACATCAAGGACCCATGCCTTTACACAGAAAGTAACATATCAAAATACCTAACACCACCACAGCATCTTCCCAAGACTGAACATTTGCTTTCACATTAAAAGGAACTCTGTAACAGTGACACGTAGTGACACCTGCCTAATATTATTGAATATGGATATTGCCATAGCCCCTAAAGATCAACCAGGATGGAGCCCCATCCGGAAATGTAGTAAATAGCAGTGATTTTCTGATTGTATTGCTTATATAGGGCCAGATTGTGGCCTGGCTTGCATATCCATGGATGGGACAAAAGGAGTGTAGGTTGTTTCCTTGTTTCTTGCACCAGCTGCCAGGATCATGGGTATTAGCACAGGAAGGAGAGCAGCTTCCACACAAAGAACACCATAGACCAGGTGCAGGGTATTTGTCCCTCCGAGCAAGGGGGTAACTCAGAAGGCAGACTGTGATTCTCAGTGTCAGATGCAGGCTCAGAGTCACAATCAGTCTTCACATCTGCTCCAGGGGCAGTACAACAATGTGTAGCAGTTGAGTCCAGAGATGGGTCAAAAACCTGGATGTAAACAGCCATTGTGTTTGAAATACAAATCGGGATCTAATTTTGGCAAATGGCCCTTAGCTTTTTAATGGACTAAACCAAACCTCAGATTAGAACAGCTCTAACTTCAGAGTATTTGAAACTGGGTCTGAGTTTTGCAGCTTGAAAATACATCTCTCTATCTAAATAGTCTACTTATTTCTGCTTTCCTGAACCTCATCTATAGCAGGTTTATCATCTCATGGCATATTAATTAACTATCTTGCAATGTATCTGCAGTGGACTTATTAATTGTCTTGTCATTAATTATGTGTCTCATTTTGCCATAAATCATTGATCTCCCCAGCCCCCACCCCTTTTCAGGAAATAATTAGTTTGCCCGCTCTTCTAATGAATAGGCGCCCATGAAAGATGGACCCTAATGAAATCTATCATGGTCATTTTTCTGTTATGGAATTTGGACATTCTGCATATTACAATTATTCTACATTTATTTTATTTAGGGCCAACTCTTCTCCCCTGGCCAAGCCCCTGAGTGAATGGGTTTGTCCAGCAGTATTCCATGGGAATAGCATTCTCCCCCACTCCAGGTCATTCTGGATGACAGCCTCAAAGCTGCAGTACCTAGTACATTTGCTGTGCCTCTCCCCGGGGTGTGTGTCTTTGACAAGAAAATCTGTGTCGTTGTAGAGCTACCAATCACACCTGCAGCCCTCTCCTAACCTGTTCCACAGCATCTCTCCATTCTGCAGCAAATGGAGCCCTTGGGGTGCCCAGGAGATATGGAATAATGAAGTTTGTTTTAGGGTGGTAATAATGAATATAGATGGGAAATGACAACCAATCTGAAAGGGAGAAATAACCCAAGAAATCTCATAGAATAAATGTAGACATTTCTCCCCAGAAACCTTTGTGGCTGGCTCACTTTTCCTGTCAAGCAGGAAAATGTGCACATATATTTAATCTACCAGCCACAATTCACTCGTTCTAGGAAACAAGCATATTGTGGAAGAGTGACTGCCAAACATCTTCGCAACCAGTCTTGTCAACTCAGACCATTTAATAAGGATTCTCATGATAGTCTGATGTTTTTGTAAAGCTCCAGCTCCTGGAATTGTGTGATTCTTACCTTTACTTAAAAAAATGGAAGTTTCTCGCCCTCGTGCTTGCAGAGAGACCTAAAGGCTCAACAAACAAACAAACAAACAAAAACCAGAATGTATTACTTTTTAATAATCTCATGATTTTTAAGCCACTCTAATGATTTTGGTTGACATGCCTCAAGATTTTTGAACATTTGGGTTTGGCAATATTGAGCAACTCACCTTAGAGACTGCACAGATGGGGAAATGTGCAGGAAACCTGAAGACTACTAAGAAAGTGTTGTAAGCCAGTCTTAGCTCCCAGAAAATACTCAATAATTTCCAGAGGGGGCAATGAGACAATAGATTGCAGTCCTATCTGGTCCATCGTTTGTCCCAACTCCAATGGAGTAACCAAAGCTGCACTGGAAGTTCCAAAGGACACTCAGTATCAGTGCCCAAGCAAATGTACCAATGACCTTAAGTGTTATCAATATTGATGTGTTAGATGTAAACATTAAAATAAAAGTCACAAACAAAAAAATTTACTAATTGCTATTAAAGGAGCACTAAGATGCTGCAATACAGTTTCAGTTTGAGTGATGGCTTTCACCTGCCACCTTTCATCAATGTTAACAGGAATAAATCTGAAACTCTGAACATTAATATAATATTTTTGCCTTGAAACTGGGAAGATAGACAGCAATTACTTAGCACATTTTCAGAAAAGTCCATCCAGTGAGGTTTGTAGTTGGCTGTTCAGCGTAGATTTACTTTAAAATGAAAGCAGATCAATTTGGGTTTTGCTAAAACTAGGAAATGGTTCATTAACTTCTGAGCTAGTAAATTTACACTCAGATCATACTGACATCTACCTTGACTTAACAAAAAGCGAGCGAGGGCTCAGGAAGGCCTACCTAATTTTCTTTCCATGTCATCAGAGCAGATTGTTAACTAGTGGTTGCAAAGTGCTGTGGCGAACCAAAATAAAAGCGTAGTTTAAGTTATGCTTCTATTGTAATCATTTCTACTATAAAAATATCAAGTTATTTTGATAGCATTTTCACTGCTAACACCACAAATGTTTGCAAAATATTTCAAAGTCGTTTCCATTTTGCAGCATTCAAACTGGGGCCTATTTTCAAACTTATGTGGAAATTTTCTGTCTACATTTTTATCAAAACATCATCAAAATAGTTAATGATTTATGAAAATTAACAACATTTTGAAAAAAACTGATCTATTTTGAACCCTAGAAAACTACAATCTACCTCGAAATTTTTTTTTTTTTTAGGGTGATTTTTAATTTGTTTTGACGAACTCCACTTGAATCTGTATGTGAATGAGCTGGTGCTATTGACATTTACAAAAGCAATAACAAGAGTGGAAAAAACTTCCACAGATATGAATTTGAATTCAAAAGTGAGTTTTGAGTCAACCATGATAACAATACTATGGTGTCACCAGACGTATCCTTGACCCACAAAGGATCAATTTTTAAGAATGGTAATTGAGTCTCTGTACAATTTCTTCCTCAAACGACAATGTTAACTCATTGCTTTCTTCCCATGACATCACTGGAAATGGCTCGCCTGCATGCTGATTTTTTTAACTTTAGAAAAAGGAAGCATCAATTATCTTATCACCCTATTAAAAAGAGTGTAAATAACAGAAACTAGGCTGGATCTGGTTATGCCTAATGGTCAGAGCCAGAATCAGGAGTCCAGGGTGGGATTGGAGTGAGACTGGAGCAGGACTAGGAGCAGGGCAGGGGCAAGAACAAGGCAGGAGCAGGCTAAGAGCTGGGGAGTCTGTTGCCCCCATGAGGCAGAAGAGAGTTCCAAGCCCTGGAGCGACACTGAACAGACTGAGCTATTCGTCCCCTTGTGGGGCTTATATACCCGGACTGCTAATCACGTGACCAGTTCCTGCCTTGTGGATTGGCAGGTGCCTAGCACAGGAATCACTCACCACCAAACCAATGATACACTTTTGGTGGAGGGTTGTGGGAACTATTGTATGAGCTCCCTACCTCCTCATAAACAGGTCGTTTGGGACCTGACCACATGGAACTGCCACTGAGTTGTTCTGTGGCCCATAATGCATCATCCTTGTGGAGTTCCTGCCTGGTTGTTCCATCTGAATGCGGAGGTTTGCTTCCGTCTGGAATGAGCCCCCTAGAAGATGCCATGGGGTCCATGTGGATCCCTTTGGAATGTTTAGGAAGGCAGGGTCCTGTTCCCCGAGAGCACCACTCAGGCAGCACAGAGCCAGTAAAGCACATTGTCATGAACTCCCCTGGCTTCAGCTATGTTGGGACCACCCAACTAAAGGGATATTCCCTACTAGAGGGGCTTTGTGGAACTTTTGTGGGTAGGCTGTATGCCCCGGATCCTCTATTTCCATTTCAATAGAGCCCCCCTCCCTCTCCGATCCTAACCCCACTTACGGAATTTTCCTCTCTTAGATCTTTCCTATGTAAGAAAGAGATCCAGCCCAATGCATTACTTTTTTTCCAATCTCTGTTTACTTGGCTTTACATTTGGATATACACAGCAGGGATCATGGGTTTATCAGATGACATTTGTTTTCACTGCAATAAGTTTCCAGCATGTGCTTTTGTTTTATGTATCTTATACTAGTAAATGCTTTAGCATGATACAACAGTAACAACTTTTACAATGAAAGAGCGATTTTCATTTTGACTATTACATTCATGATGTGATATCCAGAGCTGCCTCTCTGTTGTCTGCAGGTTCATTCATTCCCGGGGGAATCTCCATTTCATAGCCTGCCTATTTGGGCTCAGCCCAGGTTTTGGCTCACAATGAAGCTTTCCTATGAAAAATGACTTCTTTATAAGAGACTTCTTCTGGAAGACCCCAGTCAAAAGACTAGCATGCACCCTGTTGTGGATTTGACCGTAATCACAGTTAAATGGGCAGGCATTGCTGTGCAATCTGTAAAATAAATACACATAAATTGGCTACTGTGCACACAGTCGTAGCAGCTAATTTTGTAAGGACTTACAGTGTGTACCAGCAAATCTGTAACAGAGCGCTTTTGGCAAAAAGCAGTCAGCTTGGCTCTTGATCTTTAGACATTCTGTAAAATCAACATAAGGGTTCAATCATGTAAGGCACTGAGCACGCTCAGTGGGAGTTGAGGATGCTCAGCTCCACACAGATGGTGTTCTGCTCCTTATTTGAACTTGTCGTATCAGAGTCTATATAGGGGCTGTGCTTGCGCATGTCAAGGAAATGTATTTCACTTCTTTCAGCGTTAAGTTGCCATTGTGACCTTGTTGGTAGTGTTGTTGTAGCTGTGTTGAACCCAGGATATTAGAGATACAAGGTGGGTCAGATAATATCTTTTATTGGACCAACTTCTGCTGGTGACAGAGACAAGCTTTTGATCTACACAGAGCTCTTCTTCAGGTTTGGCAAAGATATTCAGAGTGCCACAGCTAAAAACAAGTAGTTAACACTGTCCCTGCCAGCAGGTATATGGGATCTTGGGGAGCAATTACCACACAGGTGGGGTGCCAATTAATTTCTTTATTAAAGGAAAAAGGAAGTGGTGGGAATTTAACAATAAAAAATACGATGGGAATGGGGTGTAGGGATTACAATAGACAATGATGGTTGGGGTTTCTCTTATGAACAGTAAGGGAGTCACAGTGGGGAGTACAAGTAAGTGGGGTCAGCACAATGGGATACCAGTACAGTTAATAAGCACTCAACTTTATCATAGGAACAACTCTAGATTTACAGTGTGGAACGCAAAATGTACCAAAAAAGAAATGCAAAATAAAATGGTGCTTCTTATTAAAATTATGAATTACACATCTTAGATAGAATGTATTTAAGTGCTAGTGCCCTTTATATACAATGTAACACAATGGTATTAATGTAAATACAAAGTAAATCAGAACTGGGTGTATAGTGAATTATGAATGTGCAAATTACTTGACTTAATTTGTGAGCTGTGATACGCAAGAGTGTACCTAATGGCTGGCCGCCAAGGTAACAGGGAGGGGGAGGGGGTAATGATTTGAAGTGATGATTAGTGGCAACTGACTGAGAGAGGTGTGCTGCACAAGCAGCGAGAGATCTGAAGCCCTGGCAGGGTAGGACAACGGACAGAGAAAAGGTTTATAAAGCAACAAGCTAGCCACCAAACAAAGAAAAAGCGGCAAAGTGGTTTGGGAAGTTTCACAGGGGGGAAGCAGCAAGGGGTTTGGGAATGTTGGAGGGTGATTGCAGACGCGCGGGGAGGGGGAAGCAAGAGGGAGTTGGAAGTTCGGAGAAGAGGTGCAGATGCAGGGAAAAAAAGCAGCAAAGGGTGGGTGAAGTTCGATGGAGGGATGCAGGCGGGGGGCAGGCAGCAAGGAGTTGTAACAGGAGACACGGAGAAGCACACAAGAGCTGGGGGATGGGCGGGGGAAAAACAGACAAGTTATACAGAGGAGAACAACAAAAACCTTATCTATCTTCAAAGACTAGCAAAACAACAAACTACAATTCTAAGCAAATACTAATACACAGAATACTTATCCGGAGCAACAAAACAGCAACTATAACAAGGCATGGTTGAAACTGTACAATAGCTCTATAATCTTAACAAACACTATACTTAATTAAACTAAAAACAAACACCAATGTGCACCTTATTGCTATGCGGGAAGGATTACAGAGGGAGGTGTATGTGCCCAGGATCAGCTCCCAAGGGAAGCCAAGCGGGTGGTGTGCAGCAGCTGGGTACATCTGGAAGCAGAGAGCCCCGAGGCAAAGGCCCACAGTGAGCCAGAGCTTAGCAGCGGCAACAACATTTATTAGCACAACAGTGCGTGGAGTTTAGGAGAGGTTTTAAGACACAGACCAAGGTTTGAGCTTGAGTCTGTGTGTGGGGAAGGACAGAGCCAGGCAGCTAAATATAATAATAATAAAAGTATAGAGGTTTCACAGAGGGATTCTTACCAGCCCACAAGGAAGCAGCAGAGGCCAAAAGCAGCAGAACATAGAAGGTAAGGTACGTCTCAATAATCAGAGATCTCTCCAGCGCGCAATTCGTCTTCGTGGCGTTTTTTTTCAAAAAATGGAGGTTGCGCAAAAATAAAACGGAGAGTGGAGAAGCGGACCCCCAGTAACCCCTGCTCGATCAGACCAGGCAGCAATTGCAGGAACCTTTCTGCTGTTAGTTTCTCAAAAATGTCTGTTTTTAAGCAAACTCAGGCAGTTTCCCGCCAGTCCTTTTGATTGGCTCCTCTTGATACAGGGGAGGAGAGAAGGAAGGGAAAATCTGTAGGTGAGCACAGAGACAAGTCTGGGCAGAGTCCTGTGCAATAGGTGACTAAAAAGCACATGAGGCCTATGACTCATGCCCAGGATCTTAAAAACAGAATAGGTTTTGCAGCTCTGGACATTGCCTACCCTACACCGAGCCCAGGTTTAACAAGGTGATAACAGGACTAACCCTTTGAACAGGGCAGTGGTCCCACTTAGCACAAGTGGCTCTCCCTTTGAGAAGGGCAGTGGCCCTGGTAAACAACTTAACAGCCAGGGAGGTGCAGCCACAGGAGGAGAACAAGAACAAAATGGAGTATGGGGACAGCTGTAAGAAACAAAATGGAATAGGGGGATAGCTGTAATAGACAAACACATTGTAAGAAATTATTCAAGGTGAAGGGAAGTTAACACATCTGCTGTCATAGGACAAAAAGGTGGGATTAGCGCGTTACAGATTGTTGTAATAAAACATAAATCCAGTGCCTTTTGGAAATTCACTTTATTAGAGACCTTCATCAGCTGTAACTCTTTCAGTCCTTACTGCATCCTTCACTTTCCCTGTAGACATCTGTACAAGTTTTAAAGCTGAAAAGCAAACTTGCTTAAATTAAATGTCTAAAATAAAATTTAGTCTTTCGCCTTTTACTAGCTTGAGGTTCAGGAAATGAGATACAGTCCATGTCTTCCAGAACACAGGTTCTTCTTCGAGATGTGTTGCTCATATCGTTTCCAATTAGGTGTGTACGTGCCATGTGCACGACCTTGGGAAGATTTTTCCCCTAGCAACACTCGGTGGGTTGGCTGAGGCGCCCCCTGGAGTGGCGCCCTTATGGCTCCAGATATATGCCCCAGCTGACCTAGCGCCCTCTCAGTTCCTTCTTACCACTCATGATGGTGGTTGGAACTGTGGAGCCCGGCTTAGTTGATCTCCACTTCCCTAGTTTCTAGCTCCTTTATAGTTGTAGATAGTTTTTATAGAGTAGTTGTTATTAGTTTCTAGTTGTAGTTAATAGTTGTTATTGTTATTAGTGTTGTAATAGTAATAGTAATTGGGGGGTAAGTGGCTTCTCCCCTTCCCTCCCTCCCGGTACCCGGGCTCATGTCTAGGCTCCGGGTTTCAAACCGTGCTTGGCCTGCCTTAAGCCAATGCCTACGGGAGACTCCCACGACTCCTGTTTGAAGTGATAACTCAGTCTGAGCTACGTTGCTCCCGCTTGGTGCAGCAGGTACTTTTGGGTAGCAGAAAGCCCTCTACTAGGTCCACGTATTTGGCCAAGTGGAAGCGTTTCTCCTGCTGGTGTGCTCGGAGCAATGCTGCCCCTCTGGAGGTGCCAGTACCTACCATTTTAGACTCTCTCTTGTCCTTGAAACAGCAGGGCCTAGCAGTTTCATCAACCAGAGTACACCTAGCAGCAATTTTGGCCTTCCACCTGGGCACTCGGTCTTCTCCAATCCCATGGTCAGCAGGTTCCTCAAGGGACTGGAACATCTTTACCCCCAAATTCAGCATCCAACCCCTATGTGGGACCTCAACCTGGTCCTATCCAGACTCATGGGTGTCCCGTTCAAGCAGAAGGCCACTTGCTCGCTCCTGTACCTTTCCTGGAAAACAGATTTCCTCATCGCGATCACCTTGGCGAGACGTGTGTCAGAGCTTAGAGCCCTTACATCGGACCCACTGTATACGGTGTTTCATAAGGACAAGGTACAGCTGCATCCGCACCCTGCCTTCCTTCCTAAGGTGGTGTCTGCCTTCCATGTCAACCAAGACATCTTCCTTCCGGTCTTCTATCCGAAGCCGCACACTTCTCAACAAGAACATCAGCTGCACTCTCTAGATGTTCGCAGGGCCCTCTCCTTTTACATCGAACAAACAAAACCTTTTAGAATGACAATCCAGCTGTTCGTAGCTGTGGCAGACCGGATGAAGGGCCTCCTGGTCTCCACACAGTGCATCTTGTTCTGGATCACATCTTGCATCCGTGCGTGCTATGACTTGGCTGGTGTGCCAACTACGCACCTTACTGCCCACTCCACCCAGGCTCAAGCTTCCTCCTCCGCCTTCCTGGCTTATATACTCATACAGGAGATATGTAGGGCAGCAACCTGGTCATCGGTGCATACCTTTGCTTCCCACTACGTGATTGTCCAACACTCAAGCGGTGAAGTGGCATTTGGCTCAGTGGTTCTCCATTCTGCAACGTCTCACTCCGACCCACCTAGGTAAGGCTTGAGAGTCACCTCATTGGAATCGATATGAGCAAGCACTTGAAGAAGAAAAGACGGTTACTCACCTTTGTAACTATTGTTCTTTGAGATGTGTTGCTCATATCCATTCTAAATCCGTCCTCCTTCCCCACTGTTGGAGTAGCCAGCAAGAAGGAACTGAGGGGGCACGGGGTCGATTGGGGTATATATCCAGTGCCATAAAGGCTCCACTCTAGGGGGTGCCTCAGCTGACCTGAGTGTTGCTAGGGTAAAAATCTTCTGATGATCGTGCACGCGACGCTCGTACACCTAATTGGAATGGATATGAGCAACACATCTTGAAGAACAAACAGTTACAAAGGTGAGTAACTGTCTTTTCGCTGCAAACAAAGGAAAAATTAAGGACCTGATTCACCATTGCCTTGCATCCTGTGCAATCTTTCAAATCAGTGCAAAGCTGGTGTAAAATGATCCTATAGCTGACTAGTAGTGTCTCACACTCAGTTTTTAGTAGTATAAAGGGTTCTGCAACGGAAGAGATAGTAGAGAATCAAACTCACTCCTACCCCAAATTCCACCAAGTGCTACTGCTGTACCTGATGTCCCCATTCTTTTGCTTCTCTGGACTTTAAGATGGAGCCACAGTAATGACTCAAGTGTTCAACCCTGCAGGTTCATGTCAAATGGTCTCATGCACCACAAATGATGTTGATTTTTCTCAATATTTGCAGATAAAGCATATTGAAAAGCCACAGTTCTTGGACTAGCTGTCTCATTGCTCTTCCCTGCTGGAGTGAGATGTGCTGTGGGAGGAATCCCTGGATGGAGACACCTATAGGTTGTGCTGCCTCTCTCTCCTGTGTGATCCTGTTCACGGGTGTGGGCTGAGCTCTGAGGCAGTCTCTTGGCACACCTCCAGGATGCAGACTTCATAGATGCGGAAGGAGGTGAAGGCAGCAGCGACAATGGAAGAAGCGCCAACGATGTACCACCAGGTGAAGAGCCCAAAGGAGATCCCCTTCAGAATGCAGAGAAGGCCAAAAGAGAGCATGGCAATGAGGGACACAATATGTACGCAAACGGAAGGGCCAGCTGCTTTCTTGTGCATATCGATGGAGACAGTTCAGCTGGTCCTGAGAAGAAAGTCTGAATGAATCTGAAACTCAAAAGTGAGTCTGTCCTCTTTCCCTCACTTGTGTCTGCCACCAATAGACACACACAGCAATAGATACACTTTACTTTGTATAGAAATATAAAGTGAAATAGGATGGTTCTTTGTAAACAGCTTGCTTGCTATTCTGACACACACGTAGTTCTAGCTATATATAATAGCACACGGCTAAAGAGAATAAGATTAGATGGATTTTTAATCACTACTTGCAATTACAGTAAGTGGATGATAAACCTTAGCTTTTTATCCAGGTTCCCCCCTCCCCCTGCTGCAGATTTACAGTTAATTCCCCCTGCCCCGTGCGTTTGCTGAGTGTCATTCGTGCACCGGGGCTTACAAAGCACAAATCTTTTATTTGTAAAAGAACTAAGATCCCAAAACTTTAGCAGAATATGGGCTCAATCCTGTACAGCAATTAAACATGGCCTGCAAATCTTTCACTTGAAGAGTGGGTGAAAGAAGAGCCTCCTCCTCCCCACTAGTGGAAATGGTGCAGTTCCTCTTACAGAGCACCCTGCTCATTAGTGCACAGGTGAAAGCTGGAGTAGAGGGTAGGACCAGAGGACCTACCACTGTGCAAATCCTACAATAATCTACACTTATTGCAGGGTTGGGGAATATTCTTTCCCTCTGTCTCTGCTGCCTGGCCACTTGTGCTGGCAGGGAGATAATAATTAGTATTTTTGGATCAGCCCTATTCATTCATCAGTTCCTAAAGGCTCAAGTCCTAAGAACCTTGACTTATAACACCCATTTTTTTGATTAACACTTGCCCTCGACCCCCCGATATTTCATTTACAGCAGAAGAAACATGTTTAGTAGGGGTTTGGGAACCCTTAAATATTAATTAGGCCACAGAAAGCGTTAGACTGACTATAGCATAGTGATTAGGACACTTGCCTGAGGGGTGGCTGATCCTTCTGAGGACAGAGGAGGGATTTGAAGATGGAAGGGCCAGTTGAACCATTTGTCTCTCATATCCGTGGCTGAGTAACCTATCCACTTGACCCGAGATTCCCAAACTTTTTTTTTTCCTCAGTTGCCCTTCAGAGAGTCATGTCAGATGCATGCCAGCTTCATGGGATCTGGGGTGCCAAGTACACATCAGGGCCAAGAGGGGCTGTGCAGTACCCATGGTGAGTGTGGGGGGAACTCACCATGTGGCAGTTGAGGAAGCCTTCTGCTCCCTGCAGCGGTTGAGCAGTCTCGACTGCCTGTGCAGGAGAAGCAAACAGGGTGGTGCTGAAGGAGCAGGGTCAGGAGAGGAGCAGAAAGCTACACCCCATAAGTATTGGACCGCTGCCAGACACAGCCCCTTCCTAATCCCGGCCCTTTGGCACAGTCCCATTTTCTTCCCCTCCATGAGCTGTCTGGCAAGGGCAGTGGCCGGGGCTCCATGCCCTAGGGCTGCGCTGAAGGGCTGGAATTAGGAGGGGACTCTGACTCCACTCGCAGAGTTCCCGAGAACATCCTCCCCAGGAGAGGGGGGGTAACTGCTCATTGGTAGCTGTGGCTAGGAAGGGGGAAGAGTAAGGTTGGGAGCCTGATCCCCACACCAAGACTGCCTGCACAGAGCCCTATCCACTTCCCCTGCTGGACAGTCTGCTCCTTACCCCAGCCCTTCAGTGGGGCCCTGTCAGATTCTTGCACTCCCCTCCAACAACCTCATTGTGGGGAATACACCTCAGTGTGGAAACCTCTGCACTAGGATAAAGATTATAAGGGAGGTCCTCCCACCCTTGTTTTGTGTGAACTTGCCTGAGGGCCCCAAGCTGGTAATTGTGGCCAGAGCCCACCTGCTGGACCGGGTCCCTGCCCCTGCACACAGCTTGGCTGTGCACTTATCTTTTCTGGTTTGTGAAATATTCTGGGGCTTAGGCAAGAGACAGGCACCCAGACACCTAGCAACACGCATTCTCAGACAGGAGATAGACACCTGCAGCAAGCCTGCAGCGTGTATGCCGAGGGAAAACAGTGGTGTCAAACTGAGCTTAGGAACCTACCATGTTAGGTGACATTCGAGCAGGAGTTTTGTAGCTCACAATGGTACCTAAAAATGGGACTTAAGCACCAGTGCACCTTTGTGGATTCCATCCTAGGCCTGTGCATCACTGAAATCCCACTTCAGGATTTCACTGTGCGAAACCACAGGAGCAGATCCTCAGCTGGTGTTAACTATCACAGCTCCATTTGCAGCTGTGACCATTTACCTCAGCTGAGGCTCTGCCCGAAGTGAGTAAGGTTTCCATTCAGGTGCAAAACCTATGATTCCCTTTTCTTAAAAATTTCAAGATCAAATAACTCAAATACAGACGATCTTCTAAAGAAAGCACAAAGCACAGACTCCTCTCCACTAGGAATCACAAAAGGAAATGCACGTTTACGCTAGCCAGCAATCCAAACATTTCAGTTTATTTCCAAGCCCCGTACGCTATTACAGGAAGTTTGGAAGTGTATAATAACCTGCTTCATTAATTCAGCTCTTGGGAGACAGCATTTGATTTTCCCTAATCATGTGAAAACCCAGGAAGTATTCTCTTGCTCTCAAACCAGATTGCTCCAGTTTGCTATGCCCACTTTCTACATCAGATTGTGTAGTATAAGTGATGCAGAGGGTACCTAATATTGACATACAAAGGGATTTTCCTCCATTTGTATTGATAAATACAGTGCAGAGAATTTCCACTGCAATGTAAGTCATCCATGAAATGTACTTATGTTTACAGGGTGTAAATCTCAACTGTGGACATGGCTCCATTTGCAGCAGCTGAGCACCTGTTCCTTGATGTTTATCCTTCCTGGTACCATATTCCTCTAACATATCTACCTCCATTTGTTGCTCTGGATTGACTGTGTGTTTGTCTAGTGGTTATGCAGAGAATTGCTTTTTGTGGTTCCAGTACTGAGCAGATTTCCTTCTGCTACAGACATTGCTACAATGGAATCTTTAGACACAGAAGTATAATTTACCTTTTCAAACTGTATCCGTCGGCAGCAGTTCTCAACCTTTTTCTTTCTGAGGCCCGTGCAACAGGCTATAATAATTCCACAGCCCACCTGTGCCACAACAACTGTTTTTCTGTATATCCTGTAGATTAAAAGCTGAGGCTGGTATTAGGGGGTGGCAAGCAGGGGGCCCTATAAAGGTAAATTGTTCAGGCTTCGGCTTCAGTCCTGGGCAGCGGGGCTCAGGCTTCGGTTTTCTGCCCTGTGCTTCAGCGAGTTTAACACTGGCCCTGCTCTGTGGATTATTTTGGCAGACAACCTGAAACTTGTTCATGACTATTCTTCACTATCCATTCAGCTAATGGTCCTTAATCAAAGTACAATATAAGGGCTAATGTTGTTATAGAGGGAAACTTCTGTTACAATGGTTTGGTTTGGTTTTCAGAATCAATCTGGTCTATATTTCTTAACATGCAAGTAGCTGTTTCCCCCACCCCTCTACATCTTTCTGTCTTTTTTCATTCAAATCCAGGGTCAATCTTTTTCATCTTACTCACATGTTGAATCCCAACCCAAGTCAATGCTTGCGTGACTAAAGCGAGCAAGATTTGCGGCCTGATCTTTGTAAAACTGTAGTCACACAAGGCAAAATGGCCCAGCTCACGTTAACACAAGGGAGCAAATAAGTATAAACCATCCCCTTACCATGGCTACCCAAACCATGAGTAGCTGTGAGCAATGCGGGAACTGGGCACAGCCTGCGCTGTGTTGCTCAACGCACCAGCAGGCATAGCTTTTCTGGCACTTCAAGGGAAGTATTGTGGGTGCGGTATATATATAAAAAAAGCCTAGGAGACTTCTCCAAAGCAGCAGGGAGACTGAGGCACAATCCTCAAAGATACTTATTTAGGTGCCTAATTCGCATTGATTTCAATGAGAGTTAAGTACCTAACTACCTTTGAGGATCTGGGCCCCTTCCACTGGGCAGATCACAAAGTGACAATACAATCCATAATCCTGTGGGACTACTTGCTTGAGTAAGGCCTACTGTTCAGCTCCCACTGCAGTCAATGAGAGGCTGGCTATTGTTTTCAGTGGGAGAAGAATCCAACCCACTGTTGCAAGTGTTGTGTCCGTTCACAGGGGCCTATATGCAGTGGGACTGACACAGTTATCTAACAGGTCTTTTCCGTCTCTCATTCCTGTGATCTTGATGGATTGTATCTTGCAGTATGAAAATGATGTGCGCATTTCTTGCCAAAAAGAGTTACACACAAAACAATTATAGGCCATGTAAGCAGGGTTACGTATCTTTTATTTGTGATGTTTGAATTCCTCAGGTTCACAAACTAGGATTGATTTGACAAGTAGTCTTCCATTTTATCCGGTTTTTTGTTATATGACTTTAACAGTTACTGTCGGTCTTGCTTTTCATACAGCTGAACCCTTCATTTAATCACAAACAGAACTAAAATAGTCTAAAAATTTCTTGGACATTGCTAAAAAAATTAACATGTTGAACAGCACTGGTGCATGGAAGGAAAAAAGGAACAGTATATTCAAATCATTTGTTAGAAAAAAGCATTTCCCCTAAAAATTATGAAACAAAAAATTCTCTTATCTATTTAGTGTGTGTGGGTTGGTGTATGCTGGGAAGGTGGGGGAATCGATCTAAGATACGCAACTTCAGCTACATGAACAGCGTAGCTGAAGTCGAAGTATCTTAGATCGATTTACCTCTCGTCTTCATGGCATGGGATCGACGTCCGCGGCTCCTCCTGTCGATTCCGCTACCACCATTCGCACTGGTGGAGTTCCGGAGTCGACAGGAGCGCGTTCGGTGATCGATATATCACGTCTACATGAGACACGATATATCGATCCCCGAGAAATCGATCGCTACCCGCCGATACGGTGGGTAGTCTAGACGTACCCTGTGTGTGTGGGGGTGAACCACAAATGCACACACAGGCACACACATAAGCTCAGATAACGAATTCATTTCTTCCCAGGGAGAATATTCTGTTATAAAACTTTATTATAATATATCCATTTAAAAACAGGAAAATCTGTTACACAGAAAAGAAACAAACAAACAATCTCCCCATTTCAAAGCTCTAACCTTGTTTGGTTAACTTCCAAATACCATTGCCTGCCTCTCTCTCTCTCATTAAGAAACACAAAGATAAATTAGATCATACCAAATTTACATTAACAAAACTACAAGGTATCATTAGTGATTCGGAGGCCAATCTTGGTTTATTTTGCCTTTGGAACCTGCAGGAAAATCCCATTCTTCCTTCTGATATACGCACTGCCCCATTACTGACAGCTTGCTAGTGCTGTGTGATACCTGCTCCATAATCCCATTCCTAAAGCACTGTATGTGGCAGCAGACATATTCCTATGTTATACACATTTGATCCAATTCTGTAGTTCTTACTCACAGCCTTCACCTTCTTTTCCTTTATTGAGCGAATGAAAGGAACAAAAACCAAGCTCTTGGAGCTAAATGTTGTCAAATGGCAGGAATGGAGGCTGTTTGGTTTGGGAGACATAGCTTGGTGGAGCTGGGGAAGAAATCCATGGCAGCAGCATCCTCCAAACCCAGAGGAATTTCCCCATATACGATAATCATGACAATATGTGGGCACTGGGGCTTTGCATGAACGTACTAGCTCTTTGTAAATCCCCGTGGGCTCACCCCACAGATCTTAAGGTATCCCCGGGTCAGGACAGCCGTATGTCCCACATTGTGCAAGTCTTCCTGCCTACCATGGGATAACTTGGAAGGAAACTCAGTTTCCCATGTGCAGTTTCTTAGCCTTCCCATGGGAGCACATGATTTGGCTCTTAGCTGTCACTAAGGCAAAACTCCCACTGAAGGTCAATAGGACTTTTCCTGGAGTAAGAACCAAGGGAGGACCTTAGCATTTGGCCCCATTGTCATTCTATGTGTCAAAGAGTAGTGCATGTATTACACCCAAAAGAAAAGCCCTTTCCAAAATTCCTCATCACTGTGTGTTTTGGTCACACAACAGCATCCCAAATCCTGGCGTAAAGCTAGCAATACGCTTGACCAACAAAAGCAGGTTTCTCTTGTTGGATTCCCCTAAAACTGCCTGTTATCTTTAGCATTAAGATAAGGTAAACACTGGAATAAAGGTTAATCCTTTTTGGAAGGCAAGAAACAGAAGACACAATGGCTAAAACCTGGTTCAAGTATTTAGGGAGTTAATGGCAAAAGAACAGAAGCACACATATTTGAAGTTGAGCCCAGAAGACCATTAAGAATTCTGCCGATCAGTGAAGTCTAGTGGGTGGACTTCCCCTCTTAGGTTAAGTGGATTAGTTAGATTTACATCCACTGAAGTTTTAGCTACTTTCTTGTTAAGTATGCCGATGAGTCTGTGTAAAACAGGGCCTGTGATTAACAACTGAAATAAGATAATATTTATCTCTGACACTGGGTGGATTATCAAGGGTGAAATTAGAATCTCCTGGACTAATGTTTACAGCACCCTGACTCTGCTCTCTAATGCAGGGATTAATTTAAAACTCATAAGTCTGACAATACTCCACACTTCACCCTTTGCTACTGTTGGGCTGTTAAACATCACAACAGAGATAGGGAGGGAGGAAAATGAGCCATGCCACATTGTTTGAGGCACCCAGGCCAGTGCTGAATTAAACACTTATACTATCTGCAGAAACATATAAAGGACTCTTGTTGGGAAATAATCCGCCAAGTCAAACCCCAGAAATGACAGGTACACCTCTACCCTGATATAACGTGACCTGATGTAACACAAATTTGGATATAATGTGGTTAAAGCAGTGCTCTGGGGGGCGAGGGGAAGGGCTGAGCACTCTGGCGGATCAAAGCAAGTTCGATATAACAGTTTCACCGATAACACAGTTAAGAGTTTTCGGCTCCCGAGGACAGCGTTATATCGGGGTAGAGGTGTACATCCAAAATGGTCGTGCAGTAACCTACATTTCATTATTTCCTAGCATTGTTTGCTTTAGGAATGAAGATTTGAACGGATTTTTTATAACAACAAACTTACTTGGGCTGCTGTGAGATGCCCATTTCACAATTGC
Organism: Chelonoidis abingdonii; assembly: GCF_003597395.2. Lineage (NCBI taxonomy): Eukaryota > Metazoa > Chordata > Testudines > Testudinidae > Chelonoidis > Chelonoidis abingdonii. Next base: position 118,238,511 of record NC_133774.1, read on the forward strand.
GCTTTGAGCCAAAATGTGCTTAGCCTTGCGCATGAGAACAAAGAGAAGGGAACTGAAAGAGCCGTTCCTTACCTCTTGTATCCCTGTACAAGGGTCAGGCACAATCCGGTCCTGGTGTTCCCTCAGCACAAGGATAAGATTAAGGATAGTATTAGCAGCAGCAGAACTGTGCCCAAACAGAATGGGCCAAGTGTGGGTCTATGTCTGCATCCCTTTTCTACATGGGCCAGTGTAGGCGGCAAGCACGCACTACACCTTTCAATAGCTGGTACTGCTCCTGTTTTGCAATGGACTCTCCTAGTGCCACCCAATAGGAATTCTGGCTGAAACAGCCATGTCGTCTCTGGGGTCTCTCTCTGGTGCAGAATCTATAACAGCCATTAGGGAGAGCACAATAGTTATTAAACTGAACTGGGACCTAATGTAAAAACAAAACAAAAAAAATTAAAAAACAGTTTTTCAAATTCAGTGACATTATCACAATCACAAAAAAAGTTAATCAAAACAACAGGGAACAAATTCCTGCACATTTTAGAATTGCACTATGTTAATTAGATTAAGGCCACGTCTAGATTACGCGCCGTATCGGCGCGTTAAAATCAATTGCTCGGGGATCGATATATCGTGTCTAATCTAGACGGGATATATCGATCCCTGAGCGCGCTTATATCGATTCCGGAACTCCACCAACCCCAACGGAGTTCCGGAATCGACATGACGAGCCGCGGACATTGATCCCGCGCGGTGAGGACGGGTGAGTAAATCGATTTTAGATATTCGACTTCAGCTACGTTATTCACGTAGCTGAAATTGCGTATCTAAAATCGATTTTACCCCGTAGTGTAGACCAGCCCCCAGACAGTATATAGTAAGTGGCTTTAGTGAAAGGTAGAATAAAAATGACTTTGGAGATAAAATATTAGGCTTTTCAATTTTATCTAGTCACGGTTTGATTTTTTTACCTAAAGATTCCACAGATTCACATCTTCTTTATATAAACTTTCATTGCATATGGCAAAGCTGTGGAATATTGGTAGTGAACCATCATTTGTCTTAACCCTTCGAAATGCTAGAAATTAACAATACAGGATATGCCACACCAGACCAGCAGTTCTGTCTCTGACAGTGGCTAGAATTAGATGCTTCAGAGGAAGGTACAAGAAATCATGTGATGGATAATTATTAATATTCTCTCTAACCATATCACTATTTTATTAAACAATCCTACTAAGCTCTTGGCCTCAGTGATATCTTGTGGCAATGAGTTCCACAATTATGCAGTGTGTAAGCACCAGCCAAATGAATGTTAAGAAGATCACGTGTAACATAGTCTCTGTAGTGCATTCAGGAGGTAGCTTGATTGCAAAAGAGCAGTGAAAGAGGAAGGAGTACTTTAGTTCAATGTAACAAACTGAAAGTTGAACATTCCTTGAAGGCAAGGGTTAATGCTATTTGCATAATTCTAAAGATATGTAAAACCTTCCAACTTAGCAACACTGAATTGTCATAGATCAAACCCTTTGTCCCTGCATAGGATCATTGACTTCTGCACCTCTGCTGCAGAGCCTATTAAATCAAGCAGGGGAATAAGACATTATCATTATGTGCAACAATATGAGCTCAGATGTTTGTTGTTATTCTTTAGTGTCTGCTATATTTCAGTCTATCATATATCATCACTAGTACTCCATCACTGGATACTCTATGAAGTTTGCTTCCAATACTACCTCAGAAGAAGCAGAGACTGTTAAAATCACTTTGGTAGAAATAGATGCTTAGGGGCAGCAGGAATCAGCACATGATCTGAAAGAATCATCTTTATTATTGAACAAAAGGTCCATGCCAAATTCCTTAGAAGGCACAGAATATATGGGACTATTCTATATATTTTCCACTTGTTAAAATGTGTCTCTAGAGACCTTCTCTCAGTAAATACTATTACAAATATTTCCAATGGGCTCATCACCATGGCACCAGGCACATTGTACAGAAGTTAATGCGTTTACGATGAATACCTTAGGCCAGATGTTGAGGTCACTGATTTAAATTAGACTGTATACTGGGAACTTGACTATATCTTTGTAGTGTGGAAGACAGCCCGACTTACTAGACACTATTTACAGACAATGCAGTCATGTATTATGGTTTTGACCTCACCTTCTCCCTAATAGTCTTCGTTAATTTACAACCCCTTTCCTCCCCCCAAACGGAATATCTTCACCTTGGAAAGAACGAGGTGGAGACGAAAAAGAAATAGGACAGAGCTAAAATTACATGCAAGCACCAAACCTCTGTGGTCACTGGTACATAGGGCATTTCATTTAACTCTAATTACCACCACCCTTCTTTGTACAGATACTGGGCCAGACTGTGCGGTCAGTCACACTAGTGTAAGACCCAGGGCAACTCCACTGAAATCACTGACATTACTCTGGGTTTACACTGATGTAGCTGAGATCAGAATCTGGCCCATCGTCACCTGACTGAGAGTTGAACTAAGACAACAAGCAATGTACACACTGCCAGATCTGCTGAGGAAAGCAGCTGTGTTCCTATGGATGTTGAGGCTCAGCGGAATTTTGGAATATTTACCCACAAACCTTGGCTGGCATCTAAAGTCCTGTGCGGACACGGAAGGCTCCATCTGAAAATCTTGCTGAAGTTCCAGAATTCTTAATATTGTGCTGAAGTTGGAAAACAAAATACACAAAATCAAAGTATACAAAATTTTTTCAACTAACAATACAGGTTCATTTCAAAATTACAAATATGCAGGCCAGCCTAAAAACCTGAGTTCCAGTAAAGCTTGAACAGCAGGAACATGGAATGTCATTGTGACTGAAGAATTCCTCCTCAATAATTCAAGAACCAGAAAAAAATTCCAAAATAATTCTCTCTCACTTGGTAATCCACATCATTCAGAGGAGACTTCTAGCAGCATCTTCAGGGTTAAGAGCACACATAATGTTGAGAAGCATCTGTGAACATAATCTTCTGTCCTTGACTTTCCCACCCCTGGGAATTAATAGGCAGGTTCAGCCCAGGAGGTCTCTCATGACCTCTAGCTTTGCAATAAGGAGGAAACTGGATTTCTCTTCTGTTTGACAAGTGGCTCTTTAGTGACACATCCTGGTTGTCATCTCTTTCTGTAAAACAAAAGAAGGAATTAAAAATCAAAAGGTTGCTGGTTTTACAATATGCTCACAGCTTCTGCACATTTATTATTTGCACATTTCACCACACCAGAAACAGCCGTGTAGCTTCATACGTCACGTGTCTGTGCTATTCTTTGTTATCTTCAAGGACAGTGCACGTAATTGGCTATCAGCATAAAATATTTTATCATTTCTAACATCTTTAATACTATCTTAATTCCCTAACTATGCCAGCTAAATGGCACTGTGTCCTACATAAAGAAGATAAATCACCTGCAAAAGTCCTCTTCAGCTATCACGCTGGAAGCATTTTAAGTTAATGTAAGAAATGGGATTCCAATTTGTCACTGAATTTGAAGGCAAGAGGAATAGTTTGGATTCAGAACTGGATCTGGGAAATTTCCCAAACTCCAGCAGTGTTCTGATGAAGTTTGGATCTGGACTTTAATAGTATTCTGGTACATGGCTGTGGTGTGGAAATACCTCTAATTCTATTCCATATATCAGAAGAAGAATATTTTACATTTAGATGGCACCCTTCCTCCTGAAGGACCACTGAGCATCAATTCTATCCTGCAAACTCTTGTTACCAGGGATAGCTATTACTTCTACGAATAGTCTCATTGATTTCAACATACTAACATCTATGCAGTGTGCTGCAAGGACACTGATTATAGTGGGGTTACTACTCATGACAGTAAGTACTAAGTAATGTTTGCAAGGTGCAGCATTACCTAGTGAAATGCAGCCAGGTGGAGGATGGCAGTCAACTGATATAACAAAGTACAGTGAGAAGAAAATTATGGTGAAAGACAAACTATTACCCACTAAATTTGCTGCAGATCTTCAGCGTCAATACAGAGCACACAGGATCTCAGATTATAAGGTTGCATCCAAAAAAAATTCCATGTGTAATCACAGGTATTTTTTATTACACAGCTAAATCATAGTACATACATTAATAAATGAACTAATCTACCTCTGAAATATCAAGGACTGAGCTAACACTACTTAGATCTGAACTCAAGTGGCCAGAGAAGTGGCCAGTGTTCCAAAGCTGAGGCTCATATCACTAGCTATCCACACCGGCCAGCAGTTTTTAATGACTCACAATATGATTGGTTTATACATATTTAACCAGGGATCTAAGTGTTCATGTGTGCTAAAGTATGCTGATTACTTCCCAAAATAAAGGGTTTCCTGGCAATCCTGTAACTGAAAATTCATCTTGTACTTTATAGCTCATTCCTTCAGGATGCTTCTTTGTTCTGTAGCACTGCACAGATTTTATGCCTTCCACATCTGTAATTGGCTTCTACATCAGCTTGTTTCGGAATTTCTATAATATCCGATATGTTGCTCTGAATCAAAATGTTGGACGATAAAAGTAACAGTACAGAAACTGGTCCAATAAAAGATATTACCTCACCCATCTTTTGTCTCTAATATCCTGGGACTGACACAGCTACAACTACACTGCATAAAATATGGAATGCTGTCATTCAAGGCTGCTTAAAAGCAAATCGTAACAAGCAGAGAGTAAGAATGGAGTCAGCTGTTTTGCTATCGATATTAGAAGTGGTTATAAAAACAGGATGCATGATTCATGAATATCTTCATGAAAAAAACTGCAATTTTTCAACTCTCTCTAATCCACGGGTTTTTCCTCCAGAACAATGAAAACTAAAAAGCCACATTCAATACAATTCACTACACAGCTGTTTGCTTTCTCACACACAAGTGTGATCCCTGTAATCTTACTACCTTGGAAGGTCAACAGAAATTTCTACCAGCAAACACACAATCAAAAGTAATTTATAGCATATTTATCTCACGCTCTCCTGCTGCACATTGTTTCCTGAAAGAACAGATTTTAGGGCCTGAGGGGAATTCTGCAACATCAGGGTTTTATTTATTTATTTATTTATCTTAAGGGATCACAAAGCACCAATTCTTGGTGGGGACAGTCAAAAGTCATTGAAAATACAGATCAGCTTTGCTAACTCTCAGAAGTCTACTAGGAAGAGCCATCAGTTCACAAAACTTGGTTTTTCCAGACAATGCTGTTAAAATAATGAATGGACATTCAAGTGGTTCAGTGCTGCTACAGGCCCTTCCAGGCCACTTTGCATTCTGAGTCATCTCCACTGAGTGGAGCCAAACACATTGACATTAAACTAGCAGAGTAAATTCTAGAACTTAGTTTTTCCAATTGTACATCATCATCTTTTGAAAATCTTTCATATTTAGAAATTCACCCACACGCACTGAGGCAAAACAGACTATCAAACAACTTCTTAGCAGCTTATTGGTGCAACATCAATGTCTTCATGCTGGCTTCAGCCAGCCTTGATGGTGTTTCCCCCGTTAGCAAACTGTTGATGCTTCCTGAAGCAGTGTTAATAGCTGCAGATGCTTAATTTATGTATTTGGAGCCTAGATACCATAGCAATGGGCTCTCTGTAAGCCTGATACATGGACAGGCAGACAGACACTCATCCTTCTGCCACTGCTTCCACACAGCTACTAGAGGAGTCAGCCAACAGTCTACATTTTTTAGGAAGACAAGAAAGTAGTTTTGCAGAAACAGAGAAGTGGTGTTAGTAAATCTGCCAATTTTGCAGGATCAGAGGGCGGCAAACTCTTCCCGCCCAGATCAGTAATGAGCAGAAAAAGCAACAATTTGAAACACAAACTTCCTGTTCCCTACTCAAGAAAAACCAGAGCTCAGATACCATAGCGAGAGGATCATTAGAAACAGCTCAACAGGCAGCAAGGGGACCCTGTGAGATATGGAATTTATGCACAGTGCATCTACTGAAGGTTTTTAAAACACTCTCCATAGTAATGCCTGAAATGTAGCATTTGCAAAGCACAACTATGAATGCTTCATCTCTAAAGTATTCATGGAGTGTAAGCCTGCATTACGAGGTCTCAGGTTTTTGCTGAGGCAGAATTTTTCCTCTACATTAATGAAAAAAATATCTCATCTTGTATCATAAAATATGTAGGGTTTTGTCTGGCTGCATAATTAGTTTCATGGTCCCATCCATCCTGTGCCTTTCCTCCATCCTCCACTTGGCTGTGTTGCTGCAAGCTGCTCTGCAGTTCCATCCTTGCTTCACACTCCTAGTTAAATGGCCTTCTGTTCCAACACCTGTTTGGCTTTGGAGTTGGAAATGTTTGTGGGAGTCAGAGATTCAGTAAACGACACTCAGGCTGACAATATCACCATTGCTGAAGCAGAGAAGAAGCTGTTTCTAAATGGACACACACTGTCCCCAGGAAGTTAACAACAGAGAAATGTTCAAAGAGACAAGCAGGGCTAAATTCCATCCTATGCATAGGTACAGGTTCTATTGACTTCAACTGACCTCGGAGTGATAGCAACAAATTGAAAATACAAATTATTTTCTTTAGATGGGCTGAGTGTGAACTTTTGTGTGTGTGTGTCTGTCTGTCTGTCTGTCTGCACGTGAGAAAAAGGGGGAACCTTATTTCCTATTTCTAGTTGTTTCCCTTAAGGGAAATTTTCAATAGGGAAGAAAAATAACCAGGAAATGGTTTCTACAATAGCAACAAAAATTATTCTTTAGGCGGCAAAATATGTTCTCCTCAGTCACATTTTTGATGGGGATGTTTTTTGGGAGGAAGGGCTGCACAAAAGGAATGTGACTAGAGATGACTTCTTGTAGGAGCAATGTGGAGTATTCCATTATAAAATGTGGAAACAATTAAAGCCTTTTGTTTTTCATGCTTTCCACAGCAGTCAGCTTTTTCTTGTCAAATTCACAGCACTGTCTTCAAAAAAGCAAAATGATTATCCTTCCTTCAGCTATTTTAACACAGTGGTTTTAAATCTTTATTCATTTATGGACACCTACAAAATTTAAAATGGCAGTGCAGACGCCTTCGGAAATCTTAGACAGAGTCTGTGAACCCCCAGGGGTCTGCGGACAACAGGCTGAAAGCCACAGTCCTATGAAAATGGCAACCTTTTGCAGACTCCTTAGACATAGATTGTGGATTCCCAGGGGTCCATGGACCACAGATTAAAAACCACCGTTTTAACACAACAAACTGTCTCACCAACTCTGGTAGGCACTAAGAAATATAAAGCCAAAGCCCGGTTCCATTTAGGTCAATGGAAAAATCCCATGTAAGTGCAGGAGATAATGCCTCTGTAATCTCAATGATGCATGGAAAATTTACAAAATGATAATTGAGATTTTAGCTCAATCTGGGTACTTGATGGAGGCATAGATCTATGTTTCTGTCTTAGAACGAAGCTAACGGGAAACTAAGTGTCAGGGATGATTAAAAAAAGATGGCAAATGCTATAAAATCTCACAGGAAAAACAATTAAAAAATAATCCCCTTCAGAAACACTGGGACTCCTGCAGAGATTCAAATCCTCATTTACTCCCCCTGTAATTTCGCAATCATGTCAGACCCAGGGTGTCTACTGACAAGCACCAACACAGAGGTGGCTTGGCCATGTTTTCCCCTTACATGATGCTACAGCTGCTGGTTAAATCATGGGGCCAAACTGCTCCTCTTCACCGTCCTTTGATAACTGCCCTGGCTCTGGAAAGGACAGTAAGAGACAACTATGGCTCCCCCAACATAGAGGTGCTATGGAGGGAAGGGAGGAAAGGGCACAGGAAAAAACGGTGACTCACTTCGTAACTGTTGTTCTTTGAGACGTATTGTTCGGTGAGTAACCGTTTTTCTTCTTCGAGTGCTTGTTCATGCCCATTCCAATCAGGTGACTCACAAGCCCAAGTTCAGGAGGTGGGGTTGGAGTCATCTACTGATTGGAGCATCGCTTTGGCTTGCTAGGTGATTGCATAGTGCATGGCGAAAGTGTGGATGGAGGACCATGTTGCCACCCTGCAGTTTTCCTGGGTGAGAACCTGAGTCAGAAATGCTGTTGATGAAGCCTGTGCCTAGTGGCATGCGCAGTGATCAAAGGAACAGGCACCTCTGCCAGGCTGTAGCACTCCTGGATGCAGCACGTGATCCACAACGAAATCCATTGAGAAGAGACAGGAAGACCTTTCATTCTGTCTGCTACAAATAACTGGACTGAGTTTCAGAATGGTTTCATTCTCTTGACGTAGAAGGTTAGCGCGCTGCAGACATCCAGAGAGTGCAGCCTCTTTTGTCTGCCGCTGGAGTGTTGGCAAACCCAAATGATGGAAGACTGAGTTCATAACATCCAGGTGATGGGACCACTCGCGGCCGTGGAACAACCTGCTGAGATGGTCTGCCAACTCGTTCTGTATTCCAGGAAGGTATGATGCTTGCAGGTGTATCGCATTCTCTTCACAGAAGTCCCATAGTATGAGGGCTTCCTAACACAGGGGAGAGGAGCGTGCACCCGTTTGTTGATATAGAACATCGCCTTGATGTTGTCTGTCAGGACTGATATACATCTTTCTGCTAGGTGGGCTTGGAAAGTTTGGCATGCCAAGTGCACCGCTCTCAGTTCTTTGACATTGATGTGTAGAGCGAGAGCCACCTGAGACCTGAGGCCTTGTGTTCTGAGGTCTCCCAAATGTGCCCCCCAGTCCAAATCTGACATGTCTGTCACTAGTGAGAGGGATGGCTGGGGGCTGGTGAAAGGGACCATTTCACATACTACCTGCAGGTCAAGCCTCCACAGGAGGGAGTTGAGTACCGGGTGAGGCAGGGTTACAATCCTATGCAAACTGTCCTCAGCTGGCCGATATACTGATGCCAGCCACATTGACACGAGCCATGACTGAAGAGGTCAAAGTCTGTACCACATAGGTACGAGCTGCCACGTGTCCTAGAAGTTTCAGGTAGTTCCATGCTGAGGTGGTGGGGAACTGTCAGAAACCTCAAATAATGTTGCCCAGGGCTCGAAATCTTGCTTCAGGAAGGAATGCTCTGGTCTGTGTTGAGTACAGTACCGCCCCTACAAATTCTATCCTCTGAACCAGGGACAGCGTTGATTTCCCCTCATTCAGTAGTAGGCCCAGTTTGCTGAAAGAAGCTCTTATGAAGGCAACCTGCATCTTTACTTCAGTCCTGGATTGGCCCTTCATCAGCCAGTCATCAAGGTACGGGAACACCTGTACCTGCTCTTGCGCAGGACCGCGGCCATGACTGCCATGCACTTGGTGAATACTTTAGGTGCCAGTGACAGGCTGAACAGGAGGACTGCGAACTGGCAGTGGGTGTTGTTTACCACAAACCTGAGGTATTATCTATGAAACTGAGTTATTGTTATGTGAAAGTATGCGTCCTTCAAGTTGAGGGCGGCATACCAATCTCCTGGATCCACTGAAGGGATCATAGAGGCTAAAGAGACCACATGGAAACTGAGCTTCTTCATGAACTTGTTGAGTTCTTGCAGGTCTAGGATGGGCCTTAGCCTACCTTTGGCTTTTGGTATTTGGAAAAGCAAGAATAAAAACCATTGCCCTTCTGCTCCTAAGGAGCCTCTTCCACTGCCCTAGCGAAAGGGGCAAGTGTACCTCCTGAATAAGGAGTTGCTTGTGAGAGGAATCCCTGAAGAGGGACAGGGAAAGGGGGTGGAAGGGTGGGAAGGCACAGAATTGGACGGATTATTCCCTCTCTATCGCACGGCGCACCCAGTGATCCGAAGTAATATGGGACCAAGCACAGCAGAAAAGGGACAGTCGGGACAAAAAGATTAAGGCAGGATAGATCCAGTTTTTGTTCTGCTGCACCATCCTCAACTGCACCTTCAAAAGGCCTGTTTCAGGCCAAAAGGTGGCTTGGATTGGCCAGAGCCCTGGTCTGATGATGGGTATGGCCTTTTCCTGCCACTCCTGTTCCTTCTCTGGGAACCATCCTGACAGTTCTGCTGGTAGCAGCGCAGGGGAGGTTATGGTCTAAAATGCTTCCACCACGTAGCGGGAATATGGGGCCCAATGATTTGACAGCGGCTTTTGAGTTCTCTAGGCTATGCAGCCTTTTGTCTGTTTTCTCAGAAAAGAGAGCCCAACCCTCGAATGAGAGATTTAGAATAGTCTGTTGGACTTCACACAGCAGGCCTGAGACCTGGAGCCAGGGCTATGCCCATAGCCATCATGCAGGTAGCCGCATCCACTCCATTCAGTGCGGCTTGTAACAAAGCTCACAAAATGAGCTTCCTCTACTTCACCAGAGCCAAAAACTCGTTGCGGGAGTCCTGAGGCATCAGCACCGCAAAATTCACCACTGCACCGCATATGTTGTAGCAGTACCTGCTGATTAGAGATGTGGAGCTGCAATCCGCCAGTGGAATCAGGGCTGGATCTGGGTTTTCTGCTGCCCCAGAGGTGCTATTTTTAATATGACTGTGCCCTTTTCAAGCTCCTCAGCATTTCATGTATTTGGAGGAATAAAATCCCTGCAGATTTGTCTAATGTTTCCTACTGATTCCTACTGCCTCTAGTTTATCTTTATTTGACTGGGAAATTGTAACTCTCGCTTTTATCATGTCTTAATGATTGCCTTTGAAGCAGATGTATTTATTTTTTAACAATTTGTGAAACGTGGATTCATTTTAAAGGACAAGTTCCATAGCAGTCTGCTATTCAAATGTTAATGAAGCAAGCTTTAAGGCAGGACCTATTTAGTACACTCCCCACAAGAAACTGAAACATATATTTATGCACCCACAAGAAAGAGACAAACTGCGTCACAGCTTAAGACAAGTTAGCTCGGCAGTTTGTCCAAAACATTATCAAACTCACAAACTGTACCACCCAAAACCTGGCCTGGTTTAATTAGACAAAGGAGATCATCAACAGGAACATTCTTGATGTTTCCTGTCCTTACCATTACATATTTGGACACTGAGCAATCTAACCATCTGATGCGCTAACAATAATCAATAAAATATGTATGTGGAATATGACAATTTTGAAAATTCTGGCACCATTCTGTGGCTCGAGCCTGGCCTTTTCTGTTCATCACAGCTGAGAGTAAAATTTGTCAGCCACACAAGTCCTAGAATGCTAATTTTTTTTTATTTTTTACATGGGATGGAGAAAATTTGTAACTGTCAAATTCTCTGGTCACTTTGACAACATGTAAAATAAAATACTGGTCAATATGATGAGCTCTATCTGAAAAAGATTTTTAAGAAAGAGATTCTTCCAAAAAGAAGAACAGCTGAGTTAACAGCAAGGAGTCTGGCACTGGAACACACATGAATGAAAAAGCAAAATTTACACATAAAAACACCTAGTCATTTATATTTTCTTGGGTAGTATTTCAGACTAACAATATTCTATTCTTCCACTTTTGTATTAGTATTAGGACTTATATCCACTATATGCAACAGGCACTAAGAGGAACACTTTTGAGAGGTCAGTATTGTAAGCTTGCATAGTAACATTATAGCATACGTGCCTGACTTAACAAATTACAAGTGCAAAAGTGGATGTCTAATTTATATGCCCAATTGCAGTCAAATAACCATTATTAGCCAGTTGCACACACAATTAAAATATTTGCATGCCAGAGTACTATGATTATGTATGCAAATTAGGTGTGTAACTGTACATTCAAATACATAGCAAATTTGTTCTAAAAAGAAGTGATAGGTCTTTAGCGGACCAATCTGAAATGATCAGCCTGTGAATGGTGCATTCCATCCAGCAGAGGTACCCAATTTTGTGGGAGACAAAGGTACATTAGAGAAGGGCCAAGGAATCAAGATTTCAGTTTTTCAAAAATAACTAGCAGGGTGTTGGGTTGGCATACCCCTAACTAGGGCACTTCAGATTCTGTTTCCTTTTTATCTGAATGACCAAAATTTTATTCATCAGGGAAGGAGGTAGAGAAAAGTTGCCAGTTTCTTGAACAGATTTTAGAGTTTGAAGTTGTTGATTGTAAATTATTGATCATCATTCATCACCATCATCATGTTCCCATTACATTGGTGGCAGCTAGGGCAGTGATGAAGCTCCTCCACTCCTGTCTGTTTCTACCAAGTCTTTCAATGGTTCCTCAACTGTGCCCCCGGTTTTTCAGCTCGACTTCCACAGCTCTTTGCCATGTTGTTTTCGGGTGGCCTCGTTTTCGCTTGCCTTCAGGTGTCCATCTTATTGCTACTCTGGTGATGGAATCAATTTCCATCTGAAGCACATGGTCAATCCATCGCCAACGCCTCCTAGCAATGATGGTGCTCATATCCTCTTGGCTGACTGTGTCAGCAGATCTTGGTTTGAGATTGTTCTGGGCCAAAAGGTACAGAGGATATTTCTGAGACAGGTTATGGAATGAAGACAGTTTGTACACATCATTTATCATCATCAAGCACCAACGATGTACTTCGACTCATACAACCCCAAAATTCATGCTGTCTCTCCGCAAACAGCTTACAGGCTAAACAAAGCAGAGAGAGTACAGGACACAGTGGAAAGTCCAGAAGAGGGAATGAAGAGGATGTTTTAAAACTAGTATGTTAATGTTATTGTTGACTCACTTCTTGTGGGCAGAGCAGGAGGAATGAGTCTTCAGGGAGGATCTAAGTGAGGACATGGAGATACCATGGTGATGGTTTTATAAAATCAAAATATACAGAGAGAGGGGATAGGATAGATACAAAGAATTTGGATAATGAGAACACAGTGGCTTGACTGAAATGAAGTGGTTTTCTCATCCTGCAGGCCAGATTCCCCTACTGCTGCACTGGCAGTGCAATAATATTTCTGTTTTTTTGATCGCTCAGTCTATTGTTCTTGAGATGACCATCCCTGGTATATATGCAGTACCATTACTTCACAGTGGGATGCAGTACAATAAAAGAGAGACCGTGGATTGGGAAGGTACAAATTCTTGTTTCAGCACGAACTTCAATAAGAATGCCAAAGATGATCAAAAAAGCTAATGCATTATAAATGGATTTATATTTTAAGCTAAGTTTGAAAATTCCCCAGGATGACAATCTTGTTTAATCATTGGTTTTAACCAATATACCTTTCAGTTCAGTGTAGCTGGACAAATGTAACTAACTTCACTGGCTGGGACTGCTCTTTTTTTAAAACAAAAACAAAACATCCCCAAAAAGCTTGCTGGTGCAAATTTCAGATCAACGGAGGAGATATATTTTTAGGATTTCTGAATAGGAGCAGTCTGTCAGTAAGCTGCATGATGAATAAACATTTTATGTTACATAGATAAACACAGAGCAAAACGGCCAATTGTTCTATGAAAGGATGAACTGTTTGCTGTAAACTGGATAGTAACAATAGCTGCTTGTGGCTCAGGCTCAGCGACAACAGTGTTGTGTGATATAAAAGCAAAGTGGTACTTGCTATGCACTGCTGCAATCTGGGGGTCACGCTAGTCATGCCATGGGTAAGCCAACAATGGGCGAAGACAAATCTTAGTGTTTAATGTGCGTTGTTTGCCCAGAATACCTCTCTAATTAATACTCCCTAACAAACAGGGGCTGGCATCAAAAGTGCAGTTGAACAGACAAAGACACATGGAGAAATACTGACACAGTATCGTGAATCCTGATCATGACTTCATTGGGCTGCCGGTTCCCTCAATACATTGTTTAACTGGCATATGCAAAACCTGCAAATACAAACATAAAACCCTATGCGAACACAGACGTCCATTTCTACAGTGTTTGGGGAAAGAACTACACTTTATGTGGGGTTGGGTTTTTTAGTGTAAGGAAGATGTTGGCCTGACAGCACTGGAGACTGAAATACTCTGCCCACAGAACAAGTTATGGCATGAACAACAGCAATTCCTGCTTCCTGTCTAGGTGCTGCAACCGTGCTGGAAGACTTGGAGAGAACATCTCTTCAGTTCCCCTGCCTGTTCAAATCTCTGGTTGCTCCTCCGAAAAGTCTACCAATTAACGCTAATTAACATGCATCGGACAAAGCGCACTTTACAAAGGAAAACACAATAGTGCATGATGTTATATTAGCGTTATTTGAGAAATGATCATGTACTTCAAAAACAGTGAGGCTAGACTTCACTCTAAGTTATACCTGTGTAAATCTAAAGGTAATGACACTGACTACAAAAGAAATACTCTGCATTCACATCAGTGGAAATATGAATAAAATTTGGCCCTGCATCATCACACACAAGGGACGGAGATAAGGCCAAGTTACTCAGTCTGAACCGTGGAACTTCCTGACGTAAAAGTGCGCAACTATAGGTGCTGGGGGTGCTACTGCACCCTCTGGCTTGAAGTGATTTATATAGATAGTTTACACTTTGGTTCAGTGGCTCTCAGCACCCCCACTATAAAAATTGTTGCACTGTGTGCAACTGTGAAACCTTAATGCTGCCCAGTATAGTGCAAGTTTTTTGATGTAATATATAGCATTGCTTACTGTAAATCAACAGGACATACAGATATTCTGATTAGGTTAATGTAATAAAAAGCCATCACCTTACTCTTTGCTTTGTCTACTCAAATTCTTAGACTTGTATTCAGTGAATAGAGTTTTCTATAGAAAAATGAAAAAAAAAACACTCTCTTTCAGCAATTTTAGATGCTTATTTTTAATTGCATCAACAGTTAAGTGAAAACTTATTGAAGCCTCTGTCTGTTTTGAAATCAATGGTAGTTTTAATACTGAATATAATGGAGCAGATAAGGACATTTTATATTTCATCACTGGGGGACAAATTTAGTCCTAGCATGAGATGGTACCAGCTCCACTGGATTCATTCCATTAACACAACTCCACTGATTCTACTGGAGTAGCAATCGCTTACACTAAGACTGAATGTGTCGCTGTATCTTTTAATGACAAACTGTTTTTAATACATATGGTAAGTAGACATTTAGAAAATATCTTGCTTTAATTTGCTTCATCTATGTCCCATTTTATTACTTTTTGTTCTCATAAAATAAAATACTTGTAAGAAATGACTTCCGGGAGAAAGCACAGATTTCCTGAGGGAGGAGGAGAAGCAGAAGCCACATCAGGAGGAAAAGTCAAGCAGAGAGCCAAAGTCTGCTATCACTTACACCAATGCAAATCAAGAGTAACTCCAATGATGCCAGTGAAGTTACATCAGTGTAAGAGATCAGAATTAGACACATAGTTTGTAAGGCACTTTAGGATCTTTCATGGGCTAGACTACCCTAAAAAGGCATTGTTGCTATAGCTATATTGGCACAGTTACACTGGTAGAGCCCCCTATCTTGCAGCTTATGCCGGCATAAAGAGATCTTTTGCCTGCTTAGTTAAAGCAATTCCCTGAATAACATAAGCTCAAGGACACTTTTGCCAATATACCCCTAGAGGATTTTGCTGGTATAGCTATGTTGGATAAAGAGTGTGGATTTTTTTTCACAGCCGAGTGACACAGTCATGTCAACAAACATTGTAGCATAGTCCTGTCCTGTATGAAAAGCATTATGTCAAACATTGCTATGCTTATTAAAACACAAGAATACGCACACTGAAATATACTGCTACCTATGGCCAAAAGGTTGCCAGCACCAGTATAGGTATGTTTACATTTCAATAGAATTTTATCTAGATTTGAATATAAGCTCGTGTGTGTGCTGGGATTTCCCAGCTCCTAGCACATGATGGGAGAATCAGAGATAGCAAGAGAGGAAGAATCACTTTGTTCATCGCCATCCATCACTCCCATGAACCTCTAGTGCAGGGATCGGCAACCTTTGGCACGTGTCCCCCCAGGGTAAGCCCCCGGTGGGCCAGGCTGGTTTGTTTACCTGCTGCTTCCACAGGTTTGGCCGATCACGGCTCCCAGTGGCCACGGTTCACTGCTCCAGGTCAATGGGGCCTGTAGGAAGCTGCAGCCAGCACATCCCTCGGCCAGCGCCGCTTCCCTGCGGATCCCTGCTCTAGTGTAACTTGTAATGCAGGAACTCATGGGAGCCCTGGATCTGCACACAGCTCTATGACACTGTGCCAATGGAAAGCCTCAGTAGTTTTGCTCAGGTAACCTGAATCTTTAGATTAAAATGCTGGTTTCAAAGTACACTTTGGGTACCCAATCCAAGCATATGTTCTCACCCTCTCTGTGACCTTGCACAGGGTTCCACAGCAAGGAGACTGGATATATTTCTTCATTAATCTCTCCTCTTAATGAGATATAATGTAACTACATGTTAATCAGTAATGTTCAGTAACCAGAAAGTGTACTTTTAAAAACTCTTCTGCCTTTGTGATCCCTGTTCCTTCAGATGAACTCCACCATATTCTGAAGCTAAATTTAGCCTTAAACTCCCACCATATAAAACAAATTCCTTTAAAAATGCTAATAAATCTAAAGAGCAGGAGACAGCCCTGCCTGTAAGTTGCAGGCCAGTTCAATGCATTGAGTTAAAAAAAAAAAAAAAACAGCACTGCAGTGCATCAAGGACTGTGCTCAGAAGTAATGGTTTTTCAGGAACAGATTGTATTGCACTCCCAAGTCACTGTTATCCAACAAAATGCAACGTACTGGGACAGACCCTCAAAGCTCACAGCATCTACATCTGACAGCTAGAAAGTGACCGAACTGACACTCTTACTACAGCTCACCATTTTAAGGTGTACTTACCACGTGCAACTCCCACTGTCCTCCAAGGGAAAAAATCTTGAGGTACAGGGCTGCTATTAGATATAATTCTTGTAGGCAGCCATCTAGAGCACTTTTTTTTTTTTCAGGAGACCCTGCTCCAGCCACACCAATCCCCAGACAGGAGAGTTTTCAGGAGCACAAGTGAGAATCTCTCCCGCCAACACAGCGTGTCCACACTGGCGCTTATATCCGTGTACCTTATGTTGCTCAGGGGGTGATTTATACACACCCGAGTGACAAAAGTTTTGCCGACATAAGCTGTAGTATAGACGTAGTCTAAGATGTTTATACATTTCAATTTGATACTGGTGGAAGCACCTAAACTGGCTAGAAAACAAATCCAAAAAGGCCTTGCTAAAAGGCCAATAGTTCTTTGTATTTTTTTTGGATGTCAACAGAGCTAACTTGAGCTGAAGGCTCAAGTGCAGTGTGCCCATTTCAGGGTCTCCTCTGTGGAGGAAGAGGGGATAACCGTCATACAACCACCACTATGTCATTTTGCACTTTTACAGTACCTTCCACTCAAGGATCACAAAACATTTTGCAAGTATACACGAATTTAGCCTCAGAACCACCCAGAAAAGCTGGTATTATTATATTGGTTTTATAGATGAGGAACTGATGATAGAGATGTTAATTGGCTTCCCCAATGTCACACAGGAAATCTGTGGCAACAGAGTGCAACAGAGTGCAATTCATTTAACAAGACTGCGCTTGAACCACAAGACCATGAATGACTCAAATTAACGTCTGTAAGTCACTCTAAAGATGTAACGCATTATACAGTTACCTATCGGTTACTTGGCACTTGGTTCGCTGCAGGAAAAGAGAACAAGCATCAGGAATGAGGCATTAGACGTGCAGCAGGGCTGCTCAGTATATTGCAATCTCTCTGGAGTCCCGTTAGAATTTTTTCCAAGAATCAAATTTAAATTTCAAAATATTTACAGCAACGTCTCAGGGCGTCCTGCTTATCAGCTGTTCTGAAGGGCACGTTTTCAAAGACTTTCCCTATGATCCGCCCTTGCCTGCAGTTCTAGCAAGTGAGTCAGCTCTCTCTTTTGCCACATGGGACAAAGAACTTTCTACAAAGAACTTTTAGAACTCTGTCAAAATAACCAGGTGTCGGGGGTGGAGGGGAATGAGCCACTAATCAGCAGGGCTTAAAAATACAGCCCCCCATATTTTGGTTGATTCAAGGAGCTAATCAGGTAACTGCCTAAAGGAAATCATCTATGTACAATCCCAGTTTGCTCTTTGATTTTACAACTGCTGTACTGGGATTTAAAAGTCAGATAAGCCCCATTTAAAAAGCCAGCATCCTGCCTCCAGGCTAGTCTTTGTCAGCTTTATTATTATTAATCCAGTACCAGCATTTGGAGTTGTTTCCCTTTTTCAAAAATACTTTGATTCATCGGCCAGCTTTTGGTTTATAGAGCGCATGGGAATCGGATTATTTAATCAGAGCTTGGCCCATTTTCTAATTTAGTGGGATAATTTTGGCTTATTTCCTGCAACGGTGAACTTGCTGGGGCACAGCTCATCCTTAGCGGTTGCATTAATGTTTGAGATGATTTGTCATGTCTGTGTTCACTTTGGCAATCAGTTCCCTCCTCTCTGCCCAGAAGAAGAGGAAGATACAGACATATGTTTTTATGCATTTCCATGCTGTGGTCTAGGCTGATGGTTGCCAAGAAGATTCTGGAAGCAAGGCGGTGAGAGCAGGTGGGGCTCCATCAGCCTGCTGACATGGTACTTCCTGATGCAGGTCAGGGACATAACCTCTTTGAAGCTGCTGAATTCCATCAGAATTCTAAACAGAATTTCCATTCCCAGGAACAGATTGCTGGAATGCAAGAGGATTCGCATACAGTGGATGTATCACCAGCTGGATTACATTCCTTGCTCTGCAACTGACTCACTCTGGACTTGGACAAGCTCCTTCATCACTCTGGCTGAATTCAGGAATAAGGGGGTTAACAACTGAAACGTCTTTACTCTTTCTGTATTCTGGGGCCAGCACAGACCTCAAGGCTGCTCTAACTTGTGGAGCAGTGTTCTCCAAACACACTCTGGTCTACTTCTCATATCTCCTGCCTCTGACATGTCCCCCATGCTGGGCACAGAGATGGGGGGTGAGGTAGAGCTGCTTTAGCATCCCTATGCCAGTGAAAAAGCCTCTTTTCTGTAGCCGTATCCTCAAGGGCCTCTCTTCATCCCTTTAAGGCCCCTTTATGCTGCCAGTGTGGTGTAAAGGGGCCACAGTGCAACAGAGAATCATCCCCTCTGTGCTTAAGTTTTCCCATCTGTAACATTGGTATAACAGGTACCTACAACAAAGGGATATTGTGGATTAATCAATATCATAAAAGGAAATTTCTTAACTGGTCATTCCTTTCTGGGGACCATTGGGAAACTCTCGTCTCCTTTGTCTCACTTCACATTTCCTGCTCCAGTCAAGATAAACACATAACCCTTCCCCCACACACAAACAGAGGCATCTGCTTTACACACAAATACACACAAAGGCATCTACTTTTTGCACATGTGCATGCAGGCACACCGAGAGACAGACATTGAGGCAAACGTCTGCCTTCTTCACACACAGGGACGCATTTCTGGTCAGCCATGCTCATAAAGTGCATTTAACCATTAAAAAAGCAGAACGGTGCCAAGACTTCATTAATAACTTATAGGATACAGAATTGCGACTTCGGACTTGTGGAGAACTCTGGCCCCATCCATTCTAAACGT
The DNA here is from genome assembly GCF_003597395.2 of Chelonoidis abingdonii. Classification (NCBI taxonomy): domain Eukaryota; kingdom Metazoa; phylum Chordata; order Testudines; family Testudinidae; genus Chelonoidis; species Chelonoidis abingdonii. The sequence continues at coordinate 118,257,986 of NC_133774.1, forward strand.
GCCCCTGGGCCCGGTACTAACGTTTGCACAGAGAACCTTTTCCAAATTGAACCTTCCCTCTCCTCTCTAAGATGTTTTAAACCTTTAGGAAACAGTGAAAGTATTTCCCATTTTTGGAATCTAATCTTTGGAGACAATAAGTTAAACATTGATCTATCTAAAGCCAAGTTTCCTAAGTCAAGGAAAGTGTCTGGTTTTGTTGCACTATTAATTGTCTGAATCTCTGACTGACAGTGAATAATCCAAGTGCAGCACACCCACTACTTTCACCAACACCTACATAATTATTACAAAGGAAATCCTAGTTTACTGTTATACAGGTCACCTCCACCTCCCCCTCCACCTCCCCTCCATCACACTGCACTCGATTCTTACTACCTCCCCAATTGTAAATGCTGCAGTAGAGGGAATTGGCCTATTGACAGAGGCACGAGTTCATTTATTTAAATGGTCTGTCTTGAAACACAGATATTTCATTTCTAGCGGAAATCAACTGTGACAGGTTTGGAAAAGGCTCAGTTAAGGGAAAGAAAAAGGAGAATTCTCCACAACGTTAGGCTGTAGATTCCCACTTACCAAAGGCTCTAGCTCCTTGCGGTCTATGAGGTTGAGCTCTGTTACAAAGTAATAAAAGTGCTTGTAACAGGTATTGACGTGGGCCTCAGCTCCCATGATGATGATGCGGTCGAAATGATGAATGTAGACGTGAACGAATACCCGGAACAGCCTGCACAGGATCTTCTTGCAGATCTGAAGGAAGTTCTTTGGAAAGGGAACACCTGTGAACAAAGAAGGGAGGATAATTGCTTTAGATTAGATCACTGCTTTCTGAAAGGGAGTTCTGCAGATTCAGACATAGGCTCCAATCCAGCAAAGCACTTATGCCTAGAGCACTGTGCATATACAGAATTTGTATCTGCATCCGATCCGCAAACATGGTCTGTGGATATACAGCGGATATCCGCAGATTTGCAGGGCTCTAGATATAAAATTTGGATCCTCATCCATCCACGATTCGCAAACATGGTCCATGGATATCTGCATCTGCGGATCCAGAGTGGATATCTGCAGATTTGCAGGGCTCTATTTATGCCTTTGCTTATCTTTTTATCTACGGTACTGTGATTACTCTGCCCAGAGGGGTTAAAACAGACCTGGAGAGGGCTACAGCTGGGAAAAGAAAGGCTGATCGGGGAAGCAGCCACAGGTGAGGCCACGCCCCAATCAGGCCACTGCTAGCCCTAAAAGAGGGCTGAGGGCCAGAGGCTGAGAAGATTCTTTCTCTAACCTTTTGAGAGAGAAGGACCTGGCTGCCTAGGAAGCTGAGGAGGGTATCTAGGGTGGAACAGTGCTGAGGAAGGGCAGAGGGAGCTGGGGAGCTCCAGCCTAGCAAAGCCCCAGGATGCAGGCAGAGTTAAGGGCCTACAGCAGTACTAGGGCAGCCCAAATATAGGCAGAGGCAGCTGGTCCAACCCCCCTTGCCGATGATGAGTGGTTTACAGACTGCAGTCTGCCCCAGGGAGTGGGGGCTAAATGGAGACGGGCAGTAGCCACTGAGGCAAGGTGGGGAAAGGGGGTTCCCCTGGGAAGGGAGACCCAGACAGAGGGGATACTGCAGCAGGCAGAACCCCTGGGCAAAGGGTACTGTGGTCTGGGGGAGACATGAGGGCCAGCGGCAGTCGAAACATCAGTCGGCAGAGGGTGCTCCGGAGCTGGAAAAGAGTTAATTCCCTGGATAACCAGAAGGAGGCGCCATGCCGGTGAGTCATCATCCTGCCACACTCACGTTTAAAAGTAATCATGAGCTTACGTGCTTTGCTGGATCAAGATCATAGGCACTGGCACTGGTACTGGTCCCACAGACAACAATGAGGGCTTTGCCATTTACTTTAAGGGGGGCAGATCCAGACTCCTAATGTCCACAAGTATGAATCTGAATTTGATTCCCAAGTGTACCATCTTGCTTAGGGCTTGGCTACACTTGCGAGTTACAACACAATAAAGGAGTCCTGGGCGCACTAGCTCACTCTCCGTCCACGCTGGCGAGGCACATAGAGCACTCTGACTCCGCGGCTACAGTGCTGCTGGTATTCCACTTTGGTGAGTAGAATAACATTTACTGCGCCCCCGCTGGAGCGCCCCAGCATCAGTGTGAACGAGGCATTGGATTACTGCACTCGGATCAGCCTCTCAAAACGTCCCCTAATCCCCGTAAGTCAAGTGGCCACTCTTGTCATTGTTTTGGATATACCCTTTGAAAGCTCCGTTTCTGACAGCCGGCTGCTTATCTGCCCCGAGACAAAGCAACCATTACGGTGCAATGCTGTGAGAGAGAGAGGTGGGGGGGGGGAGTAGGGGGAGTCTGCTGCTGTCTGAACTTACAAGACAGCATGCTGACATGCTCTCAAGCTCTCCAAAAACCCACACCCCTTCCCCCTACATATACACAACACACTCCCTATCACACTCCACCCCACCCTCATTTGAAAAGCACGTTGCAGCCACTTGCATGCTGGGATAGCTACCACAATGCACTGCTCCCTGTGGCCGTTGCAAGAGCTGCTAATGTGGCCACAGCAGTGAGCTGTCAGCTGTCAGTGTGGACAGATTGCAGCGCTTTCCCTACTGTGCGCTACGAAGGCTGGTTTAACTCAAAGCGCTGTACATCTGCAAGTGTAGCCATGCCCTTACATAAATCGCTTTCACCTCCAGGACTATGGTTCCTTGTGCTACGAGATACACATGATGAGGTTGGTTCCCAGGGATGGATCTTATTGACTGTGTTACCATCTTTATACAAAGTCTAAGGTGGAAGAGACTGCTCCAGTCACTTTTTAACCTTCATCCCTATTCTATGCACCTTTTACAATTGTTATTTTAATAGAATATCTCCTACAAATTTGGGGCCACTGTCCCAGCGTCCCATGCACCGTAATGAATAAGTGCACACACCAAAGTAAGCATTGCTGCTGCTGCTACGGGCAAGGGAACAGCCACACATCCACAATGCAGCACTGAAGAGCACTTCAAAATTCTCAAACGAAACCTGATCTTGCAAAGTGCTCTGTATCTTCAATTGTCATTGGACTTCTGTAAAAGTTGACAGCCTTCAGCTCTTCACAGGATCAGGTCTTTAATGAGCAGATGTAGAGATAATACTATTTACCAGCACCCCATCTAAAATTCTGACCTAGAGCCAGCTTTGCGAAGTGTTTTAGTGTGAACTTTATCACATAGTCACTTTGCATGGCTTTGTGCGCCCTCCTGATTTTTGCTTGGATAATGGGGTTTGATCAGATCCAACAGCAAAAGTTATATTCACCATGTTTTGCAGAGATATCACCCACTGGCCAGGTTCAATTCAAACTTGGCCAGGGCTCATTTGAAACTTGATACAGGTTCCCTCTAAAGGTACACAAATGCCTGGCCAAGTTTCAAATTCAGAATGAAAGTCAACACCAGGTGACTACTCACCTGGGCTTGTCTTACCAACAACACTATTTACCTCCCTCCCCTCCACAATCCTCTATCTGACACACAGCCCAAATTCAATCCTTCCTTTTCTGGCAGTTTGTAGTAAAAAATAAAATAAAATAATTTATTTAAACAGTTGGACACTATTTTTTAATATAATAAATTCCAAAAGAGGAGATTACTGTCTTAATGCAAGTGAAAGGATATTGGAGGCAAAGGAAGCACAAAGGCATTGGATTAAATTGTTGAACTATGGATATTAAAAAGCAGAACAAAAAGATGACAGTGGAACTTCTGAGCTAGCTGCTACTTGCTGAAGAAAATGAAAAAAGGGGGACTTTTGGATGAGCTAACTGGCCTTAATTCAACTCCAAACTGAGCCAGGGCTCAGAGCTGTGTGAGAAGGGGAGTGCCAGAAAGATTCTTTCTGTTAACCTGGAGTTCAGAGTCCCAGGGCTCCCGATTATGTCCCAAAAATATGCCAAGTTATGCAAACGGCTCTCAAGCATTCCAGCCATGCAGTTCAAGCTCCTTTGGTTCTATCCTTGCAGGGATACACACACAACCCATAAACAATTCTCTGAGCATACAAAGGTCAAGTATATCAGAGGCTCTCGGATACCACGGTGATAGGTGCAGCATAAAATCAAGATAGTTTTATTTTATACCTCCTCTCACTTGTTCATACTCCCTCATTTTTCTGTTGCTGTTTGCTTGCACTGAGACAGGCCTGATCTGAAAAGCTCCCACTAACTTCAGAGAGGCTTTGTAAGAACTTCAGAGCCAGATTTACTAAAGTATAGCGTAAGAGCACTGCTTCTTTCTTTCTTTTTACTTTGAAAAGAGTTACTTTCTTCTTTGCAAAAACAGCCTCATCTCTCCTTATCTCTACAGGTTTTATCCAAAACAGGACACGACTTCACACTTTGCACAAAGTTACTTTGATCTTGTAGCCAGGCTGGGTGAGTGCACCCACACCTGACCCCCAGATTATTTAATTAGTTAATAAAGAAAAGGGAGTGATACCCCCCCTTTCTAGTGGCTGCTCTTCAGGCTTTTCCAAATTGTGACCTAATGTTACAACAACAAAAATTTCAGTACACTTTGCCCATCTAATCATAAAGACTAGAGGATAACAGCCTAGTTCTGCTACCAGCTAATGAGATAAGTGGTACCTCAGATTAGTGTGTGACACATCCTTTGCCAATGGGTGGTCAGCTAGAGGATAGCAGCCTATTACTACCACCAACGAATGGTCTGTTAGTTCACATCGTAGAGGTATGTGCTGTTGTGAGGAAGAGCCTGGGTTCAAACATTGCAACCCCCCAAGGGGGGTTGTAATACAATTGCTCTTCACAAGACCAAATGTAGCCAGAGTGAGAGAGGGTGAATAGACATCCTGAGCTGAACAGGAAAGGGTTCAGTTTTAAAAATGCAGAGACTAGACCTTCTGACTCTTCTCCCTGTCTCAGTAATATGCAGAACTCCCAAAGGGCCTGCAGAATGTCAACTCCAAAAGTCTGCACAGTCCTATGTCTACATGGGGAAAAGAGCCACCCTCAATAGGGTCTGAAATTTTTGTTTTTGAGGACGCCGGCAGTACATTTCAGACTTGTTATATCGATGTGTAAGGTTCCTTAATGATTAACACCTGCCACATGACATGGAATGAAAATAAATCCCCATTCCAGTGAAGGCTTCTGGGATCCTAATGGTATGTTCGCAATGATCAAAAATGTCTGTTTCTGGGTTTGTTGTTTTGTTTTCATTCTAGTTCTATCTGGGAGAGTTTGTTGAGTCCCTTGGTGATTGTGCACAGAAATAACACTGGATATGTGAAAATCCTTCCACAAGTCGTGGAAATCATTCATTCATTCTCAATACTTCACTTAAAAAGTACATATGGGAAAAGAAAACAGACGCCCCTTGGCAAAGAGACTGAGAACATGCCATTTCAAAACTAAAGCTCAGCTTTGTAATAAGGAGCAAGGAATAATATTCCCCTTCCCCTCCTTCCCTCTCCTCCTACCCTCAGCCCTAAACAAGAGTCTTGTGAAAGATGCCCTAAGCTATTGCTCCTGGAAACTCTTCTGCAAAGCATCAGTCCTTCCAAGCAGATGTTTCATGTTAACCATGTGTTAGTCAAGGAAGCGTCTGCCCCAAGTGCCAAGGAAAACAACCCCAGTGTTGCAGGACTTTGTTCCTCCCCAAAATAAGCTGACAGCTGCAAGTGGTTAGAGATAAACCAGGCTACTATGTATTTGAATCCTTCTGGATGTGGCCCTCCTGCCTGTTATCACTGCAGCTGGGCCAGAACAAAGAAAAACAGATTAATCGGTGATCAATAATTATAAACTTATTATTATTTTGACAGGAATGCCATTAGCAGGCAGATGTAAATGCTGCTGCTCTCAAGTTACATCTGATGTGCCTTCAATGAATGAAATGACTAGTTGGGCTATTGTGTACTCCTGTACTCTAATGATGCTCAGATACCACACTGATGGGCCTCACAAACATAAGTACATTAGACAGATGGATTTTGTTCTCCTGTCTCAGAATGAAGAACAAACAGGCCAGAACTCCGCTAAATGAAACCTGTCTATATCCAACCAGCCGGCATCTTCCCTATATAGCTACCTTGTTTGGTTTTACAGTAGATTTGAAGACTAATCTGCCACCACAAGTCAGGAAGAGGATTATGTACTTCTCTTTTGCTTGTTCAACTAGCTTAACAACAATCTAGCCAGAGGAGGTGTCTTCTGGGTAAGACCTAAAAACACAAATCCCACTGAGGTCAGTGGAATCAGGGCTTAAATCCTCTCGGCTGTGTGCGCGCTCTGAAGATTCCCTGGCTGTTTTCCTAAGCAAATTTAACCTGGTGTCCTTGGCCAAGATTTCACCTTCTCCCAGTTGTGCTCTGTGCCAGTTAGTTGCTGACCTCTCAAATGAGAGCTGGCCACATTTCAATGATACTGTATGTATATAGGGAGGGATCTTCAAAAGCTTGCAGCAAGGGAAGGCAGGGTCGTAGATGAGCCTGTAGCCACTGTGGAAGCAGAAAAACTGAAGGGAACTTGAGAAGGAAGGAGTACTTGTGGCACCTTAGAGACTAACAAATTTATTTGGGCATAAGCTTTCGCGGCTACAGCCCACTTCATCGGATGCATGTATGCATGGCATGCGTCCGATGAAGTGGGCTGTAGCCCACGAAAGCTTATGCTCAAATAAATTTGTTAGTCTCTAAAGTTCCAAAAGTACTCCTGTTATTTTTGTGGATACAGACTAACACAGCTGCTACTCTCAAACTTGAGAAGGAAGAGCATTTCCAGGCTACCAGTGACTGACAGGTCTGGTTCTGTCCCCAAGCTGTAAACAGGCTTAAGTACCCATTGTAATGGATCTGTGGACCTTGGCATGGTGAAGGCATTCGGTGCAATGAAAAGGGAGGACAGAGCCATGCATCCAGGACACTGAAAACCATAACGCCTTAGCCCCCACAAGCAGCCTCTGGATACATATTAACTAAGCAGGGTGACATGGTGGAATTCTGTGGCACTCTGCATTTGAACGCCTTTACACAGCATTAATATATTATTCCTCTTATTCCCAAAATATTTCTCTCTCTCTCTCTCACACACCCCCCCCTACACACCTCTACACCTGAATCACTCACTACTGAAATGCAGCTACCTTGGGGGAGGAATGCAGCAACCATTTAGCAGCACCCAACATAAGAGTTTACCGCATGAAGAGAACACCATCTTCAGACGAACCTGCAGAGGGAATTTAGGTAAGCAGAATGTAACTGCCCCACGGAGGTCTTTGGGCAAGACATCAAGATTAACATCCCCCACTGCATGAGGAGCCATAGGTTCATTAAATAACTTTGTCCTCAAAATGCTTGTCCTGGCACTGCCTCGAGTTCCTCTGTGTTTGTATCCTTCGTCAGCAGAGCCTTTATTTTTGTTAGTAACACTCAGTATATTTAGAAACGCACATTCTGGTTTTCCGTTTATTGCATATGTAGACTAGAAAATGAAGCCATTTCAACAGCCCTTTTTTAAAATAATAAAAAAGCGTATCATAATTTTAAAATGACAGATGTTTCTTTTTATAAACCTGTCTCTTCCCTGGTACTACACTGAGGTTTGTGATGGCAAACTGTCAGTATGAATTCAAATGCTCCATACTGGGAGTGATACAAGGTGAAGCTCAGAAGCAGTTGTCTGGGGGGAGGGAGTAGGGAAGGATTACCTCAGGCCCTGCCGTGATACCAGATTGTGCTAACTACTCTGGGACAGCATACTGTTGAAACAATGGATGGAGGGATATGTCTTTGGGAAGCCATTCCCCTCCTCTCATTTCTATCTGTCAGAAACAGTCCCTGAAGAATTCACCACTCTGATACACACTGTCAAAGACAGCTGGTGGATATAAAATGTGTCCAGCACAGAAACCTCTAGTGTTTATAAGACAGTCATAACAGGGAGTGAATCTATAATCTTCATCCACAGGGTGGTTGGGGCTAGTGCCCAAACATGAATTCACTCAGTCAGCAGCCTCTTGGAATTGGTCTCATTTTGGGAAAATTAAAGGGAGGAGAAATGGTCAGACGGAAGACAAAAGTCTCATGTGCCCTCTTGGACTGTCCTGTCTCACTCCCAACATGTGTCTGGAGAAGTACACTCACACAAGAGGCTTTGTGTTTGGGGACACTTCAGAGTGCAGAATTTGCACCACAGAACTGGAGCTACTAAGGCAGGGGTACCCAAACTTCCATGACACCAAGAGATGCTGTGGGAACTCACCCGTCAGTACTCAGATACCATGGTGACGAGCACAATGCAGACAAACCATACGAAGAGGGAAAGGGCTACACTTCTGCATATATATATGCATATATATATGCATATATATGCATATATATATGCATATAAAAAATAATATATATATATATTTATATAAAATATATATATATTCCCCTTTCACCCCTATGGGTGGTATGTGTCTTCCTCAACCTCGGGTCCTCTACCAGAGGCCTGGGAGTTTGAGGGTTCTGCGCAGTATCTTAGCTGTTCCTAGCACTGCACTCTTCTGGACAGAGAGCTC